>NW_025930752.1:0-457498 GCF_000764305.2 Hyalella azteca | reverse complement strand
CATGGTTTTGCCTACCTCGACAAACTATTTGGGGGAAACTAAGGTTAGGTTAATTCGACTCAAGGTTGTGTTAATAATGAAAATTTGACCCTGTTACACGCAGTTTGAGGTTGGGTCCCTGACGTCAAGTTGGACCTTTTTGGAAGGCGCTGCTTGAGCACATTGTATAAGACATCGTGGGATGTAAGAGGGTTGAGTTTATTGATATTGAAATTAAAATGTAGGGGGTAAGGGAACATTCTGGTTTAGTATTACGATATTGCTTTTTGGAGATAAATTTGAAGAAAAGGATTGCTCTTGAGCTAATTTTCTGTTGTTGTGCTGCCAATTGTTCGACAAGGCATATATAAACCCATATTCTTTGTGTAGCTTTCCTATCAGCTAATATTATAGTAGGTTTGACCTTGAATAATGAATACTTGATGAAAAAATTGTAATTAAATCTATGCTCATTTATAAACGGTAAGTTCTTAAGCAATATTTTTTGTAGTTCGATGAGCCTCGACGATTGGCGGCTGAGAAGGTCCCAAAAAAGTGTGGCTCCTAACACCTGTACGAGATCGAGCATAACTTCGTTTGTCACCTGGAGCTTCGTGACAGGCCACCTAACTTGCAAATTAGATCAGCATCCGACATGAGGATTGAATTACTGCTTTTGACGTCTTGAACACGTGCAAGACGGGGAGCTGAAACTTCTCCAAATCAACGCTAAAAAAGCAAAAAAGAATTTCCCAAGAGCTCATGATGTTCGTAGGGCGCACGTTTAGGAATAACTTTCGAAAAAGTACTGTGGTATTTCATGCAGTTAAAAAGCACTAGGTTTAATCTGAAAATGATGGAATAACGGGCAAATGTGCTTTAGCGCAATGAATTTCATTAGTAATACGTCGTATTTTGACAACATTGGTTGTAGTAAAAAAAATCGTGCACAGTTTACAGGTTTTCCAATACATGTACTTTGTGCACAAGGCAGCTGCTAAACTTAAACGTGAGAAGAAACATTCATTGAAACTACGTGCGCATTCATAAAATAAAATTTAAAGCAAAAACGGAATTTGTGAATCAATCGTAAATTATCAATATTTTTCTGGATTCAATGCTTGTTTCTATACTCCATACTTATTTACTTATTTATATACTCTATATAATTTTTTACACGTGTTTCAATACTTGTTTGAGAGACGTTATATTACTTGTTTTGAATTGTATTACTTGTATTACTTGTTTTTTATACTTAAAGTTGAGTATAATTTATCTTAAGTATCAATCAAACTAATTTCCTCTAAATTCATTTGAATGCGACGTTTGGATACACCACTTTTGCTTCTTAATTTTGGAGCTCCATGCACACCTCCAAGCTCTCGAGTTATGGATTAACTAAACAAATAATTCTGTTCAGTGATATAATAAAATGTGATATGATTCAACGAAGTGAAAATGCGTAGATTTTGATACCCTTACGATTCAAGTGGACTGAAAATCTTGTAAGCGAACAAATAGCATGCATTTCAATTGGACGTGAGCAACGCGAATAGAAGAACAACCAGCGGTCATTGGAGGACTGATATTTACAGCCGTTTATTCTTTATCAACTTCACCGCTATCAAAATTGCATCTATAATAACATTTGTCAATTAACAGAACAAATTTACGGTTCCACATGTATTTTTACAGTTGACAATATTATTTTCAAAAAGTCTGAACCTGCCTCCTTGCCTTTAAAAATGTACAGAGTTTTTCACAATAGATTTCACTAATAAATCCGTGCAGCCTACGTTTTAATAATTTATTTATTTCTTTATCCATATTTTGGTAAGAAAATATCGTGAGTTGCTCTTTTGCTACTGCGACATTTTGGAGTTTCGCGCGATGTAGTTGCGAACAAAAACCTGGATTCATATTAGAGTACTTTGAACTTTGGATTCATTTATCAAAATTACTTAATTAGTGACGGAAGCGGCTTACATTTTGTACGCTCACTGATGCAAAAAAATGCAAAAAATTTGTTTTGAATATGCTAAGTAAATTTCAACAGTAAACATAAATTTTACTTTTCTAGTTATTTGTGTGTCTTTTAGATTTGAGAGCTGGATGTTGTAAAGAAACAATGAATGCAGCTCAGGAATTAATTCGTTTTTCTTACGAGTACTTTAGACTTTCGAAGAAATAGTCTTGACTGATTTTGTAGATGTCTGCATCACGAATGATAAATTATTTCAAATTCCCCATGGCAGATTCAGAAAATACTGCATTGGTACTGTAAATGAGGTTCGATCTTGAAGGATGTTCCAGCAAGTTGTTTATTTCGCCCAAATTCAAAGAGCATGAACGCTTTTTCGGTTGAGGCTCGCCAAACAACAACAACAAATGTATTTGTAATGAGGCTCAACAAATGTATTTGTAATTGTGCTATCGCATCTAGGGTGAAAAATCATTTTATATTTTAATGTTAATGCCGTGCCCTACTCTTTCAATATAATTAGAAACAAAGGGATTTTTCCAATACACTCAGTTGTTAGAACACCTAGCTACGTATAGCTTATGAGCTCATTTTAGGTCGCCGCATATTTCCCAGTCGTGATTGGATCATTTAGTCTTTTAAAACACAAGGTACACAATTCTGCAGGCTTCTTGTGGATTACCAAGCGTAATTTCTTCTCAATTCCAGAAGCATTATTAAGCTATGCTCGAGGAAACATTGCTAGGCGGTGAATGAGCTTGAAATGGATGATGGATTCGGAACAGAAACGGAAGTTGTGAGTTCAGTTTTACGCACAGCCGATTGGAGGCTCGTGCATGTTCGAAAAGACTTCTCTGAAAAAAATTCATTTACTTCTTCTGATATCAGGGAGCTGAGATCTGCGAGATTTAATTTCTCATTCCAACCTCTTCTAAAAAACTGAACAAACACGACGTAATTTAACCAATGACCGTTACTCCTGTTGGCCCAGAAATTTCACTTCAGTACACATTTTTCCAAATTTGATTCCGAAGCGTTTTTCGATAATGAACTCGCCATACATGCCACAAAACCTATCATGATACAACCATTCTTCACCATTTTGCAGAGCTTGCAGCTAACAAAAAATACGTTTGAATGTGAATAACGCAGACAGTGGCTGATTCTAGCAGCTCACAAGTGTGAAAAATAAGTGGCTTAACACGTTGACTACGTATTGGTACATATGCGTACCACGAAATGTTTTTCTCCTGGTACATAATTCAGGGTTGCCAGATGGCCTAAAAACGGCCAATTAAGTCCGTGAACAAAAAGGCCAAAAAAGGCCTATAACTTAATATATACTAGTATATTTGTAGGTTCCGGTGTAAAAATTCAATTTTTTTTATTTAATTAGGAAGCGCCCCTTACAACTCCTATCATAAATTTTAGCCGACCACCTAAATTGAAAAAACTAAATCACGGAATTTGTCCGGTAAAAAAAGAAAGTCTGGCAACCCTGTTCCATAAAAGTACTAGAAAAATGAAACAAAAGTACAAGATGAAGCAATCGTAGTCAACGTGTTAAAGAAACTTTTTTGGCGAAGTTAAAATTATAGTATAAATTTATCAACTATTGACTATTTCAATAGTTGATATTCTCAAGTTTTCATGTCAACGTTATTAATGAGTTTAAACATTATTAACATTATAGAGCATGAGTGTAATAATTGAAAATGTGTTTGGAGTAAAACTATGAATTTTCTATGAGGAAAATCGTTTGACGTGTAAACAGTGCATTCATGGCCATTGGACTTTACGAGTATTTCCGAAGTGAAAAGGGAGCAGGATCTATCGAAAAAATATTTTTAATACATGACCTCAGTGGTTTTTAGACCCGAAAGTAATTCGTTTTCACTAATATCATTTTTATTTCCACTAATTAATCCGTGTGGCCAACGTTCATGTATCCTAAATAAATCAATGCTTCGAAATTAATAATGACATGTCGTTTGAAGTTGTCACCCATCGCGTGCGATTGCATGATTTGATTGGTGATATTCGTTACTTACACAAGCAATATATATGCGATCGTTGCTGCACAAGTACCGACTGTAAGATAGCTGGAAATTGGCTACTGTTAGCTTTCGACACTGACATAGACTATACCTCTCGAACTACACCTTTAAATAAAAACAACAAACACGTCAAATGAGTCGTTTGTCTGACCGAACAAAGATCATTTGAGACCCATATATCTCTCACAGCCTGGCTGCCGAATACAGACGTAGCGCGATGTATGTGTTGGGGGGAGGTTTGGAGTCGTCCCGAGTTAATTTATAACCCCGATAGGGAGCAATGGCACGCCAGACGCGAATACCAACATGGATAATATTTATTGCCATCACAAATGAGGCTTCAGTTGGTGGTTGTTTGTCGGTGGCCACGAAGCAACGTTGATCGGTGGCTGCGATGAAAAATGATCTGCTGCGCGACCCAGTGTCGTGAAATGAGAAATGGCGGCCGGCGATGAGATGAGAGTTTGCTCTCTTTTGATGATTGCCCTCTGATATTACACGAAGATTTCTCGTCTGTAACGGGACGTCACTTTAAGTGTTTTCTTCTTCAACTTAAAGTCAATAAAGCAATTATATTTATGCAAGTAATATATAGAATATATGTGATTTTTTTTCGTCTGCTTAATTTGCTGAATCGACGCTGCTAAGGGGATGTGTGATGTTCTGTCGATATTGCTAAGTAGAGAGGAGGTGATGATGGACCAACATAGCTAAGTAGATGAGTGATGATTGGTGCGCTCTGAATCGGAAGGCTAAAATATTGTTTTAAAAATTGGAAACGTGTTATGTTTTATAAAAGATTAGCGAATCGGGTTCAAACCGAATGATGATTGGTTTCATGAAATATATAAAATAATATAAAAATATTGACAAGCAAATGTCATACGTAATAGAGTCTTTTGATAACTGCAGGTGCAGGAGTTCTAAAAAACAAGAAGATTAATTAATTATTAGTCATTTAGTATTCATAATAGCCAATTAGAAAGGCAAATCATGTAGTTTTGGTTTCATTTTGACATTTTTGGCATAAGCATTTCCTCAGCTTCTTTTATTTTGAGAACATTCAAAACGCGATAAAATTACATAATATTAGCGTCATCATTAAACTCTTAAAAAATTACCTAATAAAATTCAAATCAATGTCACCGATCGCAAATGTTCAAATCGTATTTGTCTCCATCATAGAACAGGATCTCCAATTGAAATAAAATTCGTTGGGGATCCAGGCCTAGTCTAGAGACTCATTATGAGAACTCACGTACAAATAACATTAGTTTTAGGCTCCTCAATGGTCGCACAACTGCCGACCGGCGCCGTGAACGCGCATAATGAACACAAATTGCAAGCACCCTCTTACATTACACACCGAAGCTATAATAGAAAATCTATGGTGCATTATCCGTGGCCAGCCATAAGACTCCCAAACGTCATTCATTAGACCTATGATATTCTCTACTGTAACGTAACAGAGCCCAACAGGATAAATTATCTGGACTTTTAGCCCCATAAGTTTCTATTACATCATAATTAGGTCTTGCTTTGAAGTCATTGTTCCCTCTCAAACATTTATTGATCTTTAAAGGTACAATAACAAAAGTTTGCAGTGCCGTTATTGATTATGGACATTAAAATAATGAGTCTCAATCAATAAGTGTTGAATTAAAAACTAGAATAGCGTGGTTAAATTTTCGTTCAAAAATATGTTCCTGCTTCTGTGTTCATTAGAAACTTCGCAAAAATTATAATCATTTTATGTACTGCTAATATTAAATGATTTCAAAATGCAGACTTTTTAATCACTTTTCTTCACTTCTATTGCCACCTAATTAACGATAAATTTTCTCACTGCGGATTTTATAGCCTTCCCCATGCTTTATTATGAGGCTTATTCCGCGCATCTGTTTGAGTATGACGGCCATTTTCATACATGACATGATTCATGAGTAAATTAGTGAATGGCACGTCAATACAACTAGAATAAACAGTGACTCGTTACTCGCATCGTATCTTCTTCCCTGTTCCGCGAATACCTAAAACCGACTCCAATAAATGACCGAGTTCAGGTTTATCAAAATAAATTGTCAAGCAAAACACAAAAACATTGATTTAACAGTGCATTCTATTAGACCGACATGGCACGTGTCAGTTTAGTCCTAATTATCAGGCCGCTGTCAGAGTCGTTCTGACAGACGGCAAACCGACCCTGATGAGCGGCTAAAGATTTATCACAATTGGCGGGAAAAACGTCTGTACAGACGCTCCTCGCCCTTCGTTAGGACTAATTGCTGATGGAATGACATACTCCATATATTATTACAATGGATATATTACTAAATCCATTTCCAAATAACAGGAAGTACATGCTGCGCTAGCCATGTGTATTGTATGATAAATATGAGAATTTTTCCTTTGAGATAGCACGATTTATGGAAGATACCTCATTAAATTAAAATGACTGTGGGAATATCTTTAATTTTTGATAAACCTTGTATTATATTATTCATTTTTTAATGCATTTCGCAAAAATTGACAATGAAAACGACCTCATTTTCAGTGAATTGTGTATATCCATTCCGCGAACGTTGAACCCATTGTCGAGTGGCTATTATCAAACAGGATTTTTTTTTGATAATTTCCAAATAATTGAGCTTATTTTGGAAAGAGTTGCGCCCATGATTGTGAGCATTGACGTTCAGCGAGGAATGTTCCTAAACAACACAAATTAAACACGAGATGCAAGAACGAAGCCGCAAAAACCTACAGAAGCTTAGCGAAAAAGTAGCGCGCAGTAATTAGAATGTTCGTGTTTTTTGGAACTGTTTCTTAAATTGTCTTAAATATTATTAAATATTATCCCCAAAAATCATATATGTTAAATGATAATATATATTATTATTTTATATTAAGGTATAAATAGTAAAATTGAAGGGAATGAAATAATTATGAATGTTTCTTAACAATTTTAATCTTGTCATAGCACATAGCACAGTGCGGTGCTTGAATCGACACACTATATATAGTTGTGACTGAATCGATATAGTGTAGTTGTGTTCGATATAGCTGTGCTCGATTTAGCTGTGCTCAGTATAGCAGTGCTCGATATAGCTTTGCTCGATATAGCTGTGCGCGATATAGCTGTGCTCGATATAGCTTTGCTCGATATAGCTGTGCTCAATATAGCTGTGCTCGATATAGATGTGCTCGATATAGCTTCGATATAGCTGTGCTCGATATAGCTGTGCTCGATATAGCTGTGCTCAATATAGCTGTGCTCGATATAGCTGTGTTTTCGCTAGCTTCTTGTTAGTGAGAAAATTCGGAATAAAAAATTAATAAAAATGCCAAACTCGGAGCAAACTTCAACTTCGATGGCATGATGACTATTGTTCCTAATAAAATGAATGGATCTATTGAAATCCTGTTTCACTCATAATAAATTCAGTCAGTCATATCATTAAATTAGAAATCGACAAATTCCTAGCCTGCTGAGTTTCGAGATATTCTAGATAATAACTTCGGAGATACAATATCACCATCGTCTGCAGTCACAGGTCCCATAGTATAAATATAGCGTGATAAAAATTTAGTAAGGTTAAAATTTTCGATACACTTCACTGGATTGGAAGCTGGTAGAGTAGCTGGAGGGGAGCGGGGTAGCGCCACTCTCCCCTCGAGCAGCACCATCTTGTTACAATAACAGGCCTCAATCCTGCAAGAACAACCTCCTTTTTCTTTGCCTTTAGGATATAGAGTGAAGAAGTGACGAGTCTTGCAAATTTACCGAAATCTGAACAAATTTGAAATAATCCATGGTATAAAATTTTAGATTTCAGCTGCAATTGAACCAGTTTAAAAAGGCCAAATAAAAATAGAATTTTTGTTACACAATACTGTAGTGTACTAATCACCCCAAATTGTAAACTTATTTTACGCTAACACAAAGTTGAAATTAGGAATTTTTTTCAATAAGTTTATTCTATGCAAGAATGTGAATCATTTTCTTAGAATGTCAATTTCTACATCAATTATGATCTGAATCATCAACCATAATTTTCATGGCCTGTTATCATGAAATCGATGAGCAAACTGGTTGAAATAAATTATTCTGAAATTGCTATGTGTAATTAATTGGAGAAACTATGAACAATTGAAAATAATGATCTTAAATTATGATGCACTTAACGAGGAAAAGTTTATACTGGACGAATAATGATATCAATACTGCTCATGGTTGAACCATGAATACTACTATTGTTCCCGCATTATTTCAGAGAATTAGGTTTTCAAATTAAATTGCTAACACAGTTCATATCAAAATATGATTTAAAAAACGACGAACGCTTTAAAAATGTCAGACCAACCAAAATTTGACACCTTGTGGAAACACTTCAAGCGGATTTCATAAAAACATGAAAAACTTTTGCTCTCAACCAATATTTTGAGTTTGAGGGACGCAGTTACTGGCGGTATTTATTCGTTCTAGAAAATTACTCAACGAAAATTTGGGTTGGATTACCACCAGCCGACAATACAGTATGCATAACACACCTAAACGCCGCCGGTGATTCTCAACAGGTTGGAGAACTGAGGGCGAGCGGCGATCGATTTTTGGGTTTACATTTGGTTTTAGAGTTGCTGTTTTACTGCCAGCAAACACTGGTCATGTTGGGGCGCATGATGGAATAAACACAGTAGAGGAGCGTAAAACTTTCACCCTCCTCTGATAGGAAAACAAGTCGATTTGCTATCTCTAAAGACAACGACTTTGCTCCAAATGCATTTTTTATCCCATCACCGTTGCACGAGTACCATAAATAATTGAGAGAAGCTTCATGGTTTTTTGATGTCTAACCTAAACCAGTCTTTAACGAGAACATTAGCTAGGTTGCATTGCTTGATCTTTGATTGAATCAGATTTCCTCTTTTGAAATTTCAAGTTGCAGAAAGTAAGATCTTGAGTAGGTGGAGTATTCGACCGTGATTTTACATGTTAAAAAATATTATTTTCCTAATTAAAAAGAACCTTTATTAAAAAGGTTCGAGAATTGGAAACAATGAATTGTGTTGATATATCACGGAAGCTCCCCTTTGCAGTCGCAAATGTCAACACAAACAAAGGGTCCAGCCAGGTAAATAAAGAAAAATCTATTTAAAGAAATTTACAAAGTATATTTTCATATACAAAACTTTGCTTCCATATGCACCATCAATTATGTCAAAGTGATTAGTTAGCTGAAAAAATTACAGTATATAATTTAAATTTAATTGAAATTTATTAGAAATAATCTCATATCGCTTATTTGCAAGTAATCTTTTGTAATGCTTGATTTGGAAGATATTGTAAAATATCTTATTGAAATTCAACAATTTATTATTATGTAGAGACAATCATTTCAAGCAAAGTTTCTGCAGATAAAAAAGGAAAGAGGATCGAAAAGTTAGTGAGAAACAATCCCAAGAAATAAATACGTAATACACATAAAATAGTGAACAAAATAATTCAGGGAAGTTCGTGAAAATCAAGTGTAGTGATATAGTAATCAAATTGTGGCTGAGTTAAGTTGAGTTGGGTTAAGTTGAATGTGTTAAAGTTTAAATTAGCTTATTTGCTGCCCCGATTTTGCACGAGTGCTTTAACTTATGGCTGCATTGTTTGATGCTAGAAATTCTTCACACCGACAAAAACCTTTCTTCGCTCACACCTTGCACAGACCATAGAAATGAGCGTTGGATCGGTCCCAAGGAGAGCCGGTCCATGGAAAAGCGCAAAAGTTTATTCGCTAGGCTTTATTTGGCTGCTTGTCTCCCATTGGATATCAATATATCGACTTGCGAAGACAGGTGCTCCTGTGCGACAAATAGCGAGTCGTTGGTTCAACTCCAATGAAAGCTCTATAGATAAAGCACATCATTTGTCCTCGGCGTACCCACTGTTATCTGTGTAGCAGGTATAAATCGCATTTCATTGCTGTATGGAAATACATTGTGCTATTTATCCCGACATTTTCAAATGATATGTACGGGAAAGTGGTAAAGAAATTTCAAAATTGTCCTGAGTGTAGGCTAAAAAGATTGCTTATTTTGTTTTTGAGAGCCTAATCTCATAAAATAATTTATATTTTCTTTTGATCTCCCCGGATAATTTATTTGTAGATTTCAATTATTTAATAAACGGTAAATAGTATTCAAAACAAAATATCATCAAAAAATGCGATGTGACACTGCAATAGGTTTTTAATTTGTGACATAAAAGTGGCAACCCACACCGCGACGCTCTTGTGTAACTCCACGCAAAGCTCTTTAATTGAACCCAAGATTATTGGCACAAATTATAGATGAATGATTTCCGGTAAAGTTATTATCCTCTGCTGATAAACCACGCCCGCCCCAAATAATTATCTTCAGGTCCATCATATTACGATAAAAATGAATATAGTAATATTTGCATGTCTAGGAAAAGGATCGGTCGTTAACAGGCTCCTAATAATTTTTCTGATAAGATGCCAAACCGGCCTAGAGATAGAATAAACATGGCCTTTTTTTCAACAATACACTGAATCAAAAATGATTGCTCAAATGCAAGCAAGTATCCGAATATTCTTGCAAATTCTCTGCAAAAATTTAAGTCTATTTAATCGAAGCACAATTGTATAATTTTTATTCTGGCCCACTTCCCAGATGCATGACAAGGCCTTATGACTACAAATACACAGACAAAAAAAAACAATTGTAAAAATATTAGTCGGAATATTACATTTTACCGGCGTCATCCCGCTGTTTGTCTATTCATATCATAGCTTTTGATTAATATCAATGAATATTCAAAACTTTAGTAATTAAGTTTTTAGTAATTTTACCAAGTAAATTTATATTAATGTAATATGCTGCCATATTATTAAAACTAGGATATGGCACAAGCAAGACTTCGTTCTTCATTAATTGTGAGTTTTCTGCATTTCATATCAGTTAATTTCGCAACGAAAGTCATTTATGATAAGAATGATAATATAATTGAAACATACAATGATTATTATCAAATCAACCAATGATTGATGCCTTCAAGGTATTTAATTTTCAAGTGCCTCGAGATAAGGTCAGTTTGGCAGTTATTATCAGTCTCTTCCTTGAGTGCGCGAACAGGTGTGTATCGTTGTTTTGATCTCCCTTTATTCACGCGACTATTGATTGCATAAAGAGTAAAATAGAAATTCAGATAGCGCTGATATTAGTACATTCACTCATTGTACTTAATATGTTCATTTAGTTAATTGCACTATATTGAACTATAATGTAGTAAGCAATTGTTGTGTGTTCAATAGAAAAAGGGTTCATATAGAGGCGTTCAAGGTTGGGTGCTAGCACTGCTTCTGCAATCTTCCAACAGGACAGGTTGAAGATTGGAAGAAAGAACATTATTTTTATATCTTGATGAGAGTGTAAACTAGCGTATCATCTAATTAACTGGACAATTTCTTTTTTATGTATGCCTGCAATATTCCTGAAGAATAAACGATGGTGCTATTGTGGACATCGATTGTCATGACACACAATTAAGTCGAACTAAGTTTATGCGGCCTAGTGCCCATAACACCTTTGTGATCTTTTTAATGGCACCACTCTTTGCATACTTTGACTTTAAAGCTTCGTTCAAGTGGTTCTCTGTAATCTATGGAAGCATTGAAGGTATAAGCTCACTTTGATTCTATTAAACATCGAGTGTAATCAAATCGAATGACCTTCGATAGCTAAATGCTCGCTTTATTCTATTCGATTCTTTCGATAGCTAAAATACGAACATAAAGCCTCCGTCCATGCTTCTCGCATGTATTTTCCTGATTTAGTTTCAACGGCTGTGGATGCAGTCGCGGGGATCTAGTTTATCGAACGAGGCAGCAAATCTGAATCTCTTCACGTAAGATTGCGTTCTCTTCTCCATCGACAGCTCTTCAAATGAAGCAATTGCTCTGCGATGCGCGGTCGCTCCATCGGGCAGCGCGAGCGAGTCACAGTATTTCTTTTCTCGCTAAATTTGCAACCTCAAAAGAGAGCTGTCCTCGTCCAACGTCGCGATTTACGCGAGGAAATGAAAGTCTTCCGTCACATTCGAAGGTTCGCGTTTTGGACTACATGTTAATAGTACGATATTCAGTCGGTGACGTTGAAAAAATATACGATCTGAGGCAAGCTATGCTACTACCATTTGGCACAGGATGCAAAGCTTATCTCCACCCAAAGCTGAAAATATTTCCTGCCTATAAATTAGGAAAGGGGAGCCTAATCTGCCCCCCGTGTTTGGCTTGTCTGGTTTCTGACAGAGGTAAGATTTATTTTTCTTATCTCCCTTGAGAAAATGGCTACATTCTTTCATTGTTACCTAGTGCCTAAGTCGTGCTAAAATCTAAAAACTCATGTTTTAGAATACTATGTAATAGTAGTATAGGCGTAGAAGAATCGGCTAAGTTTGGCCTGTGTCGCCTGTAATTTTTCTGATTTCTGTGTGTTATCATGGAGATCTGAGAACTGGTCTTTTTGACAAGCTTTATCCAAAACTGACGTATAGGCTGAGTAGCTGCTATGTAATGCAGTTGATGGTATGCATTTGTACTCGAAGTATTGTCCTCTGGAAATCTTCATCAAGTCTATTCCTGAACGCGTTCATAATTTGAGCATCACTGTATTAAGGAGTTTATTCCTCGTGTCTAACCCGGAACGTGAAGAGCTGTCGCACTGATGAGTAAAATTTTGTAATTGAAAATTAGAAATAGTATTTAATATATCTATATATTAAGTATATAATACAATTTCAAATAAATTATAATACATAATTTACACGGCCATAAATGAAAAAAAAAGTATTTTTAATTTATTGCCGTGGCCCCTTGTGTTAGTTTTAGTTTCTAATTATAGTAATCCTTCTTCATGGTACCTTGTATAAGCCATGAGTAGACTTGTATACTTCAATGAAGTCCCTCATAGACATCGATAACAAAGAATTGGAAGTTTCAAAATAGTAAATTTTTGTTTGTTCCCAGTTTGTTCAAATAAGCAATACCAAGGTGACAATATGAGTTCACATACAATTTTCAAGATGAATTTTGTCACATAAATATTCGTTGATGTCTGCTTGGCAGAGCAATGCAAATGAAATCAATGAATGTGATTCCAAGGTTACAACAAATAAATTCAAATGCAATAACCGTCGTAATTTGTCGTATTATATCGAGGTTCTAACATTCAGTTAAAAATGTCTACCACAGCTCACCCGACTGCGTTTTTAATCATCATACACGATAAAAGTCCAGCCGAACTAACCGACGTAATTTGTCGTATTATATCGAGGTTCTAACATTCAGTTAAAAATGTCTACCACAGCTCACCCGACTGCGTTTTTAATCATCTTCGAGGTTCTAACGTTCAGTTAAAAATGTCTACCACAGCTCACCCGACTGCGTTTTTAATCATGGTACGCGATAAAAGTCCAGCCGAACTAACCGACGTAATTTGTCGTATTATATCAAGGTTCTAACATTCAGTTAAAAATGTCTACCACAGCTCACCCGACTGCGTTTTTAATCATCGTACGCGATAAAAGTCCAGCCGAACGTGAGGAGGTAATCTTCAGGTCGCTTTTGTCGAATGATTTGCCGCTTCTCTGATGGGGAGGAAAGCTTCCTCCAGCGACAACGTCAAGTCGCTCGGGGATTAGGCGAGGAGTCCACTAAATTCTACCCAAGTTCTTCGAAAAAAAAAATGTTCCTTGACTCCTTTATTGTGAATAAACGAAGTATATATAATAACAGTTATCTATTTTTTAGAATGGATTTATTTCAAGAGTATGTAGTACTGATTAAATTGATGTTATTATCAAAGTATATTCGTAGATTTCAAATGTTAATCAAATGTTTTCGAGCAGACGACTTGGATGTGAACGCGAAGGCCCGAGAGCGCCCAAGCCGACTAAAGTCTACGGAAGGAAGCCGTCTCCTTCCAAAGTCGCTCTTTGGAGCCAAAAATTATCCGCTTCGTTTCTTCGCAGCTGCTCACGTCTGGCAGGAATTGTCGCTACTGCTGCTGACTCTCTCAAGTTTGTTTCTCCAAAGTGGATAAGAGGATGAATAAGTGATAGGCTTCCATTTCAGTGCAGAGGGGGAGTCAACTGCAGCTTGATCTTTGCGACAATTTGAATTCCTTGCAGAACTGGGATCAGAATGGCCCAGCGGATGAAAAACATTATTTGGATGATGCCTTACAGTAGGTTGAAAAATTGCTCTTTGTAAAGTGGAGTAGGCAATATCCATTGAACTTTAAAGAAAATTTATTGCATATGAATTTTATTCTTAACTCACATAAGAGAACCCAAACAGATTGAAAATTTATTAAAAAAATATCAAAAAACAAATTAGAACTAACAAATTGACAAAGAGGGTTTCAAGCTTGAATAAAGCAGGTGGGCTTATCAAGTGGAAGGCAGTGAGAACAGTTCAACTAAAATTTATATAATTTCATCCATAACCCTGCAAACAATTTTGGTATTGAATGGAATTACGAGCAGAAAGGTACAATTTAAGAGTGAATTCAGTTTATAACGCAGATGTCATGTCAATCCAATTTGGCTTTGTTCTACTTTTGGGCTGTTTTCGAAATTGGGACAGAACTTGAAAGGACTTACACTATATAAGGATGAGCGCCATCTTGAGTGAGAGAGTTGAGGTATGATTTTTATTTGTTGTTAACATGTGAGCAAGAAAAATTTTACTTAAAATACTGAAAATTTGAATTTACAAATTTATTTAAAGAACGAAATTGCATAGCTTCTGTTTAGCAATTTTTAACCAGATGGTTAGCACTACAATTTGAAGTTGCCGAAACATATCTGAAATATAAGCAAACAAACTATCATATTTCTGAAATTTTCGGAATTAAACGTTTTCAATCGATTGAAATCTCTTTCCTTTTTTTGTTGGAATGCTTTCATGTTTAATTGCAAGTCTTTTAAAGACAACGAAATAAGTCCTCAGTGAGACAATATATAAACAGGAGGAAGATATTTTTCAAATATTCATGCACTGCTCGTCGTTGGTAACGGAAATACACAACTCTCAGCTTCATCATTTACGCTGACTAAAAAAGTTACTCGGGACCTATACTTTCAAAAAAAGTTAAGAGATCGTAAGTTCATCAGCCAATCATTGACGGCCTTTCAAGCAAAATCCACCAATCATAGACAAGAAAATAAAGCGTAAGTACTTACGTTCACTATACTTTCAAAAAAAGTTAAGAGATCGTAAGTTCATCAGCCAATCATTGACGGCCTTTCAAGCAAAATCCACCAATCATAGACAAGAAAATAGAGCGTAAGTACTTACGTTCACTTAGCGAGTTTTGAAAGTATGGCCCCGGGACACCAGAAACTGAGCTAAAACTTTTGGGAATAATTACCCCTCAATAATTCAAGTCCAGCTTCTATAAAAATAGGGAGTACCAAAAACTGCTGGCTACGCATATATACTGTAGGTACGATAAATGCGTTCATGATATGTAATATTGATGGTCGTAACTCTGACTCAGATGGCAAGAAATTAGAAGAGTTTTTTCACTTATAATATCCATATACGTTGGTTTTGTGAAAGTTTTTAGTAATTGAAGCTGTCGGACTTATCTTACTTGAGAGGTTTTTCAAATTTTTGAGAGGTTTTTCAAATTTTTCATTGACAATGACTGTTTCTAGGTATTGACTCCAAAAAAATAACCTGCCAAAAATGTGCAGATTTTTTCACTCACAAATTTCTATACATTCTGAGATTCTGCTGTATTTATTGTGTTGCACTGTCAAGTGGCAAATGCAGAAACGCGGGAACGACGCAAAAAGTGATAAAGGAATCATAATTCGCGGGTAGAATTTTCTTTTTTTTTGCGGACGGATGAAATTTATAAGAATCTGTACAGCATTAAGGTAAAATAAAAAAAAACTAATATTATTATTGAAAAAATTCTCTCAGTCTTAGTTCTCTTTTTTTATTTATTTAGTTTACTTCTATGCGATAATGCTCACAAAAGCGGCATATATCTTTAGTTGAATTACAGATTGAATACAATTGTTTAGTGCTGATAGAGGATGAAATTTCTACAGTAATTGGAGAAAATCTGAGATTTTTCAACGACTTATAGTGTGATTGGGTCGTGTTCAACAAAGTAAAATCGATACGAGAACGAGGTTGATGAACGAAAAAACATAAAGTGCACTAGTATCATCGAAGAAAAAATAACACAGGAGTACTGAGTTTTTATTCCGCCCATCAAGTAATCACAACAGAAATGATGCCGGCTTGCAGTCCTACAAAAAATGCGTCGTCATGACTCGGCTATTTTCACAGTCTAAATGACAACTGAATGGTTATCAGTGACAAAAACTGCGCAATTTATTAACCAACAGTTTTAAAGTCAAGATTTTTAACAAGTGAACGTTTGGAAGGTAGACTTTGAAACTTTTGACCCTTTTTTCTTGTTGATAGTGAATTGAGAGTAGTTGTTAGGTGAAAAAGAATTGATAAAAAAGCAATGGTTTTTGTTATCAGAGGATAAATCCAATCTTCTCACGAACGTCGTCTCTCCGCACGTGTCAGAAACGCATCGATATGTGATTAATTTTATAACGAAAATGATAATAAAACTGAAATGTGAAGCTTTTAAGTGGCCGTTCCATTCTTCATCAGTGGAGGTTGAAATTGACCCTGCGCAAATGTTTCACCTACTGGATTCGAATATCTGTTGGCATGTTGCATTTCATGCTAACTTGTCACTTTTATATTGTGAAACTTGATGGTTAATGAATTTAAATTGCTAGTTATGATTCCTGGCGTACTCTTGTTTGAGCCACAGAGCACAGAGCATCACTTAAGGAATTCATTAATTTGTGTCGAAAAGCCTTGTTTGAAATTATATCGGCTTTCATAAAATATTTACGACGATAACGTGTTTAAATGTAACAAATGTTTACGTGTCAACAATTTAGCAAAAGTTTTATGGATGCACGTGTTTGTTTTCATATTATGAATGTGAATTTGTATAAAGTGTAAGTAATAGACTATCGTTCACCCTATTCATTTTCAAATTTTTCCTGTAACAACCGCTTCATTGATAGTAATGCTTTGACCACGTTTGTGGTTAAAGCATTAAACAAACTGGTTCTTTGGTAAAAAGTGATCTATGGAAAAAATAAAAGGTAATATTTTCAGAAAGAAGCTAATATTAGCGGAATTGCATGATAAGTAGGCTGCATGCCCAAGCACCACCGATATCACAAAAGAACGATCTGCTCCAGTGAATTACGTAAGTATGTGTTCAGTGAAGAAAGAATGCTTCAGGACTCTTGCGCACTGTAAGAAACCACGAGGAAAAAGTGTTATAAATTGACTGTCCTGAAATCCTTCACTCAGTAATTGGCATAATTTTTTCGTATCCTGGTTCAGTGGCACGTCATTCCGATGAAAATTGCGAATTCGAAACTGAAATATTGCAAAACTCTTCAGTGATGGAAGCTCCGAATTTCGTATGTTCGAGAAATGCAGTGACATTTGCACGACACTCGCCAATATGTCGGAAAAAGATGGCCGTTGCCATTGATCCACAAGCCTCTGTATCTGTAAGTCTGCCCTAAAAAAGGTCTCGTTTTGGCGAGTCAGCGTTTTTGTCTTTTGCAAATTGCCTTGACTTCTTCATTCTGAGGTGATTCATGACAAGCTCTTACTCGCTGCTTCTGCGGCTTGTAACTAATGCTACCTTTGCAACAAAAAGTTGCAATTTTTTTCACGCTAACGTGGCTTGCATTAACAATGATTGCTGCAAAAAAAGCTTTCATCGATCAATACAAACTACACTGAGCTTTTCACGGATACTAATCCAGATTCAAGATCGAGTGGCATGATCGAGCAGCTCACATTTATGCAGGTAATGTGGCGAGTGGCGATATCGATTGAAGAAGATTAGTCCACCCCAATTTAATAAAAGCTTTAGCAGACCTCGAGACCAGATACTTGTAGAATTATAAAATGCATATACGTAGTATGTGATTTGTGCTTAATATCGATCGCTTGGAAGCGTTGTCGTATTCTATTTTGTTGTCACAAATCTGCTCTATTGCTTTATATTATTGGCGCAGTCACCTGTTCCGAATTCTCACTGGGTAGCGCAAAGCTGCTGGAACATGTTATAAAAACTGAAAAAATCTCCGTTAAGTAAATGCCGGCGTAAATCAGTAATAGAACGATTTTCGAGTGCCTTTAGTTTCTAAGAACATTTGAAACATATCAACGAATTCATTAGAAATACCAGTAATCTCAAACTTTTGATTGCCATTCTGAGTGTTGCTTTGTATATACAGTATGTAGTACAAGAGCATCAAATTACGAATTTAGGCTGTCCTTTAGTGCCAGCACGGTTTAATTTTAATACAGCAATTACGACTAAAATTTTCAAGAATGTTATTTGCCTAAATTCAATTATTACTTATTTCCGAATGCAAATTAGCAGTAGGTCCTTAGCCAATGCATTATTATCGAAAAATTTTGAATTTATATTCCAATAGAAAAATATTGAATCAAGGCCATTAAATATGGTCTCGCAAATTTTAGTTTTTGTCAGCTCTATTTGCAAGGCCTACTCAATCTATCTAGCCAAGTTCGGTATTGAATTCGAATCCCTCTTTAAAAAATATAAAAAAAATTGCTGCCTGAGGCCATAAGTAAGGACGAAGCCTCTCTTTTGGCAGCCAAACTTAGATTTGAGCCTCGAGGATAGGAAGGAAATCTCCTGTCAAATTTTCAGCTGAAGGGGAAGGCTATTCCGACATGGGTTTGTCGAAAGCTCATTCCAGCGGGAGTTTGTCTAAGATTCATCCCAGGCGAGATTTGTCATCGGTTCTTCCTAATACAGGTTTGACGTTGCTTCATTACTACCAGATTTCATTTAAATAAGATGTATAAGACATAATGATAGTTTACCAATCATTCCAATGCATTTTAAGATGTTCTTTACGGTCTTTTATTTTAAAAAATAATGGCTAGAATGAATTGATCGCAGTCAGCAGTCGTCGTTGTTGGTGAACCAGCCGCTTGTCCTGCCCTCACGGTCGCACCAGCGCAGCCCCAAGGCAAAAACAGGCAGGCATGTCAAGCCGACCGAAACATTGGCGCAAGCCCTCAAGAGAATGCCCTCTATATCAAGAATTTATAAATTCAGTAACGCACAAATAATCTCAACCACTAGTAAATTTAAACGGTAGTGATTGTCCAATAAGTGACGTAAATACTGAATTTTTGCAATATTTGGTGAATAAGAACCAAAAGCTTTGTCCTGACTATCTTTTTGATAAAAAATTCTATGATCGGAAATTTCGGAAATTCTGTCGGAAATATCCCACCGTTGCTAAATTTTGTTCATTACATAGAAATTGTTTCGATGGATGGATAGAATAAGGTTACAGTTTTATTTCAATCCAGAGAAAGTTCACCGTTAGGATAGTTTGGGACAGGGCCAGGTTCCCGTAATTTGAAAATAGTTCGCACTGAAACACCGCCGTAGCTGCAAATACTTTTCTGGGGCCTTACTTTCAAAATTCGCTAAGTGAACGTAAGTACTTACGCTCTATTTTCTTGTCTATGATTGGTGGATTTTGCTTGAAAGGCCGTCAATGATTGGCTGATGAACTTACGATCTCTCAACTTTTTTTGAAAGTGTAGGCCCTGATCACCAGCCAGCCTGTCGTCTGCCGCCGCTATTTCACCTACATTCAACGCTAAGTCTAATTATCTTCCTTGTTCTGTAGTTTTTCTATCACTTGGTTTGAGCACCTGATATTCTTTAGTTTTGTTAATTTCGCTCAAATCTATGCTCAAATTAGCATGGGCAATGCTTCACACTTTAATCAATTAATTTATTGCGATTCAACTTCAATTAATTAACTTAAAGTGAATGCGATTCCAAAGCATGCTCTATTTTATAGTTTACACCAAATCGTATTAACTTTAATATTACTTCAACGCAATAATCTTCAACTTTTCTTACATTATTTCCGTCTGTAGCATCCAAATTTTACTGGATTCTTTTTTTTTCATCAAATGCAATTTTATCCAAAAGTGCATTAGCATACTGAGTGGCAATTTAATCTCAGATGATAAGATTTAGTTTACTATAGCCTCATTTGAATTACTGCTCTGATTAATGATTTTTACCTTGTCTTCTATGATCCATTCATTCAAATTAACCCATTTTTTACAGTATGAACACAGTTTCTCAGCCTGTTGGCGCTGTACTTCCACTGACGCGGTTACAGACATTTATTTTCGCTGAGATTTTACTTTTGGTGATGAATCCGTACCGCGGTTACATGAATACAAGCTTTCATGATTTCAAGTTCAAGTTCATATTCAATCCACTCCATATTTCAACAAATTTTCATAACGTTTAACTTGCTTTACAACCTTTAACTAAGATAAGATTATATGAAATTATTCCTAACATATAATTCTCAAATAAATTTCAAGCTTAGTCGCATTATGTTCAGCATGAAGTCGCACTGCGGACCGAGGTCGGTGCACAAGCAGATTTCGAGTATAGAAACTCTCTCTGAACAATAAATAAATGTTTATTATTATTATTAATATTATTATTATTATTATTAAAAATCTTATGCGTCTGAAATTATCGAGGCAGTGTAGAAACTCCGCTTCTATCGATTCGTCTCATGATTATGTTACGTGTAACATAGAGATTGATTGAAATTTTCTTATTCTTTCTTTCATCATCTTTACTGATGCTCGTGAAATTTATGCGAACAATAGGTTTATTAGACTATCTTCGACGACTCCGTCACGCTCTTGTTGCTTTCATTCGAGAAAAATCAACAAAGTTTGAACAAATTTTCGCAAATTTATATATATTTTATATTTAATAAATTTTGAATGAAAATTAGAAGTAATTTTGTTAATACGTTAACTATGCTAAATATTTGATTGTAAACTGATCATAGTGTGAGTTGGTTTCGATAGAATCTTGTGAACTGCTCATCACTTGTCTTATCAGAAAAATTAGACATTAATTCGTTTCTTGCTGCAAAGTATAATTAATTATCGTCGTGTCGTATAATATTTGAAGCAGAAGTACACTTAACTATTTCAATCTGAACTATTTCCAGACTTAGAACTATTTCCAGATCTTAGAGAGCCAAAAATTCTTGAGCTACCCGCAATTTGGTAATAAAAATTTTTCGCATCAACCGAATTCTACACGTAAGTTTGATCATTAATTGCGTTAGTTGCTCGTATGCATGCAATTTACCCGTCATTCTCGGACAGAGAGCGCGAGGGCTCCGGAGAGCTTCTGTCAACTGTAGCGGTGACGAATGGCAGCAGACGTGAGGGGAGCTAGCGCTAACGGCTCAGCAACGCGGCAGCAGCAACAGCAACAGCAGAACAGCAACAACAGTAACAACAGAAATAGCAGCAACAGTGACAACAGAAATAACAGCAACAGTAACAACAGAAATAACAGCAACAGCAACAGTAACAACAGAAATAACAGCAACAGTAACAACAGAAATAACAGCAACAGCAACAGTAACAACAGAAATAACAGCAACAGTAACAACAGCAACAGCAACACCAATAATAGAAATAACAGCAACAGTGACAACAGAAATAACAGCAACAGTAACAACAAAAATAACAGCAATAGCAACAACAGAAATAACAGCAACAGTAACAACAGAAATAACTGCAACAGTAACAACAGAAACAACTGCAGCAGCAACAACAGAAATAACAGCAACAGTAACAACAGAAATAACAGCAATAGTAATAACAGAAATACTGTAACTGTAACAGTAACAACAGAAATAACAGCAACAGGAAGAACAAGAATAACTGCAACAGTAACAACAGAAATAACAGCAGCAATAACAACAGAAATAACAGCAACAATGGAAAATAATAAAGGTACAAGAGCAGCAGATAAATCATATAGCCAGTGCTATTTAAAGCTGTCAGTGCTGCATTGGAATACTGTACAAGTGTACTGTACATATGTTGTGTTATCATGGATTGGAGAGCCTACAGCTAATTGTTTCCTGTAATATCAATAAATTCCGAACAATAATGCAACATAATATATCAACATAAACATTACGAATTAGGAGAATTGAAATTTTAAGTCTAAGTTTAAGTTTAAATTTAGGACTAGTCTTGATAACTGGTACAGAATTCAGGTACAACAATCTAATAAACTTCTGAACCGGTAAAATCTGGTCTTTATTTTGAAATAGGTTTTGGATTAATGAAAAACTAGTACAAGTACTTTTCGATACGAGCTAAGTTATAACGAGGCAGCGGGTGTAGTCTTAAGTGGCTTGCAAGCGACAGGACTGAGAAATAAAGTAGACCGAGGCGTCGCTAACGCGCCTGGCTGATGGTACTCTGCACAATAGCGCTAGACGCCTCACTGTTACCACAGTAACGGTAAAAAAAACTTAAAAGCGGTAAAATAATATCAATATCATTGCCTAAAACTGCAATGCAGTGGCAACAGCGGAAGCAACAACATTTACCGCTGATACAACAACGAAACCTGCTATTACCTCTGAAAACAATAACTGTCTAGCAAAAGAGACTTAAATAGCGAGTCTAATGGTCTCTTGACATGTTTCCTACCATTCTTCATTTTTCAATGTATAGTTTAGGTTGATAGTTCGTATATAAAATGGGATATTTCTTCTTCATTACGATCAATTGACTTCGCATCACATGAAACGTTATTTGTTTTCTAGTTAAACTGTACAATTTGATTTCTCCCTCAGTGGTCTGATAGTGAATAAACGCTGGTGGGCTGAAAACCATGATCGGAAAAATCAACCACTTGTCGGTCATGAAGAAACCTGCTATCAGACAGCCGTATTGAATCAGAATATATTGTGGCCAAGGGAGTAGATGAGATACTATGATTTAAGTAAGTCCACGAGGCTGGTGATCCACTGATCCAGCATATAGAGGGTGAGCTAAGACGGCTGATCTCCTGCCAGTGAACGGTCGCATATAGATCGCTTTTTATTTCAATAATGTAAGGAGCCTTAGGTCTGTGATAATTTATGGACATAGGCTTGTACTGCTTCTGGAAGTGAATTTTATCCACCTTGGAGATGAATTGATTTAGTTATAACCACCTTATATGTGTGAAAAGAATTTATTTTTACTTCTGGGAAATCGTAAAAGACTAGTTTCGAAGCCTGGTTGTTTCAATGAGACTTTTTCACTTTCACTTTTATGATTTAGCAATAAGAATCAGGCCACCAATGCATTTGCAACAATAATTCTGGAATGGATTAGAATGATATTGGTATTTGCTGTAATTTCGATTCCTTGAGCCAACGGAATATCGAAGCTTTTTCAATAGGATCACTGAAGCTGAAGCCCATTACGATAATTCTTCTAAGGGGGTATTGTACTGTGATAAGCATTTGTACTGCTATCTAAAGGTGGCCATCATCATACAAATTTTCATGAGGAAGCGAATGCCACTCATAAATAAGGCAACTGAAGTGCTGATCAATCACTTAGGAACTTCATAATCAAACTTCAAAATTCAAGAAGCAAAATAGCCTATTTGTGGCGACAGTCATGTTACTTGATTGTTTTATTAACTAATTAATTAATTGAATACTACTTGAATTGCATAAGCTTGATATTTGTGGCCTCTCAAACGCCGACTGTCCACTGTCTCTGCATGGTAAGTTCAAGATTTTTGATAAGGTAAAGTGCTACGTCAAGTCGTGGGTTAAGTGCGACGTCAGCAGGTCGATTGAAAGCCTCGTGCGACAGTCGCCGCTCAAATGAAAGTCTCCTAAATCGATTAACCCAAGGAAGGGGAAAAATTTAATGGGAAAATCCCTCAAGTTTTTGGCGGTCCGGGGGACGGAATAATGAGCTCCAAAACGCCTGAGTGACGCAAGAAAAAACGGGCAGCGAAACGTGCCGCTGTCGCCAAGTCGGGAATAGCGTTCAAATTATGTGTGGCTGTGAGTGCGTACGAGGCTGTCATGTATTGGAAATCGAACGAGACCATCGGCGGCCGTCTGTAAGATCCCAGTGAAAATTTACCGACGCGTCAGCTTCTGATTTGGATTACCAGAAACTGGGGCGACTCTATGTTTTGTAAGGGTATACCCAGTAAAAATTTAGAGTCGCGGCAGCTTCTGATTTGGATTACCAGAAACTGGGGCGACTCTAAATTTTGTTAGGGATATTATGCGGCCGCCACTTTTACGCATTCTATTTTGCAACTGAGTTGCGGGATCATATATCGTCGAAGAAATCAACAAAATTCGTGTCGTGGCCAAAAGTTTTGGTCATCATTTTAAAATTTCAATCGTTTTGTTTTCCCAGCGACTCTGAAGTTTCACTACCAATATTGTGCTGTTAGTCGGATCAAGATTGTTCACATATTTTCGAACTTCGTACGATGGTTACGGAGTTTACTAAAAAAAATTACACCCCCATGGCATCGCAAAAGTCGGCTGAAAATAATTCTGGTAAAGATGAGAATGAAAAAAATTTTTAATTTGCAATAGCCTTTGTGATTGGAAGCCTGAATATTTTATAACGTAAAGATTATCTGTTAAATCACACGGGTTGTTTTGGAGAAAACTGACATGTTTTGAGATATAGAATCTGGATGTGTCCCCTTAATTATTTATGCCATGATTTTCGGGCACAGAATGATTTATGTGTACGAGGCTAACAAAAAATTCAATGCATAAAAAATAATTAATTAATAAATTATTTAATGCATTATATAAATTGTTCTTCGTTTTATTGTATAACAATAGTGCCATTTTCCTTAAACTTAAATTTGTTTCTATCAGATTGGGTGGAACAGTATTTTTCTATTCTGTCTGATCATACCTCTTCCATTCCAAGAATTCGAGACGTCGAATGTTGTTCGAGTGCTATGCTTTCCAAGCATTTCTTAGCTAACAACACTTATTGCGATACGAAATTTTATTTCTTTAGCTAACAACACCCATTACGAAACGAAATTTTATTCTGGCATAGTGCCTCTCATAGCAACTATGTTCTGGTGTTGGATCCGTTTCTTATTATTGATTTCGCTTGCATAATATAAGCTTTTGTTTTTTTGTTTCTCACCTTCGGTAGCGTTGGGTTAGAACAAAGGATAGATGCAAAACGGTATCGATAGCAATATATTATCTAGAATTGTAAATAGTCGGAAAATGCGATGCAATTTAGTGAAGAACTATGTCTCTGAAATCGCCGGCATCTTTTATTGCCGATCCAAATGAAGGTTTTATTGGAAAAAGAGAAAACGCGTCTATAAATTCTTGAACGGAGCTCATGTAGAGTGACTGCTGGACTGGAGCAACATAAGAAAAAGAAGTACCGTACAGTAAATAACAATGATACGGTCCTCCAATATATTGTGTTATTTGTTCACAATTATTTCGCATAAGAAAACCTTGGAGCAGATTCGTTGCTCCAGAAGATGGTTTGTGATGTAAAAGGTACAATTCGAATGAAATAATTTTCTATGACTCATCAAAATTTCAAATTTCCATAACAAAATCTTTTTGAGCGAAAATTATTCAGATACTTGTCCCCAATTTGAAAAAAACATTCGAAATGAAATAATTTTCCGCACAAATTAAAATTTATTTTGCTATAATGATTTCATTTCCTTAGCTAGATGTCATCAATGAAAAATACCATAAGCATATTTTATTTACATTGTATATTTTATCCATATACCATATTTTATTTACATTGTAATAATAATTAGTTTATTTATTGTTTTTTTTTATTTTTGCATAATTTGATACCAGGACGCGAGCGGAGAAAACGGGACGGACTATATTACAGACTGACTTGCCTACAATGCCAGGCATGTCTCCGTGCTATTAAAAATATATGCGTAATTGGAGAAACTTTTTAGCAACAACCTTGAAAATTTCTGGAGATGATTTTGTGCGTGAATATATCATCAAGAGTAAAGGCACCACGTTGAACGGTCATTGTTAATTGGTGAACATTATATTATCTGAAATTAGTTACGTTCTTGATTCATATGAGATTTATACCGAAAATTACGATAGGCTTTAATGAAGCGTTGTAAATAATGTTTACTAGGAGAAAATGTTGCGAGTTGGAAAAAACATGGACCGGACAGTTCATTGGGTCCAAGCGTGAACTATAATAAATATTTATCTTTCTCTAAAATATTATCTATTTATTATCGACCAGCGTGGCCGATAATAAATATTTATCTAAGGTAATTGAGCTTAATTAAAGCCTAAAATTATTAATAGATATTGAAGTTCTCGACCTATGTTATGTTAGGAACTCTTGCCGTATTTTTATTAAAGTAAGAGAATCATGTGTTGAGGATTGACTGATATACTCGGACTCCATTGATTCCGTAGCTTCTTACAATGGCCATGCATTTTCTGGGCGGCCTTATCAATGGCAAGAAGTTAATTTATTTTTTTGTTTTACTTAGCAAACTAGGCATACCGAAGTTATCAGAAGTAGATATGCACACTTGAGAATTTCTGGCTTGAATTGTTCGGAACTAATTTTTCCAAAAATTCAATTATAAAACAACGCTGCTTCGGTTTCTAATTAGTTACAGCCGCATGTAACAAAAATCTATGAAATTAAACGATACAATTTTGAAAATTGGCTTCTTCCGACATTAGATCCCAAAAGAACTCCGGATCAAAACATGCAAATTATGCATCAAGTGGTAATGCGATCAAGGAATATTGGAGTTATTTTGGATATTACACGGGAACAATTTTAAGTCTCATTTGGATGCATAACATGACGCTGCTCCGGGGAATAGGCTTGAAATTCAAAGGATGAAATTGCAATGGCATGACGAAGTCAATGCCCCACACAATATTCCAATCTCGCCTCGAACCCCTGAAATTCTGCCCCTGGAAATTTCTGATAAAATGATTTAGAAATTTAACGTCAGCAGATGCTAGACATTAAATGCAAACACACATGTGTTTATGAAGTTTTTTAATTAGAAATTATTTCCTATTTAATGAATGTCACTAATTGATAACTTTCATAGGTTCACATTTGGTGATGCTGTTACATTCTATATCAGATACAGAATATAATTCAGACAAGTAGGAAACTATTCCGCATTATTTAGATGTTAATGAAAATCATAAAGATTATATCTTTCCAAGAGTAATTTGCAGACAACCCCACATTTTTATCGTGAGTGAAAAGTGATAGTCTCAGATCTTTGGAGAATAAATGTCGGTTATATTTCTTAGATAAAGACTCGATAAAAAACTCACCTTGTCGATGAATCGTTCATCGCAAAACATTGACTCTCGGTTGGCATGCCATAAATTTTCTTTAACTTTGGTGAATCTACACTAACGACCCGGTGAATCTACTCTCAATGGTATTTAGGATAAGAATATTCGAGTCCAATTGATGATCCTCCGTTCAGCTTGCAGTGTATCAAAATTCTCAAGTATAGTGAATAAACACAATTGATAACTATAATTCACGAAAATAATATCCCCAAAGAATATTGGAAATCATCGGTGTACCTGAAGGTAATATGAAAAGAACACAATAGCAGTAAATCATTTCATTATATTTAGGAAAGCGCCGTTATAGCATTTTATGGTATACTCTAGAACTGTACTGTCTATTTTAGTATAGCGCCGAGGCTACTCGATGTCCATTCACTCTTGTTAAACCAAAATCAAGTTTTTTTCTCTTCATTTTACAATATTTTGTTGCCTATGCTTTGTTCCCTGCGCCTTTTACGACATGACAAAGTTGGAAAATGCCCTTATTTTCCTTTTTATATATTATTTTTTATTCATTTTTTCTGCTTCGTCCTTTCTGAAGAAGTATTTTGTTGCACATGATTTGTTCCCTGCGCCTTTTACGACATGACAAAGTTGAAAAATGCCCTTATTTTCCTTTTTATATATTATTTTTTATTCATTTTTTCTGCTTCGTCCTTTCTGAAGAAGTATTTTGTTGCACATGATTTGTTCCCTGCGCCCTTTATGACATGACAAAGTTGAAAAATGCCCATTTTCCTTATTATTTATTATTTCTTATTTATTATTTCTGCTTCTTCCTTTCTGAAGAAGAAGCACGGCACGTGGCGTCTTTACGACGTCGCGCTGAAGGTTCCACGTAATTGATCAGACTGGGTCATCTGGCTTGAAAAGAAATGGCCATTTCCGTCGACCAATTTCCCGCTGGAATTGTCAATAATGGGACTATTGAATAATTTACACAAACCCTGCACGAGGAAAAAATGAAAATCAGTATCCTGATTTTAGAAATGACTAATAATTTGTTCATGAATTTTATATACCAAAAAAATTGTCACCATTTGTGCCAATGAAGTATGCAGCATTTTGTGCATTTTTAACGCATTTTTCATTTATAGAAAAAAATGCGCTATTGTGATCGTCATGTCCGTCCATCTATCTGTCTGTCCGTCTGTCTGTCCATGACTCCACGTTTTCGTAGACGAGAAAATGCGCTCTGTGTCATTCACTGCAGTAAGCACTGAGTTATATTTTTTAGACATTTTAGCAATCCGGAACTTTTCTTGTAACTTGGGCACGGGAATCATGGCAGGCTCATGGCGCTCGACCATGTCGTTTCCGCAGGGCTGCACACATCGCAACCTTGAGCGTTCAGCAACTGTGAGTTTAATGGGAGCAAATTTTTACAGAAATTTATGAAAAATTAAATTCGCAAACTGTATTTCTTGCGAGTTATCCATTCCAGGATAAAACAGAAGAAGAGAAACATGACTGGAAACTGTAACTGAGCAAATGCAAGGAGGTACCTGAATTCAACTTGCGATACACGGGCTCTTAATTTTTTCACAAACAATTCGCCGGAAAAACCTATCTATTTTCTTTTCATAACTTAGAAATGAGCTCTCTTTACCACAGGCATTTGTCTGTAAAGACCCGAAAACATTTGTCATACACTCGCTGGGAGGGAGAAATGAACTGTGACATGAGCATTAACCTTCAATCAGACTCTCGACTGCCGCAGGTATCAGGATACTGTATTATGTAACGGGATGGAGTAGGATGCAGCGGGATGTAGCGGGATGCAGCGGAATGCAGTAGGATGTAGCGAGATGTAGCGGGATGTAGCGGGATGCCGCGGGATGCAGTAGGATGCAGCGGGATGCAATAGATTGTAGCAGGGTGCAGCAGGATGAAGCAGAATGAAGAAGGGTGCAAGGGGATGCAAAAGGTTGTAGCAGGATGCTGCGGGATGAAACAGTATGCGTTCCTGCAGATGTAGCAGCATGTGCTAGAAAACAGCAAGGCGTAGCCGTATATGCGGAAGGAAGCAGTAGAATGCTGTAGGATGTAGCAGGATGGAGCAGTATGCTATAGGAGGAAACAGTATGCGATTGGAGGCAGCAAGATGCATCAAGAGAGGCCTAATTCAAGAAGATGCATCAAGATGTAGAATAATAGAGTAGGATGGGGCAGGATACGGCAGAGTTTAGTAGGATGATATTTTTATGATGCTGGGATATTCAGTCGAAGTAATTCAGTGAGACATAGCCGGTGCTATGCAACGCTAAAGGTTGCATTGCTTTGCTCTGCAATACGGCAAATCTATTGATATTCAGTCTAAATAATACAGTGTTATGTAGCCATAACCGTGAAATGCTATTCCGACACATTAAAGTAGTGTTATAGCGCCGTAGTGGCGCCGTTATAATGTGTGGTCATGACAATAGAATGCTATACAGCCAGAGTGTGGGGGGCTATACAAAGTGTGGAGTGCTATACAGTCGGAGTGAGGAGTGCTACACTGTCAAAGTGTAGAGTGCTATACAGTCAGGGTGTGGAGAACCATACAGTCAGAGTTTTGAGTGCTATACAGTCAGAGTTTGGAGTGCTATACAGTCAGAGTGTGAAGTGCTGTACATCAGAGTGTGGAGTGCTATGCAGTCAGAGTGAGGAGTGCTATGCAGTCAGAGTGTGGAGTGCTATGCTATGGACTTGACGTACCGTATCGACGGCCGTACATACGAGACCTGCAATCAATTCAGCGCGTCACGAGATATCGACCCCTTCCCTTTCCCTCTTCCCTGCTATCTCGTTGCCAATCGCCCTCAGTTTTTGTCAATAAACCACGAGACTGCACTGGTCGAGACTGCGGTGGACTTGAAACTCCACTGGTCGAGACAACTCTGGTCGACATTGCACTGGTCGAGGCTGCACTGGTCGAGACTGCGCTGGTCGAGACTGCGCTGGTCGAGACTGCGCTGGTCGAGACTGCGCTGGTCGAGACTCCGCTGGTCGAGACTGCGCTATAGCTGGTCGAGACTGCAATGTCGAGACTGCGCTGGTCTCGACATTGCTCCCGTCGAGACTGCGTCGTTCGAGGCAGCATTGGTCGAAACACCGTCGAGGTTGTGAGTTGAGCGAAGAGATGATGTGGACCTGTGATGTTGTGAAACTGGAGAGAATCTGCTACGAAGAGAAGAGAAGGATCAAAGTGAAACTACAACAAAGAAACACAGCGAAAATAATCAGCGATCAAGTGAATTGATGAAGTGAACCAGAGATGGAGTGAGAAGATGATGTGAATATGAGATGAAATGACCCGATATAGTGACGCGTTGAAATGCCACAATGAAGTGGTATGATGAAGTGCCTCAATGAAGTGATACGATAAGGTGATGTGATGTGATGGAGTGACTGAGCAGTCACTAACAGCTTCAAACAGGAAATGCCAGCACCTCTTTTCCAGCACCTCTCTCCTTTCGACTCTATATTTTCTGGAAATAATAACTAAATCATTTAATTAAGGTAAAGATATCAAATTATACTTGCAAATAAATCAGATTTCAACAGGTTTGGATTGGAAATATTTGACTAAAAAAGAACACATGAATGTCGTATTAAAACAATTCTAGTAGAATGAGGAGACATGTACACCGCAAGATAACCTCGCGTTGCAATAAGGGAGAAAACAATCCTCTTACTTCACAACTAAATCATCGCGAGCAGCAGTTCAAAGAGTCCTTTGAAATTGGAGTCAAGTTCTTGGTGAAGAAAAAAAAACAGAACTCGAAGCAGTCAGAGGAGACATCACTCGAGGGCTCTTCCACAACCCGTGTGAAAAAAGATAGAATATCGACGGTTGATGCATGGCCACCGTTGGCCACCGTTAGTCCACCGATAACTTATCTGTACTTGCCGACTGAGATCCTTGTCGTGGAATAGAGGAGGCCTATGAGGCGACTTGCCTCATCGAAGTCGTAATTCAATTCCTAACTTTCTAAACGTTAATTCTCATATGACGAAGCCATATCGGCATCACAAGGAATATCGGTAACTAAGTTTAAGATTTCGACTCTCAAAGTTATGCCAGAAATGTCATGGCATAAGTAACGCTGCAAAAGTTCCAGCCATAGAACGCGCAGAGCGCTCCTGCTAGAAAATCTACTTCAGAAGCAGACTGAAAAGTTAGTCGGTCGCGTAGGTCTGAAAATTTCTCTCCAGAGACAACCTTCTTGGTGCATTGGCAAAGCGCCGTACAATTCATATAGTAGGAAATCTTGGCCAGATCAAAGATGGCTGAGTTTTATCCGATGACCGATCATCGTAAATCAGCTTGGAATTGACAGCTATTACTATATCGCTGCATACTTAGTCGTTAAATTCTATTCGTTTTTAGAAGGAATCGTGGTCTTATTGCATCAGCTTTTGAAAGAAAACATCGAAAATTTCTGCCGCGTTACAAAGCTAAAGTTCCGTCTTAGCTTCTATTGTATCCTAATTTACAAAAAACTATGCGTGCATTATCAGTGAACGTGAACATCGCGTTGATCGTTGGGGTAAATGTGGTAACAAGCTAGGGTAAATGTGATTAATGGGTGTCGCTTGTGGTACCAGCCGTTACAAGTGCTATTTCTAAATACACACGAGATTAGCCTATGTGTGCGGCAATTGAACACACATAGAATTAGCTGTTCCAAGTGTTACAACTGAACACTCATTGAACTAGCAGTTACGAGTGTTACAGCTGAACACACATTGAACTAGCAGTTACGAGTGCTACAACTTATCTAGGATTATCTGTAACTTGCCGATGAATCTGTCGAAAACAAAGACCATCTCAATTCAGTAGTATCCGTTGAAATTTCACAGGGATGGCTAGTATAAGTCTATTACGGTAGGACTTAAGCTAGGTAACCTCATTGTACTAGAGTAACATTTGAGCGACTTAACCTTATTGTACTAGATTAGCACAAAAGCGATGTAACCTTATTATGTATACTACAGCAACACTTAGCGAGGTAACTTTGTTTGACTTCATTAAGACTATAGCGAGATAATCTTACGGACATTGTCAGTGACGTCTTGGTTTCTCTTGTTGAAAATAATAATAATACTGTCCAGCTTGTTTATTATTATACAGTTAAACAACTTTATTGTTCTCATCATAATTATTATTATTGTTATCTACATCATTGCATTATTAAAAAGAAGTATGATCAGTAGGATCCATGACACGAGTTAGAATTAACTTTGATGCTGCACCTGAACAGGTAGATTTTTTTTGAGGTACAGTTACAATGTATATCTAAATACACTAATATTTTGATACTCATTCATCGGCAGAAATCACTGCAATAATTTATAGTAGTTGCGCATAAACGGTTGAAAAATTCGGACAAGTTCGACAATGTTATAAAGGTCCCGGAAGATTGTTTCACGTCATAATTGCTTAGATTAATTTCAGTTAATGAGTTTCAGCAATAAGCACCAGTAAACAGAATTAAACAGAGTTTCATGCACATTAATGAGGCGTTCTAATGAGTGCTCCTAACAAACTTTTGCCTCATAGCTCCAAATAAAAGTTTCAGCTTGTTTTTCAAAGCTTTAATAAAATTGTCTGACAATCCCAAGTTAGTAATCTGCCTTTGCATGGAAATGAAGACTAATCAATTAAATATTATTACGGAAAAAACTATTCAGTTTCGAATTTGAATTGAGCCGACAACGAACATGTTTGGAAAAAAAGGAAAAAAATAATGATAATGTTAAGAATAAAATAATAATAAAGTTTGGAAGAAAATAATGATAATGATAAGAATAAAATAATAATAATGTTAGGAAGAAAATAATGTTTGTAACGTTGCTGGCTGCAAACCTCAGGCTGGCATGAGGGCACTAAGCCAGCGGCTGTTTGGTCGTTTCGCCTTTACGACGCTGCGCTCGATGCTTGCGACCAACTTTCCGGTACTTACCAGGTGCGAGGGGCGGGGAAGTAATTTCAATTTGCTTCTTCGATATCATCGGACTGCGAAAATGAGGCTAGAGTCACGTACTATAGAACACTTTAATAATCAGTTTATTTACAGTTCAGTTTGATAAAGAACGCAAAATGGTAATGATATCATAAGGTAATGAGCCTGACACATTTGTGGTAGAGTTTACGTGAATTTGGTAGAATGCCGGGCAATAGCTTGGCAGTAATTTCATTTACAAAAACTTTTAAATCCAGAATTACAATCGCCAAGGTTTTTAAATGAACTTACGTTTATTGAGTTGCATTCCTCTCGATTGCAGGGTCCAATAGAATGATCAAAATAATATAAAAAGTCGAATTTTTCTTGTTTCTCTGTGGATTGAAAGTTTTCCAGACTAATAATTGAACTGCCAAATGCATTTTAATGCATTTTAAGGACACATTTATGCGTTAATTTAGGGACATTTGAGATGAAGCATCCAACAATTGATACATTTTTAAAGTATTTAAGCTACAGTCTACATTGCGTCCTGCTTGTAGTTTCTTTACATATATACTTACTCATGACCCATCGACATAGTTGATGGAACTTTTAATAGCGTAGCACACATCATAGGTTGATCATTACTTTCCACCGTCAAACGAATTATGGCTTAATTAGCTTAGATAGCCAGGTACCTTATTATTTAATGTTGTTTTGTTAGCTGAGATTGATGATGGTATATAATGTTGCTAGCTTCATAGCTATTTGGTCTTCTAAGAGTGCTGGCTCAGTAATCACCGGTGTTCTTAGAGTGCTGGATCAGTGCTCACTGATGCTATTTGAGTGCTGTCTCAGGGCTCGCTAATATTCTTCTAGTGCTGCCTTCGGCTGATATTTCTAGGATGAAAATAATTCATGGGAATAGTTTTATTAAGTAATTAAAAAATTTTAGGTATAGCTAAAAACAGTATATATTTTTAAAAATAATTAATCGTTGGGAGAAGTGTAATTCTCCTTAGGCTTTGCTAAGTTTCTCGAGGGTTAAGTTCAACCGGCCCGGTCTGAGGAAAATTATTTTTATGAATAATTGAAAAATTTCATTCATTAAGGTACACAGGGATTCCAGTCCTCGTCAAAGTTTGTCCCAGGCTCTATTATCTTTTACTTTGATCCATATTTCAAGTTTTTTTCACCCCTTCCCTCATCACAGCTCTTGTTTTATATCAAACAATTTATAAAAGAAGCATTTAATAAATATTTCGTGTCCCGAAACAGTTTCAAATGGACGACTGATGCTAGAAAATGTGAGAACTATAGATCAATCGGTTATACCTGGCTCAGAATCAGACAGCAAGCATTGCTCATAGCCATTTTTTATGCTGCACGGAATAGTGTGTGAAGTTAACGTATTAGTCAAGCTTTAGAATATTCATGTGAATCTTGAATCAATTTAACGCACGTCATTGGCTACTGGCTCTTAAATAGAATAGCTCTTCCGACTGCGCCCGTCGATGTCAAAGAATTTTAAATGAAACTTGGCCTAGAATTCGAACAAATTTTCTTTTCGTCGAAAGTTCGGAGACGATGTGGGGAATTTCCTCTGCATTGATTTTGTAATCACCCAAACTTCCACGAACAGTATGTACAAGTTACAATTTTGAATTATCAGTAATTCCATATGTAAGAACATTGAACTTAACATGAAAGCTGAAAAATAATAAAATTAAAGAATGAGGTTATTTTGTTGGCTTTACAGAATATTCATGTAGCGATTTGTGGATGATATTTTGATTATGTTATGAATAACATATATAAAAAAATATCTGAAAATAACAGACCAACAAACTATTTGTGGCACCAATTTAACCTTTACTTGCAATAAGCTTCAACTGTTTGTTCTGTAAATGTTGGTTGTTTATGTATAATTATTAACAATATCTACTGCTACAGGCAGTCTCGAAAATATGATTGGAAATTCTTTGTCAGGAATTAAAATGAAATTATATATTTTTGCATCTGATCATATATAAACAACGTTGGCGGTTTATTAATCAAGAACTTTTTCCAATAAAAATTCACAGTTACTTTCATGAATTTGTTTGATTTTTAGAACAATTGTATGAAGTAATTGCATTTCTAATATACGTAGCTAACTCTTTGTTGACCTGAATAAGTCATCACAAAGTAGAATTACAACTCTCCGTTTGAAACTGGGTACTTACACAAGTACACAATTATTCTTAAATTAAAATCTTACACAAAAAATCTCTTTCACGTAGATAGGTTTCTACACGATTATGATTTTATTAATAATTCGGAGTATTCATTTAATACTCATTAAACTATTTATTTCAAACTTTTCAATTATAGTTTTCTGTCGCAAGTAACTTCGCATTCTATTTCAGAAAGTTCAACCAACAAATAAAATTTTAGCAAACAGATCGAAATTGCGACAATCAGTCGTGATTTCTTGCTTCCGGTAACATAATTTGGATTATTGCGCCCCTATTGAGAGGATCACACGGCACCACAGAAAATGGTGCCCGGCAGACACTACCACCTGATCAGCGCACCACATGGCATCACAACAGATGATGATGTCCAGCAAACTGACCTCTCTACTTGATCTGAAGAAATAAATAATAGAACGATCCTCTGTACTAATGAATTTACAATGAAAGCAGATTTTCAACAAACACGGTAATCCAGTGATAATTCATGTTACAATTACTGAGTTTGAATGTGTCTAATGAACAAGATTCATGTCAATTAATAGTTCAAATGAATAAAAACTATCACTGTCAGGTAATTCCTATGAGCTATGGTCTGAAACCACAGGTGGCGAGAGACAGGTCACGAAACCAAACATATTAACCATGTTGAGGCTTCTAATTTCATTTCAGTTAGAAAATCGGTTCATAACATCTGCCTTTATTCGCGCTAATATTTTATTTATAAGAAATATTTCTTGAATTGGATTTTTGTGATTTGAGGAATTTTCCCTAGTGAGATAGTCGATTATGAAATATGACACGGATAATTTCACCATATCGTCGGGGTCCACTCAGTGAATAAATATAAAACGAAGCCTTTAATAGACATTGGACCGACGATCTATAGCAAATTAACTACTTCTTAAAAGAAAGGCTGAATAAAACTTGATGCTTGCAAATTAATCTCAAATTAAAAGATACACCGTGCAGTCTCTTCACACAGAAACTTGTCACTCGTAAATTTAATAACGAGTGGCATCGCAAATTACATTTCTGATTCATTGATCCGAATTGTTTCATCGCAGCCTTTTTATGTCTTGGTATCAGGGATCACGCAATTTCTGAGCATACCTAACCGTGGTCACGTCAGGGGTCACTAAATGACTAATGATAAGTGTACTGTTAGGGAACGACTTTCAATAATAATTTCATCGATAGTTAGGTTACATGTAATGTCATTTTTGTTTTTGAGTGAACTATTACGTCACCTCGTGTAGACCCGCCATGTACCTCGTCATTGCCATGTGATACACCACAGAGCGAGGCTCCAAACCTAGGACATGAATACGAATTAATAGGCAAAGGCTAGTGAGACACACGGTTTATAGTTTTATAATTTGTTTTCCTGTATTTATCGTTTTTTTATTATTACAGTTCTTTATTTATCAATTTAATTCACCCTTTATTTTCGATTACCAATCAAATGTTTGGGGTCAAAGAAAGCCTATTTATTGACTAGTCCCCAACAGTACTCGTACGACATTAGTAAACATGAGTATTAAATTGCATTCCCTCCTTCCCTCACGTTATCTGGAAAGACCCGCAAGAAACCTCATCGAAGGTTTTGTGATTTTTCTTTAGATGGACGAATAATGATATTGTTAACAATCTGAATTAATGAATGCAGGCGCAATGTTTCTGCTAATAAACTGCCTTCATAATACCGAAATTTAATTGTTATTTATTAGTTTACATTGTAAGGATCCGCAAGAAACAGCATCGAAGGCTTTGTGATCTTTCTTCAGATGGACGGGTAATGATATTGTTAATACACTGAATTAATGAATGCAGGCGCAAAGTTTCTGCGTATAATCTGTATTCAAATTACCGAAATTAAATTAACACAAATTCGGCCACAAATTCTTCAAATTAAATTGTTCAATTTGTTCAAATAAATCAACACAAATTCGGCCACAATTAACACAAATATAGGTCACAATTTGTTTCTTGGGAACCTCGTTTAACTAGTAATAAATTTAGTTATATATTATTATTCTGTTTATTTTATTATATTTCATTTGATGAATAAATTAAATGGATGGAAGATAGGCAGCCTGGCCTCGCGAATAGCTCAATTATGAACCCGGCTTGGCTCTATGCTGGAAGGACTCACTCGGGACAGCAGGACTCAGATCAATCATGCATCTGCAATTTTCCGTAAATTGAAGTACGGGAGGCTCCCTAGAACGCTACAGAATGCATGCAGCTTCAATAAATTCTTAAACCAAATTTCTGCTCCTTCTGAACAATGAATACTTCGCTATAACGCTACAGAACGCATGCAGCTTCAGTAAGTTCTTAGACCAAATTTCTGCTCCTTCTCAACAATAAATACTTCGCTAGAGCGCTACAGAATGCATGCAGCTTCAATAAATTCTTAAACCAAATTTCTGCTCCTTCTGAACAATGAATACTTCGCTATAACGCTACAGAATGCATGCAGCTTCAGTAAGTTCTTAGACCAAATTTTTGCTCCTTCTCAACAATAAATACTTCGCTAGAGCGCTACAGAATGCATGCAGCTTCAATAAGTTCTTAGACCAAATTTCTGCTCCTTCTGAACGACAAATACTTCGCTAGAATGCTACAGAATGCATGCAGCTTCAATAAGTTCTTAGACCAAATTTCTGCTTCTTCTGAACGACAAATACTTATATCATATATATTCTCAATCCAGCCAAAATAATTTACATTATCATTGGCAGAATAATAATCGAATTTATATCGCCAGGTAAACCTATGCATTCCAAACCCGACATTCTCTAACAATTGTTCCCGATTTAATGCTGTTGGCTATATCCTGGCGGAAAAGGTTTTAATAATACTAGTGCGCTTTTTCACGCTATTAGGAATAAATTAGGAATACATTTAGTTATATAATATTATTCGGTTTAATTTAATCTTTATATTTCATTTGATGAATAAATTTAATGGATGGAAGATAGGTAACCTGGTAATATTGAAGAGAGGCAAGAGACGATTTTATGTTTGTTCGTCACTCATTGATGAATTTCACGTCCGTGCACTGGTGACAAGACTTCAAATGTCAATGGCCGGAGAAGATGTTACAAATGAAATACTCTAATGTTATAAATAGACAGAAATTTCATGGGTGCGTATTAATACTTATTAATTAAAACATGCAAGTTCTTTATAGGCAAGTAGTAAAATATAAACAAACAAGCCCTGAATAAGTAAAAATTTTATTTCGGTTATTATTTGAATAAATAAGGGCGATAACTGTTTTTTTATTTGAAAATATAGAATACATTGATATTACAAGAAATACAATTTCAAAAAACTAACTAAACTTCAATTTAACTTTTCTGGCTAATTGTTACTCCTAATCTCTGTCACACTTAAAAATTTTTTATCGATGGTTGATTAGAATGTATTTACATTTATGAGCGTTTATGAATCGCAGTTTAAGTTATTTTTCAAGCTCCAGGTCGAGAAATGAAGGACCCGAATTCCGGCACACTGGACAGGCAGATCGATGAGCCCGGGCCGCATCGAGCGGCTTATCTTGTTTCTGGCTTCCACTTACTTTAGAATTCCGGAGATTCCAATGATGTCGCTTCAAAAGCACGTACAAACCCGACATTCTCTAACAATTGTTCTCAATTTAATGCTGTTCGCTATATTCTGGTGAAAAAGGTTTTAATAATACTAGTAATAATACTAGAATGTTGTTAGGGGCTCAGATCAAGCTTGAGCTTGACTGTAAATACGTCGACGATATGCTGGACAACTGTACGTACGCCCACGCAGCATTCAGCCAACTGTCCTTGTTTTGTCGGTATAATGTTTGAATTTCTTGTTGGATATCCATGATTCATGTGAAAGTCATCATATCATATCATATCATCATATCATATACGTGCTTCAAAAGCACGTATATATGCTGGACAACTGCACGTACGCCCACGCAGCATTCTGCCAATTGTCCCTGTTTTGTCGGTATAATGTTTGGTTTTCTTGTCGGATCCATAATCCCTCTGAAAGTCATCACGAGCAGGACGAGTAATTACACCATAGGAGCAGCTTTCAATGTGGTCTTTGGAGCTCCGATGTTGATGAATGAGAATAGTCATGGAGCATATTTTTTTTAATTGCTTTTAAGACTTCGGGTATCATGCAGCATAAGCCAGTATGGTGCAGATGACTATTTGTAGTAAGAAGAAAATAAGTACGTCGCTGTAGCGTCTGTATTGATTGCCTGAGCAGAAGGTCGCGCAGCTTGTAGGATGTCCAGGAATAAATTCGTTCCTAAATGTTGCACACAATTTTTTAGGAATAAATGGTTATATTAGAGTATCCAATATTGACCTTCTGGTCCACGTGTTTCACTGGACGCCGCTAGTCTGTTTATCAACGGCATTCTTCACAAATTTTAGGAATTATACCTAAAAAAGTCATGTCACATGATGCCTGACCGGCTTCATCAACCTAAAAAAAATCAGGTTTAGTGTAAATTAATTTCGTCAAAATACTTAAAATTAGAATTAAATATAAAATTAAATTAATGCCCCTAACTAAAAGTTTAATGTGAACACAACAATAGCTAGCAAACTTTAAGAATTTTTAATTTATTACACCGGAACCTCTCATTATAGAATGTTTTAAAGTGCGTGATTGCTAAATGTGTTCTAACAATTATTTTTTGATAACCATAACAGACATGTTGAGGTACAGGGTATAAACTCTATACTAAAGAAAACAAGTGAATGAAAAGCCTTCATCCTTTTCCTGCATACATTCAGCCCTTTCAATAAAATTTATAAATAATAAAAAATGTCGTAAATTTCGCATTTAATTTCTGACAGAACTGCGGTAGCATCAGAACTTTCTTATGAAGGTCACATACGAATTCGGATCGAATCGTGTGTTACAGTTCTTTGATATACTGGCGCAAGTTAAGAATAATTTGCGTATCACTTTATATTTTACCGGAAATTTACCGATGTTGCAAAGGTGCTTATAACGAAGTTAGTGAGAGTCCACAGTGCAACAAAACGAGCACCGTACACACTCTCATACAACGTGCGATCAAGATTCGTACAGACGACACTGATTTAAAAACTGGAAAATGAACCTGCAAACAAATCCTTGTAAACAGCGGGTATGCTGAAAAGCACTCGACGTTGAAGTTTAAAATAATCAATTGGACACAACTGAGCCAAGAACGAATCAGTAACAAAGAACGAATCAGTAACAAACTACAACCAAAATCAGATTACGAATCAAGAACGAATCAGTAACAAACTACAACCAAAATCAGATTACGAGCGGTTACAAGGCCGATGAACGGGTTCTGCTGCCAATCGTGCAAAATAATATCAGAAGCACTCCAGAAAACGACAAAATCCCACTTAAGACCCACTAAAGAAACGAGAAATAAACATTTTGAAGTATAAAGCTTACAAAAAAAGGTACTCGTGCATGAATCCTTAATAGTTTTATAATTTTATTCTAATGAGGAAGGTATAGCACTGGAACTTTATAGCACTCCCTCAAGAACCAACAACCAGACCATCATTCGCGCGGCATTTTAAGCCTGCACCAGCATCGTCATGCGGTGCCCCAAGCCTGCACCAGCATCATCATGCGGTGCTCCAAGCCTGCACCAGCATCGTCATGCGGTGCCCCAAGCCTGCACCAGCATCATGCGGTGCCCCAAGCCTGCACCAGCATCATGCGGTGCCTCAAGCCTGCACCAGCATCGTCATGCTGTGACTGACGTTACAATACTGGAGATAGTTGACACCCTCATCATCTAACATTAGTCTCCAATAATCAATTAACTAACTGGTGTATTTGTCTCGACATTGAAAATGTATTCCGAATAATTTTTATTATTTGTTTTCATGTTGTCTTCTTGGTACCGTAATGTTTGTACCAATTCCATTCCAAAATCTTAATTTTAGGCATTTGAAAAACTTCATTTTAATTGATAATGGAATGTTCATTCGAAACGTCATCGTTAATACATAAAAAATATTTTTTACAATCTGCTGTTCGATCTACCAAACCCAGACAGAAACATTGTTCGACTCCTGGAAATTTTATTGATAAAACGCATTCGTTGTTCTTCAGTCCGAATTGAATTAAAAAACAACTTCTGCCAAACTATACCAGCATAGACATTATTAAACAAGCACTGTCTTTTCGGCTGTCCGATGTTGCAGGTCGGAATGCATTTGTCTGACAGTTGTTGCTCTTCGACGAGGTCGAAGCTGAAGGTCCGACATGCAAACGATTCAAAACGCATCGGCGATCCGGCCAGCGTGTGTTAGGCTCAAGCAAACACGACTTTGGACTCACTGAAAATCTGCTAGACCAAGGCTTTGCTAACAATACTTCTGTTACGATGAACAATAAGAAATAGATTATTCCTGTTGTATATGTGTCTTTTACTGAGCAACAAAAGTCAGGATGTTCTTATAATTTTTATTTTTCCGATGAAAAATTTCGGTTTGAATGCTGGCCCCCATCAAAAGCCTGAGTAATTTCTGTCCACAAATTATGTAACAATGATTAAACTAATGCACTACTGAGGCCTTTGATTGGATCTTGTGTCAGCTGGTTGTTCATGGGCGTAATTACGGCAATAACGCGGACACTTCGCAGGCATTACTTCCATGCTTGCATCGCCGGCGCCACGGCCTAGATTTTTGTCTGGGATGAATACTGATCAATTAAATGCAAGTCTGAGGTCAATTTCCTATCGATACAGCGGGTTGTTAAACTTTACTGCTGATTAAATTTTGCCAAAACTTGATCACTTGCCCCAAAATACGAGCTTTGGGCGTCTTGATGTGCACTTAAAGTTCCAACGACTTTCGGCTCTCGCTTACCAATGTCTGTCGTTATGGAGACGAGACTGCGCTTTAACACACCTCCTTTGCTCCTTATCAATTGACGGGTGGGTTGTCAAATGATTATAATTATTATTATAACTGAAATTCTATTAAAGCCAATAGTGATTGCCAAATTAGAAATTTTGGGTCCTATAATTGCGTACATTTTTAAAACGTTTTAATGCATAATAATTTTGATAAATAGAATTTAATAGAATTTAGATAAATAGATTTAAGAATTCATAAATTTAAAATAGATAAAGTGCATTACGTATTCAGAATTTTATAAATAGATATCCTGAGTCCAATAATTGCGATTTTAAGGTCTTTCACTATTGCGTCAATGCAGGACTGATAAATTTAGCAGTCAACATGCTATATATAGCTGCACGATGCGGAAGTATTTCGTTGTAACAAAACATAAAAAATTATATCAAAAATAAAACTATGAACTGAACAGGATGCGGTTTAAAAATATTTGTTTGATGCCTCACAGTACAATAACATCAATTACACATCGCACCGACAAAAAAGGCAAGCCTTCGTTCAAACTTTATTCTTAAAATTTTTTCAGTGAAATTTTATTCGGATATATTTCGTAAAGACACAGATGACGATTGTTTCCTCAATTAAAATATTCATTTTTTTCATTGTGGAACAAAATTTCGCGAAATGTTTCCCGGCGTTGGTAACTTATGTCACGTGTTGAGAACCGCTTCAGCTCGTTCCTATGGGTTTTTGCACTAACTTGGTTCACCTATACTGCAATTGTAAATGAGATGAAAATCTAATTTTTTCCATGCTTATCAAGCTATTTATCTATAACCGGTGGATATAACAAAATAAAGATAACCCTATTATTGAAATAGTATTGACGAAGGAAAATTTTGACAGGGTTTAAATATTAATATACAGTAATTGCTCGCTTATTACAATTTAGTAAGATTTCAACCCCAAACAAGCTAAAAACGAGAATGTTCTAACACAGACTAAAGTGATAGTCATAAGATATTTACGTGTTTCGATATACTAAAATGTTTACATGATCATTAGGTGCACCATATTACTCCATGAACACACCCTACTAACGGCTAACGCATTAGAGTGTAATAACGACTGGTGTATAATGCTATATCCAGTTACAGAATGAATCCGCGCGGTCTCCAGTTTCGGGCTGTTTCCGCAGTAATCCGCCTCCTGCTCTTGTGAACAAAAGGTGTCTGGAATAGCAGTGGCCGACCAACAAATCAAACGCCCAGCGCATGAGGGCATAGTATAGGATATAGTATAGTAAAGTATAGTATAGTATAGTATAGTATAGTATAGTATAGTATAGTATAGTATCGTATAGTATAGTATAGGATATGTACAGTATAGTATAGTATAGTATAGTATAGTATAGTATAGTATAGTATAGTATAGTATAGTATAGTATAGTATAGTATAGTATAGTATAATATGCGGAGCATGGTAAGGTATGGTATAGTATAGTACCGTACAACATTTTTCAGTAGAGTACAGTATGGTAGAATAGAGTACAATATATTATACTCAACTAGTCGTTTTTGTGCATCTGAATTTTGCTTTATTCAAAACTTAACTAGGTAACGAGTTGGAAAATTAAACAATGATTTAGCATAGTTAATTTACGAGTTTCACAATTTTATTACATTTAGTGTCTTGAACGATTTAAAATAAAATAATAAACTTGAAATTATTGGGCAACCTCGCATGATTCTTTATAAATAGGTGCTATATAGGGTGTGGCTGTCTTGGCATTTTCAATTTGCAGCGAATCTATTTGCCTAATACTATTATTATAGCCTATAATAACATTATTTTAAGCGATTTTAAATTACCCCTTTCTGCAATATAACTAAGTTAACAATATGTAGACTCATTTCCCTCTCAACCAATTCATAGCCACTAAGTGCATACAATCTACTGAATTGTTTATTGTAATTTAATGCACGGAAGCCTCGGAAAATCGACGACCACAGAGCCCATGCAATCCCTTGGCTCTCATTTTACGTGCGGTAAAGTTACCGCCTAAAAAGCCTTGCCAGGCCTACATAAAATCACGCCAAAGTTAAATTCTTGCGTGAGTTTTAAAGGGCTCACTTTTGAACACTTTAATGAAAGGAAGTCTTTCATCAGCTACGTAGCGTAAACTCCACACGCGGGTAAAACTAAACGCCAGAGTGAAAGTAACTGAAAAATTAGGTGAAAAATTTTAAATTGGAAATTCTGAACGGCGTTTGCATTACCAAAAATCCGAAATATTTCTTTGTTGTTGGGATGATCAACGACGGCAAGAAGAGATTAAATTTCTCCCGATTGGTTTTTAATGACCCCAAAAATGTATTCCACATTTCAAAGTTTATTGACGATAAAAATTACGTTTCGATATGTTATTCTAAGATCAATATGCTCTTCGTGTGATTCTATTGACTGTTTGTGTTCCCTAAAGTCTGAGTATTATCTGAGTATTAGGAAATGTCCACGAAATAAAACGAATGATAACCCTACGAGGGACTCGTCATAAAACAGATCACTGTTGATCCTTAAAATCCCTGCCAATCTCATAGCTTATTCCAACTAACGATCTCTCGATCCAACAGATCCTTAGAATGACGCCAATGATATCGAAATGTGATGTGAGACTGCAGCCAAAATTAATTTTCTTAGAAACATTATTAAGTATTAATTATGATTAAGTATGTAGTAGTATGTTAATTATGATTATGTATGATTAAGTATGTAATTATTAATGAGTATGTAGACGTGGATTTTATCAGTACAGATGGATCGTATAATGATCATGATGTTAGAATTTATCAGTGTTTGATCGATGATATAATTAATAATTGTGTTGGGACCGCGCTACAGTAAACAGAAGCCTTCAATCTTGTCAGGAACTTTATTTAATTTAGAATTTTCAGGTCAAACTTCCAAGAAATATTGTTGATAGAAGAATGAATTTGAAGAGCTCTAAGTCAAGCCTCTTTGGGGATTTACAAGAAGAGATGGGAAGCTCCAAGAAAGATGAGAAATAATTAAAAGACTCTCTCCAAGATGGTTAGTTATATCAAGGAAAAGATTGCACTAGAAAAAAATCGTTTAAAATTTACTTCATAATTAACTGATGTGAATACAATATTTTCGCAATTGGAAGTTTTATGAAGTGTAGACGTGTGGAGAAATTACTTAAAAAATGAGTTCGGTGCATTATTCCGAAGTTAAAACCTCGTGTGTGGTAATTATCAAATTTTCAGAATTCAAAGGTACATGAAAAAGATTTAAAGATGTTTTCTGCCATTCTTCTAAGCGTTATACTTGATGTATAATCTATGATACAATATATAAACCATGGTTTATACACAGACTCTTGTATAGAGATCGGAAAATTTCGAGTAAAATATGACGAAAATGCGAAAAATTTTGATCTGAATTCTCCGTTCCTTAAATTTGATACTTGTGTTCTGCTTTTTTAGCTATCAAAAACTGATACTGCAATGTAATTGTGAAAACTTGTACATGCGAAAGATTACTACAATAGTGGGGCCATCATAGACATACTTGACGGCACAATTAACGATCATTTATGTGTTCGCACGTGATCACTTTCGACACAAATATGGTTAGGTAATAAATAATTAAAACCTAAAAGACGAATGAAGAAAAATTAGGAAATTTTTTATGCCCAACACTAATAATTAAGTAATTTAAAAAGGGATATTTGTTAAAAATCTCTAATATAATAGTTTTATGCAATGAGTTGAAATAGCACTGAATGATGTGTTGAAATGTTAATGAATGAATAGCGCAATATTATTCTAAGTTTTAAAAGGCGCTGAAAAGTAAAACTTGACAATTCTCTAATAAAAAAGTGGGCTAAGAATAGTTGTTTCAGAAATCAACGCACTATCTCACGATGAATAGTATAGCGTTCGTGTGTTGAATAGTGAAAATCGCTACTTTACACGGATATTCAGGATCATATAATTACTGAATGTTGGAAATATGTAAAAAGTTCGAACTTTCAGCCTGGAAGATGAAGGAAACTTTAATGAAGTATTCCATAGCTTTTAATTGTGATCAGATTGCTGGGAAATATGGTTGTCCACTGCGGGGAATTATATCAATGAAATAAAATTATTAAACGATGCACAATGCTGTAGGGAACTGTCAACATCATTTATAAATAAAACACATATTGGCATAAATATAGCAGTGACAGAATCGAAACATAACCATTCTCTACATGTTTTTTTTGTGTAATGACGCTCGTAAAAAGGAAGTGCGTGAAGTAATCCCATTAAATATTTTCATCGTAATTATATGTACTAACGGAAACTGAGAAAAATAAAAATAAATAAACGTATATAGTTTGACCGCATCACATTCATGCCCAGTATTCTATTATATCCAATGCGCTTAGGTTTAATTTCCACACTGAAGGTTTTAACGCAAAATATCCGTCCATAATTCCTGAGACTGATTCACGAGAACCACTTCTCACACTGAAATGCTCAATTATATATATGAAGTGAAGGCAAATAAGCTACTTATATCATAAAAAAACTTGAAATAATTCGAAGCACACGTGATATATCGTGACATTGATTTGACAAAGCATAGCACATTGATTTGGCAAATTGATTGGCAAATTGATTTGGCAAATATTCAGGCGTACCAGATGAAAGTTATTGTTGAATATTTGAAAGTTCCGCTAACACGACGAAATTTAAAAACTTTAGATGGAGTAGTTATCCAGTGGCTGAAGAATAAGTCAACCTCAATGTTTTGTTAGCGTCTTTTGTTTGCATTCCGCATTGTGTGAATTATAGGCGGTAAAAACATGCATTTTGGTACCGATTGTTAATGAACCTAGATTTCAGCTTGAGGCTATCTTCATAAAAGAACTGACCTTTGAATATGTTTACCAACAGACGGCCATTTCTACAATATAATTTGTTGAGTTTGCTATGAATGTTCAAAACTTATTCCATTAAAATAAAACAGCAAATAATTGATGGGTAATGTCCATTGTGATACTGCCAAGATTTTCAGCTGGGGATGAGAGCGAGGCAGAAAGCTGCCATGCTCTGTTTACACGCCAAACAGTGGAGTAATTTTTCATAATAGGGGACCGTTTTCATCAGTAGGGGACCTACTCTTATAGCGCGCGTCCCACAATATTGGGTGCTGCCCGTGAACCAACTGATGTCTCTTAATTTAAAAGTTGAATCACCGGAAATTCAGAATTTTTTAACAAAAGTGTTATCAAGTTCATAGTTTGCTATCTTCAAATTTTTGAGGATATTCATAAATATTTCCAATATACAATATTTATTTACATACAATATTTCACCTGTAATAATGCCTAAATTAGCGTTTGTCTTAAGCTGAATACTCAATGCTCTAATTCAAGTCAAAGTTTAAAGAATTATTTCATGTTCGGGAAAAGACAAAAAAATATTTCAGGAAGTTATTGTAATGGGGGAAAGGGGAAAAACTTTTTCGGCCTACAGCTGGTAAGAGAATTTTTTTTATCAATTGAGACAGAATCTGAAACCAGAAACGTCTGAGTTTCAATAGGTAAGCTGTTCTATTTTATTGAATAATTCGCATTGGAGGCGCACTGTTTCCATAGAGTGTGCATTAATTTAGTCGCATTTATTCGCTATTGGCCGGTGTGCTTCCCGGGAATCGATTACTTGAATGTTGCAGGTATTATTGAATTATTCCATCAAAAATTTTAGGAACCTTTGAATTTAAAATTTGACAAATAATAAAAAAGTGTATGAATAGCGTAATCTCTCTAAATAAACTAATTATTTAATTTCCCAGTGGCACCTTATATATTACGAGTAGTTTGTAAAATCATGTCCGCAAACCTATTCAAAACCGAAACATGGGAAATTCTCATAACGGCAGCTTGATAAAGTCTGAGACAATCATGACATCGAACATTTGAAATACGAAGACGATGTTGGCTATCCAGTGGCCTAATAAATTTCCGCGGATAAGAGAACTTGGTGCATTATTAGGATGTTGAAAATACGGTTATTAGAAGGTGGTCTCAATCTATTTTTTTCATTTTAGCAAATCAGAATTTTTATGAAAAAATGCTGAGACTTAATTGATTGCATTTTTCCTGCAAAATATATGCATTCAAAGTTAAATGGGACGGAACTTTCCACTATATGGAAATTGCATGGTTGATGCTTTTGATCGTTAATTATAATGGGTTATTTAAAACAAAATTACATACAATAGCAATAATAACGTCAGAAAAGGTTTTGGTATTAACAACAAATGCGTGAAAGACTATTTTTTTCGAGAGATTTCATGAAGGAATAGCACGCTGTGATGCAAAGTTCGTTTGCAGATGAAGAGTAGTTGCTAGCAATTGTTTTATAACGCCTCCGACAATCCGACATCGGTCTACATCGGTAGACTCCAGGGACCATACTTTCAAAATTAGCTAAGTGAACGTAAGTACTTACGCTCTATTTTATTGTCTATGATTGGTGGATTTTGCTTGAAAGGCCGTCAATGATTGGCTGATGAACTTAATTACGATTTCTTAACTTTTTTTGAAAGTATAGACTCAAGGCGTTTTCATTGCACCAAGATATTAAAGATTTCCATACAATGGTCCAGACATCAATTCATTTTGAATTCAGCCCCGTCAAGGGAGTATAAATGAAAAAATTTCCGTTGAAAATAGTGTGTAGGATATTGGCTCACATATTCAGCGTATCGACATCTCTCAATTAAAACCACGGATACTTCGGAGAATTTCGATAGAGTTTAGAATATATTTGAATAAAAAAAATTAAGCCAAATGTTGACAGGAAATACGTTATTATTTGGATAAACAGAGAAAACACGAGGGTTAAATTTTTTTTTTAAATCGATAACGTGATATACATGAGCTCGAACGGTGAATTTGTAATTCAAATTGAGGAACATTTTCGTAATATTTTTTATTTTTCACGTGATGCACTAATTAGTGGAAATGAATATCGGGAGAGTAATTACGCCGCATATAAGTTACTTTACTCACGCAGGGGAGGCAGGAAATTACTGAAACAATAGAAACAAACATTGAACCTAAGAAATGCAATAAATGAGATGCACTCGGTGTCTAGTAATTTTTTGAACATTCAAGAGAATATTATCATCGTGGATATGAATGGTTGCTGTGAAGATGCGGACTCGTCTACTTGCACAAATATAGTCTGAGCACAGAATTAGAGTCTCAACGCTTTACAAAAAAGTAACTACAGCGAAAATTCGCTCTTGGCGCGTCTAAGTTGAGGGGAAAGAAAACAAATGGCCAATTGAAACCCACAGAAAACATGTATTTATATCATTTGAAGCAATTGAGTAGTTTGATTAATTTTATAGTTCCGTTCGGCATACAATAGATATTTGCCGCACATAGGCTGGTGCAGAAAGCATCACTGGCAGCAGCAGCAGCATCAGTAATAGCAGCAGCATCAGCAGCAGTAGCAGCAGCAGGAACACTAGCAGCAGCAACACCGGCAGCAGCAGCAAGAGAAAGAAGCAGCAGCAGCACCAGTAATAGCAGCAGCAGCAGCAGGAACACTAGCAGCAGCAGCACCGGCAGCAGCAGCAAGAGAAGGAAGCCGCAGCAGCACCAGTAATAGCAGCAGCAGCAGCAGGAACACTAGCAGCAGCAGCACCGGCAGCAGCAGCAAGAGAAGGAAGCAGCAGCAGCACCAGTAATAGCAGCAGCATCAGCAGCAGATGTTTGTGTTTGCCAGCGTAATGCAGTGTTTGTCTGCTCAGCTTCCTATCGCCCACCAAAGACGCACCAAAAATCCTCAAATATGGCCCTGTCTCTTATACACATCTAGATGTGTATAAGAGACAGAATTAAAAGACAGAAAAATATCACTGAAACTAACGACTGTTAATGGAATTTTAGAAACCGAGGTGCCAATTAAAAGACAGAGAAATATCACTGAAACTAACGACTGTTAATGGAATTTTAAAAACGTTTAGCGTTTAAGATCATGAATAAAAATCCTGATAAGATATTATTGGTCGAGGTAAACATAGCGATAATTATAGGTAAAATAATTACACATGGAATCGAACGTTCAAAGAAAGAAAAACACTAATGACAGCCAGTTTCAAGGCACTAATTAGGGATTTGAAATATGAAATGACAAAGGTGTGAAATGAAAAAATGAATAGATTTGATGTCAGCCAAAGGGACCCATTTAATGGTTGAACGAATAAAGTTTGTGGATAACGAAATTAGGACGCCAAAAGAATAATAAAAGAAAAGAAAACAAAAATGCAGAAAGATTGAGTAGTTTAAAGGTATTAATTTGATCTATAAACGAAAGCCTTCCTGCAATTGAGAAACCATCTTTGGCAGACAAAACTAAGATTAGGATGAAAAGTAATGCTACCCAGAGTATATATATAGAGTCTCTTAGAAGTATAAATACAGCTCTAGAAAATCAAAGAATATTCACTCTACTGAACAAGTACTTCAATAAAACTGAGCTAAGAGCTTCAATGTTCGTATGAAAAATTAAATATTTCTCTTTTATGTCGAGAAAATACTTCTTTTTATTTGGATTTCCTCATCTATATTGGGGTAATCTACTTATGAAATATCAAACAGACAATGCGAAAAAATATGTACGGCTCTGGATAAATTTGATATTCAAGGACAAGGTTGTCCAGATTATTAGCCTGATAATTGTTTAGTTCCACTAGATGCCTGGCATTTGAGTCTCGAGCTGCCCGCCTTGACTACATTCATCAAGATAAAGTTGAAATGAGCACGTGCCCGCTTTTCCAGCTTTCTGTATTTTAAATTCAATAAATGAGAAGATTAATGTTTTAAATGATTTAGTAAATAAATCCACAATAAATGTGACTTTCTCTTGAAGCATGACCACAGTTACACTATCGATGATACGGCTTCACCGTTACATCGTCCCATGCGAGTTTAAATTGCGTCAAAATTGTAGCTTTCGTCAGCATAATTGTATTCAACGCATAAATCGCGACTTTTATTTTTGGCATTGAACTGAAGGTACATGTCTCTCTTTCGGTTATTATTATTGAACTGCACGCTTAAACTAAAATACTCATTAAAATAATTAAATAAAAGTTTTCACGTAAAGCATCACAGTGGCATAGTAAAAATGGTTAGAAGGTTTAGGCTTTTAGATTTTTAACGTTATCACCGGAACGATATATTTCAGAGAGGTTGACCTAATTTCCTACGGTAAGGTTTCACAAAAATTTAGCGTACGGCCTAAAAAATGTACATTTAAAACATTTCAGTGCAGAAAATAAAGTTTTCCATGAACTTGTGATACCCACTGAGAAGAATATCAAACAAATCTCCCAGAATCAAGATTCACAGTAACTAATTTAATCTTTCTTCTTCTCTCAAACATAAACAAAAATGACGGACCGTCTGCGAAGTTGCCGTAGAAAAATACTCTGCCGTAACTTTAGACCGAAAATTTTCAACAAAAATGAATTAGATCGCCGAAAGAAACTTGCCGGGCGACTGCAAGAGACAACTCAACAAACATTATGAGGGCTTCATCACATTAAGAAGGCGAGATATTTCGAATATCTTCACTGATTGATCATGATTGTGAAACTTAATTTGAATCCCAGTTTCGATGCATACACTTATCTCACGATTGCAACCAGTGATAAGTTTTAGCTTTAATACAAACAATTCGGATCTTAAAAGTTCCAATTTGTGCCGAAGTATGAAAAGAACTCCGTAGATTTACGTTGCAGGAAGCAAGGATTCAAAAATTCTCAATGTAAACAGTGTTCAAATGAGGTATAAAAACAATACATGCTTAAGTCCATGCCAATCTTATAAGCAAACTCACGGCCACGCATTATCTCCAGCAAAATTATTTTCTGCGGTAAATCGGCGAAGCACACTTGTAATAAATGACAATAATTGATCGGTGAGATTTGAGAAACAATAATTCATTCATATAAATACGCCATTTCTCTCCTCCCTATAGTACTTATTCTAATTCTTTCTGCTCTGACATCAGAACAGCTATGAAATTCCCATAGATGCCATTCAAATAAATTCGAGATTTTGCACCACTTTTCGAGAGATTTTAGACATAGTTTTAGTCTTAGTCTCAGTCACGAACTTATTCTGCATGTATAGTGAAATTATTTGCTTACCATTAGACTGTAATATTGAGCGTTCTGGTGAATATCGTCATTATAAATATATGGAATATGGAATACCCAGCAGCCGGATGACTCCAGAGATTTACTAAGGTGAGGTTGGTTGTTATGAGCCTTAAGATTGGCGCAGTTAAGTACTGGTTTGATCTCCAGCCAGCTGTGAAAATTTGGCGTAATCTAGTGTCGGAGCCTATCCAGACGTGGCCTAAACTTCAGTGCTGTCGCTACAATAATAATATACTTTCTTTGTTCTTCCACAAATGCGTCAGTGAAACTATAAAACAGGGCCTATTTGAGGTAGGAAATTTTTTTAGTAGGGTAATTATATAGTAAATGAAGTTAATACAATATTTCGAATTTATTCAGAAATTATAGACACATCTAAAAACTAAACGTGTGCCTAAATTTTTGATGAAGTTATTTATTTTTAATCACTAGGGACTATAGTATCCATGCATCTTAGAGTACTTTAGCTAGCTCCAGCTACGTGTTATTGGTTACTCGAATTTAACGTAGGTTTTTATCGAAGCTACAATCTGATGTTTGCCTTTTTATTTGATGACAAAGTTGAAACCTGCCTTGACTGTGTGTATGCATTAGTGTATTTCACGCCAAAATACACTAATGCAAAACCGGCGGCAATATCCAATTAAACATTAGACCAATAAAGTGTGCGTTTTCTACCGCCAAAATTGAAAGTAGAAAACGCATGCTAGGGTGAAGATCTTGAAGGTTTGAACTCAGCGAGGCGTGACATGCGGTGCTAGGCATTAACTCACAAATCGATTAAGAGCTGTAAAATAAAACGAATGAAGCTTTGTGTAGCCTGGCTAATCAAAACCATAAAACAATTCGCTGTCACGCACGCAATCGTAATCACTGAAGGCTTCACTATCGCTCGTTTGCACTGCGACGTCGCGAATTGCAGAAATGTCACGAACTTGGACCTGGATGGGTGACCTGAACTGGACTCAAAATTCATTGTACGATGATGAATTAAAAACATTATTCATTGATTAATTATAAAATTTTATAGAGTTTATCATGGTCATTCACGATTTTAATTGACTGGAATATTCTGAGACAAAGGAATAAATTTTGACTTCTTACACGTAATCATTACATTTGAGCTTCTCGTGCGCGATGCAATAAATCGTTCAAATATGAAATAATTCCTTCAGCCCATTCACGCCTGATGCGGTTATGACTGAAAATTTTCGATTAAATTGTATGGAAGTTATATATAAATCTTTATTAATGCTTTCACGTTGTCGTGGTTTCCATTCCAGTGAAATTTCTGATCGACCACTTCACGCGAGAGGTCCACGTGCTGGTTCATGCGCAATGAACTGCGCCTGTAAACCAAAATGAAAGTAAAATTTTTAGCATATAAATAGTATAACGAAATAGTATAAATAGTACAACGAAGTCTTGGTGATATTTTTTATGTGAAATAAAAAAGGTAGTAAACGTAAAATTCTAGAGTTAATTGAAATTTTATTCGTTTAACATTAACTATTCTCAGTAATTTCGCGAATTAGCTCATGGGCTCTGAGGTAAGCAATTAATTCATATTTTAAGATTCATTGAGTGCAACAGAGGCTGCCTTCCATTGACATAATCTTTGCACACTGAAAAAATACAAACGTGCAGAATTTAGGAGTGAATGAGGTATAGTTCTTTTCAACCAGAATACTAATCAAGTAAACCATTAAGACGGCAAAACGAATCCACCGTTATTTGGCGCGGTTAGGGAACTTGAACACGGACAAGAGACTGCCGACAAAACATCGGAAATAAGAGATATTCTCACTTCTCAGTGAGATATTTGAGCTTAATTGAACAGGTTGCCTTTTTTGTAAACTGAAACTTTTTTTGGATAATCCATCTTGAGTCATAAATCTATTTTAGTTTTAATTAGGTAAAACGTTGACAAAAAGATATCAATGACTTTTCTTCGTGTGTGAATATAGATAGACGTAAACTATAAATTTTGAATATAAAGTGAATAATCTCTCAACTCAGGCACAAATTTTACTGAGGAGGTTTTCGTATTATTTAGGAAATTTAATGAAATGCTTGCAGGCTTCTTTGTGTTTATGCGAGGCACGGCAGGAATTTGCAATTTGCGAACAATTTAGCCAAATTCTCATGAACGAAATTTATTGAGTCAAATTATGTTTTCGCACACATAATTTAGACTAATTTTCACTTATTTTCACTTCTGTCAAAACCAAATTTATTATAACCAAGTAATTTACTTGATTAGTTTTGACTTAACTGAAGTGCTATAGGCATTATAGTTTTTATTATTTCGAAATGAACTGCACAACTGCTTACGTGGCAATGTCTTCTTAAATCACTATAAATTATATTCGCCTCACATCGACATTCCTCTCCGGTTAAATCTTCATATTTAAAATGAAACTATTAGTCCTGAGAATGGCTCATCTATACGTTCATCTTATATTTACTGGGCCACATTATAACAGAAATCAATAACTTTATGCGATTCATGATAATTCATAGTCTTCCTCTACGATGCACGAAAGATCAATGATAGTCTAACAAAACGAGGCGTCTTATCAGCTGAAAATGATAGGCTCATACGACGATACGTGTTATCAGCTGAACAATTTTCAGTCTGAAGGATTCACGATTTATGACGTGTAGAAAAGTCGCAATTTCGAGACATTTGGAGACCTATTATACTATATATTGAACAGAAATTTGTGTTTTTATATTGCTAAGCATTCATTTAACAATAAAGTATTTGTAATCGCTAATTCCAGTTATTCAGCCTATAGTTGGTAACCAAACCATCCTGTGCGTTGGTCTTCACGTTCCCTGCCTATTTAATTCACACAAGGGCATGGCATGGCCAATGAAACTTAGGTAACTAAAGAGAGAAAATTTAATTCCAATAAACACGAACAAATGTTCACCAACACAGTCACAAGCCACAGCTACAGTTATAGGCTCAAAACCACTGCCACAGCCCAGTCATGGGCCTAATTCCGCAGTTTGAAATTATTTTGCATCTATTTCTACAAAAGTTGAAGATACCATTACGTAGATTTATAAATCCTATTACTACTTAAATCAGACAAGATTGCTTAATGAAATTACAATAAATATGTCCAGCGTTTGTACACCGTATACCGTACTGGGCCTATATACTTTCAAAAAAGTTAAGAGATCGTAAGTTCATCAGCCAATCATTGACGGGTTTTCAAGCAAAATCCGCCAATCATAGACAAGAAAATAGAGCGTAAGTACTTACGTTCACTTAGCGAATTCTGAAAATATGGCCCCTGGACAGCAAAAGTGATACACGCTGACGGAGATGCGTGATAAGCGAATGCTACACGAGGTGCGTCTAAGCTGCGGCTACAGTATTTTTGATGAAACTTGATCTATGAGGCTGATTAGACAATTTTTTTCCACCGATTTTTTTAACATCTTCGGAGCAATTTCAATGAATTCCTATTGCTTGATGTTTAATCTTGACTCATTGACTCATGCATGCGTCATTTTTCCAAATGTAGACATTTTGTTTCACGTGCCTCCAGAGAGAAGAGACAGAGCCGTTCTGCTTTTAAATTCAGGATCATTTTCATCATTTTTTGTATACTTTTATACAAAAATTATACCTATTACAATATATATTTGTCACAGCTTTAAATTTTGCTATAAATTCAGAGAAAAATGAAATTTTGCTATACAATTGTAAATATAATTTTTATGTGTATATTTACGAATAACTTCATTTATTTACAAATGACATGATGATCTCATTCAACAAAATTTTTCCCAGCTCTTTCACCATTAAAATTCATTATATTGCTCTGGTCTCCTATTTGATGCCATTCTTACCCTCCCCGTACGCCATGTATAGGTGGTATCCAGTCCACAGTCTTGCGTTCCTTACCCTACCCGTACGCCATGTATAGGTGGTATCCAGTCTAAAGTCTTGCGTTCTTTACCCTCCCCGTACGCCATGTATATGTGGTATCCAGTCAACAGTCTTGCGTTCCTTACCCTCCCCGTACGCCATGTATAGGTGGAATCCAGTCTACAGTCGTGCATTCTTTACCCTCCCCGTACGCCGCGTATAGGTGGTATCCAGTCTACAGTCTAGCGTTCTTTACCCTCCCCGTACGCCATGTATAGGTGGTATCCAGTCTACAGTCTTGCGTTTCTTACCCTCCCCGTATGCCATGTATAGGTGGTATCCAGTCTACAGTCTTGCGTTCTTTACCCTACCAGTACGCTATGTCTAGGTGGTATCCAGTCTACAGTCTTGCGTTTCCATAGCTCACCTTTGCGTCGAGGGGCGCGGGGGCGGCGCGGTGTTAGGGGCAATAGTGAGGTCAGTGCTTCAGTTACCGCGCTGTCGTCGTAAGGGGAGCATGCGCGTGTTTGCTGCGCCCTCTGTAACCAGTGACTCTCTGGGCACTTGTCTGATGTGTAAATGAACAACATGCAATAGCACGAGTTGTTTTGGAACGAACACGATTTGAGATTAGTTGTTAATGATCCCAGTGACAAAGAAACAAACATTACAGCAGCATTAAACAAATATTGTGTTAATTATATTTTAATGCGAAAATCAGACGAGCTCTGACACATTGTAGCTGCTCTCTCGTGACTCTCACGTTAAAGTTCGCAATTTTTTCGGGCAAGTTTTTTATCGGAAACTGGCTTGACTTTCGTGTGGGCTATCATTATCAAATCTGATCTATTAATATATTAAATCTCATCTACACCGGATTTATCGCCCTGAAGATGATTACAGCGAGTCTTCTAGTTCTGCTTGTTGCGGCTGGTAAGTAAATCTCATAGGATGAATCTAAAATTATTATACGATTGTTACTAAAACTTATTTTCTATAAAATTATTTGAAATCACGCGTATGTGGATCAGAAGATTAGATTTTACGTTAAAGTAATTAAAAATCAGAAGTGGCTACTAAATTGTTGGGCATGGGAATTAATTTTCATTCAATATATATCAAAAATATATAAAATGACTTCTCTGTAGAATGCAAAACGATTGCAAACTATGTTTCGCTAAATTCGTTTTCTATATATTTTTCTTTTTTATTTAGTATATTAAACCAATAAGATGCAAGTTGTATATAAATGTATACATTTGAAGAACGCAAGGCTGGAATTTTATTTTACATATACTATACTAACAATAGTAATGTAGTTGTTGTTTAATTTAGTGGTTATGTTAACACAATAAAGGATAAAACACATTATACACAGGATACAATAATCACAATTCGGTTCCAGACACGGACATTAATGTTTTCTTAAAAAATAATCGTTAAAGCATTCAATTTTATTAGAAGTTTCATCTCGCATTTTATAATAATTATAAAAATCCTATATTGATGTGCTGGCGATGACGGCTAAACGGTATCGTGGGGAAGCAGCATTTCTCTAGCTGACAAACTTTGTAAAATTATAAACGTAGGAAAATAAGCAGCTAGCCATTATAAGGTACAGTTCATTTCCATTCTCAATATTTCCCAATTATCGCTTATATTATAACATTTCCCAAGTTTATGTTGAATTGTGTCATCATTAATTTCTGCTCACAATATTTCTATTACTTACACATTTATCAGAAATAAAAGAAGCCTATTATTATATTGCACCGGTTCATTTCCGTCCTACGCGTATCTTATATTTCCTTTTTTTTAATTTTCGTTCTTAAAATGTCTACGTAATATGAAATTATTTTTTGTTAGTGACAGTAATTATCCTGGCTAAATGTTACGTTGTGTCCGGCCAGACTTTGTTTCCATGCTAATTAGACTGAGAGATGCGTTCCATCTTTACATTAATGTTGCTTGGCACGAAATATATTAACGCTGTTCGCTTGTGAAACATTTGCGAACATTTTGCTTCTTCTCTACTTGAATATTTTTGACTACTGGTGCAATACTTGTGTAATTGATTAAGTTGGTTCATAGCTATTTAGTTAGGAATGATGTTATTGAATGCGCCTGAATGCTAAGCAATGCACATTCATTAGATATATATGTGTATTACGTATAAACAAATTCCTCGGTTTATCTCTTTTTAAAGTTTTCAATAATTATGATGAGTGAACGGCTAACTTTCTAACTAGAACTAAAATTGTGAGACTTTTTTAATTCACCAATCCTAAACTATAACAAATATTGAGTAATGTGAACATCGGGGCCCCCGCAAAGACCTATAACTTACCTAGTATGTAACCACCACTTAAATACCATGTAAATACCACTTAGCTATCATTTAGCTTCCATACAACCACCTCCTAATTACGACATAACCATCATATAAATACCATTTAATTTCCATACGACTACAATACACATTACAAGCAATCACTTGATTTAATTGTATATATTTGCAGGCGATGAAATTATTTTTCAGCAGTAGAATACACGACAATACATGTATTATGTATCGTCTTCTTCTTAAAGAAAAATTTTCTTAAATCATTCTTTGCGTTTCACTAAAGCTGATGCCAATCGATTATAACAGCTAGCTAGAACACCACAAAAATCGGGTCTCAAATACGTTGCAGTTGCAAATTTTTTCTATTCAATTCATCATATTCGCTGGATTTGTCTAAAAAAACTCGACAGAGATAGCGGAAAATTCACAATGAAAAACAGTAAAAAATGTCGTTTTAGGCATTTTTCACGCTCATTTTTTTAAAGTCTTAAGATTTATATTTTCGAACAATTAGACTACCGTCTACCGCCTATAGACGAAACCAACTATCCATGTTCATTCGTTCTCCGAGGTTATCATTCAAAACTTCCACTGATCTTCACTTTCGTCTTAGAAAACGCATTATTAAATTTAAATATTTTCTGGACGTGCTTTATTTTATCTCGTGGATCGATTTACTGTCATCCAATTATTTTGCCGTATAAAGTATTTCAACTTACCTGGAACATTAATAGTAATAATGTCAATGATATTAACCATATTATATATCTTCCTATTTATAACCAGTTGGGTACTCATATAAAATATGTAAAATCTCCTCTATTTAATTTTAACCTACAAATTGTTGTTGACTGACTTACTTGGTGAAAAAGTCACTATTTCTAAAACGCAATTCCAATTTTCATCAGAGGTAACATCTTCTCAGCTTGTGAAAGATCAAATATCCCCCATCTTTTCGTAATGCTATAATTAACCCTTTTAGCAACATTTAACTGTGAAGCAACAATGTTATGCTGACAAAGGTTCCCTGAAATCCACTTACATGCAATTCTTGAACTAATATTGGCATGTAAACTACCTCGAATTATTAACATTATAAAAATCGAGCACGTCACCCACCTGGGTAAATCAATTTGCTTAATTAAAAATTGGAAAAATTTGATACGTAATTGGCCAGGTACGAGTGAATTTGGCCAGGTACGAGTGAACTTTTTGGAATTTCAATGAAGTTTGTTGAGTCGTGAACCTCGATCAGTTGCTATATGCTATACAGGCGCAGATAATCAAATTAATGTGCGTCTGCCATTGATTTGATTAAATAATTGAAAACTGTGGCCAAATACATGTTATATTAATCAAGGATCATGCTGCATTAGTTATCATTCCCTGTGGATAGTTTAATTTATGCGATGCACATCTATGTTACTAATTGCCTGATGTTCGAGTATATCTGTTGAGAAAATATTCATGTATTTCCTGCCTGAAATGCGAGATTTGAGAGGAAATTTGAATTGTAAAAGTTCTAAAATTGCTCGGGTTTACTGCGAACATTTGCTCTGCTCTCGAAATTTTCTATATAGATTTAACATAGTGCAAATTTGAACATATGAATGAGATTTCGTGGTTGATATGACGATTTATACATTGACATATCAACGAAGACATTTGAATTATTTATCGGCGTTCCATTGTTGACAGAGAGTTTTTTCGTCAAACCAGAATATTTATAATTTACTTGAGAAAGTAAAATTTATTGATTATTTAATTTCTCTCCTTGGATAGCATTACAAAATTTGTTTATTTATTTTCTAATTGCATGCCAACAAAATTATTAAAAATTTCAATATAATTTATTGGGGTACGGTTAGGTATATCTCCTTTAGTATTTGGATGCTGCTTTACCTCCTTATGTATTTATACGGTAATGTCACCTTTAGTATTTAGGTACCGTTATATCTCCTTAAGTAGGTAATAGTAACCTTAACTCTTAATCACAATAGAGGTTAAGATCGATATAACAATTTAACAATATAACTTTGGTTATAGGTATATATGATATTTGGGTGTTATTTTACCTATTTGGAAACGAATTAATTATTTCTTATAGGGCAGATAAGGGAAATGGTGCACACTAAAAGCTGAAGAATAATGAAACAAGTTTGCGAACTTGTCGAACGTTTCAGGTTGCCGGCAATGTAACGGCTTGTTTTAAATAGATTATAATAATTTAAAAGATATATTTTTTAAATATTTCGAGAATTATTGCTGAGATGACCCAGTGACCCTTTGCTGAAATTTTCGAAAGGTTATTTGCTGAAAATTTTCAGGGTCTGTTTGCTGAAATAACCCAGTGGCCATTTGTCGAAATTTCTCAGGGTCCATTTGCTGAAATCACCCAGTGGCATTCTGCTGAAACGATAAAGCAGACATTTGCTGAAATTATCCAGTGAACTTTGACTGAAATGAGTTAGTGTCTATTTGCTGAAAGAAGGTAAGTGACCATTTGCTTAAATGATCAAATTGCCATTTGCTGAGTGACCCAGTAACCAACTTAATATTAGATTGAGCGAGCAATCAGAGTTTCGTCGTCTCGTTCTCAGTTCAGGTAATCGGTCACTGCTGGCGTTGGAAATTTCGCCATTAAATCATTCTAAAATTAATCGCTAATAATCCTCTAGTGCAGGAGGTTGCCCAAGAAATATGTTCTACAAATCATTAATAGAATACATGAGTTAACGTGAATTAGGGGAACATGATTTCTTTCGCGCAATGTGATATTGGTTCATTCTCAGGATATACTGTACATCCAGAATTTCCTTCTCACATTCAGATTCGCCGAATCTTTCGAGACGGAACACGATTATAAATATTTTTAAAATACAGATTGATTTATTCTGTTTAAATAAGACAGATGTCTTTATTGCATCAAATTCAAGTAAGCTTTTCTAGGTCGTTCTTGCTACGATATGCGTTAAAATTGATTAGAAAGTATTTGCCTCTGCGTTTTCCGTATAACAAAATTGTCTCTATTTATTATTATGAGAAATTTATTACTGCGAGAAAATTTGTTATAATTTATTGCAAAATCTACCGTTTAAGCTGCAATTATGTGACATTTGTTTATTAACATTCTGTCTTGAATGTTGCTTCTGACATGCATCAATGCATATAAATTCAAGAAATAGATTAATGATCCCCGTATTTAGCTCAATAAATTTTGCCTCATAACTTATTCACATAAAATTCCCAAATGATCCTTATTAAACTTTTAAATTTATCACTGTAATCGTGGCTGCGGGTAAACATTGTTTGAAATGAAGAGCCACCCAGTGACCTCTCTTTCGACATTCTGAACTCAACGGTAATCATACGACAGTTTTTATTGAGTATCCAGAGAGTCATTTGTAAATTCCCGTTTATTTGCTATGGGTTATACACTGCAGTCTAGAATTACAATACAGAAAAAAGCCGCTCAATTTGTAGCGGCTGAAAGTTATTCTTCATGCATGAAGCTCAAGCTATTATTTAGTTTGTAATTGTTCTTCCGTGTCGACGCTCGGGAAAGCGGAATGTTCTTCAAAGTGTTTTATTCCGTTTGTTTTTCTCTCAACGACGATTAATTTCAATGGTTCATGTTCGATATCTATATCTTTAACTATACTTTGAAAATTATTTTTTGAAAAACTTTAAATCTTAATCAAGTTTTGAGCCTTAGTGAAGTGATTGTAGACTAGGACTGACGCATATACAAATAAATATTGTCATCGTACTGAAAGCGCCTCATCCACTGTTACCCAGTTTATGCATAACCCGGCACCGTTTTGACAGGCGGTATACTCGTCATGTTTCCATTGATACTGAGTATAAATAGAAAAAAAAATGTTTAATACGGAACGGCGCTGCGCAAGTCAGCTGGCCGCAGTGAGTCAGCCGCTACGGAGCAGGTACGTCCGTTTTGCAGCCTACATGCGTAATAAATGCAATAATGAAACAAATCGACCTGTTTCGGAACTGGTGGTTTCAATTCTGCGGCGCTACTTTGTACCAACCGGCTGATGGTCGTCGAGCAAGTGTATATTGAGCAATCGAACGGCTAACAGCAATCGAACGGCTAACAGCCGATCGCCAATTTTCTCCCAATAAACGTGTATAAGTCCACGGCAGTGCAACAACTACTGTTATTTCGGAGCTTTGTTTTGAGTGCGGCTTCCTAACAACTACGATATAAACTCGATCGTCTTCTTCGCTCTTAAGGCGAGAGTCACCTGAATTGTATTTTGGAATGTGAGAGTTGAGCAGTTTTCAGTTACTGGAATTCTGTTTTATTCATGTGCCGTCATGAATTCAACGGATCCTTTTGTCGAATTTATATATATAAATATTTCTGTTTTATTTTTAATGCATAGCTTGTTATTAACTCGAAAAATAGGATCTGTTAGCACTTCGGAATCTTGTCGAACGGCCCCTTTCATTTTCAACTTTGTCAACAATGCAAAGCTACTGTGAATATATTCAATTATGTGTGTGAATTTCAGAACCACAATGACACAAGCGCGATTCTTTGATAATAAAATACGTGAGTTTTGGGTTTATTTTTTTTATCAAATTATTTAAATATCATGGCTGGGAACATTGTATTTCTGAATGGGCGCAACGATGGCTAATCTTGTATAAAATTTGCAAACGTTTGCATCAGCTACATCATCCGTTTTTATTTTGTTCGTGTATTTATGAGTGATAAATAATAGGTTGCCATTGATCTGCATTCGAGTCATATAATTCTAATCAATGCCGATTTAAGTACTCGTATTGAGAAGGGCTGAGACTCAAATAAATTTATGACAAGTTTTGGTCCATAGAAGTTACTATCATGAACAAATTCCGAATAAATTCTTGCCGAGAATGGTATAAATTATTTTTTTGTTAATAAACTAAAAACAGTGGTCTTGTATTAATGATATCAAAGGACACTCTTAAACGAATAAGTCATCCTGCAACTTGGCCCGCATCCACAGGGACCTCTTAAATTGAGTGATTCAATTGAGCGCCATCATAGGAAATTATTATCGTAAACCTCATAAGTCCTGACCAGCGCCGTCCCCGTCAAGTGGCCTCTCATCGCAGTGAAAATTTACAGGCGCGGCAGCTTCTGATTTGGATTACCAGAAGCTGGGGCGACTCTAAATTTTGTTACCCAGTGAAAATTTACAGACGCGGCAGCTTCTGATTTGGATTACCAGAAGCTGGGGCGACTCTAAATTTTGTTAGGGATCGCCTACTGCACTAAACGGGCTGTGGAAGGATGCTCTTTTTTGTGCGATGCTCGCCAGTTTCATCAACTGTCAGTAGAATAATAAAAAGCTAATAAGAACAATGTTTTAGTGTGGTTGCCTTACGAAATAACCTATTGATTAGTAGTAATTGTATAGAAAATCTTAAATTATATTTTAAATCTTTGTGTATATATAGGATTTAAATTAATTAAATCCCATATATTGAATTAAATATAAAATTTAAATAGTGACCTTTGCAATTGGTTTCCTTTAATCGAAATAGTTTTACTTAATCAAAATTGATAAACAGAATAGCACATCATAGCGGATGTGGTCGGTGATGTTTTTTAAATAAATAATGCATTTAGTCACAGTAACATGTTCCTCAAAATTTCCTTATGTGATTTGCTGGCCTTTATCCACGTCAGATCAAAAGCTGTTTTTCATCCAAGGTTTTCGTAATATAGTGCACTCCATTGTTTCTCCCTAATTAGTTATTTAATTGCGTTGTTCACGACTGGAAGTCCAGTTTTCTGGTGTGCTTTTTCATGCTTGCTCTGTGTTAAACGAGCCCTGTAGTGGTTTTACTGGACGTTAATTTTAAATTGACGAGATTTGTGGTCGTGCGTGTTATAAAATTTTGCGCGAATGTCAGCAGGAAACAAGTTGTGTTTTCCCACCACGTTTGTTTGCTTCAAGGTTGTCATAGAGAGATTTTCATCAAGAGAACATCGCTACTAAGCATCTGCAACGATTAGATCCTTGAGTTGAATAACAATTAGTGAGCTTGATTTCAATTGAAAGCTGTGTCAAAGAATTTTGAGCAGAACTAAAGAACTTTTATGTATTAAATAATGATTAATAATTATGTATTATTACATTTAGCAAAAATTCTTTTTCACGGACGTAATGCATGTTGAGCTCAGTTCACATGTTAACTACAATATTCATTATGGGAGTATTATGGTCGGTTACTGGATGGCTGCCAGACGGCCGTCTAAGCCTAGAAGATAGCCATCTATTTTGAACCTGGATCTGAGAATAATTTTAAATTGTTGAAGGTCACTGCTCTACCTTTGCTCAATTAAAATTCATGGAGGTATGAAGTTGTTAATTGAACTGCCACCGCTCTTCCTGTTCCGTGTAAAATTAAGGTACGAGTTCACTACTAGAACGCTTCGGTCAGACACTTGAGGAACGCTGTGGCCTAGTCACCAAGTTCTCATAATTATATACTTAGTTCGGGGCTTTGATGAAGTTATAAACCTTGAGGCTTGCCGCGTATCAACATGAGCTACAGTCTACAGTGTCTCCGGGAGCCCGCATCATCATAAACAATACGTTGAAAAATTGTCCGGGTTAATTGGTGGCCGCTGGTCAGTGGATAATTGTTAGTCGAGAATTTACCTCCTTCCCTAACAAAATTTAGTACTCTGAAATAGGCAGTACTCTGAAATAGGAAACGTTATTGGTGGCCGCTGGTCAGTGGATAATTGTTAGTCGAGAATTTTTCTCATTCCCTAACAAAATTTAGATCCGGGCAGTACTCTGAAATAGGGAATGCCTAGGACTCGGGGAGCACGTAAATCAGTTTATAAATGTCCGTTTTGCGGTCAACATTGGCATGACGATAACCAACACAAGTTTCACACGCGGTTTTCTTCCAACTCTAATGACCTGTTGTGATCAGTTCCCAATATTTTCAAATGTGTTCTACTAAAATTGGGTTTGCATGTTTTACAAAGCCAGGACTCGGGGAGAACAAGCCTACCCAGCTGGCAGCCTAGGTAGTCTTGGCCTAGCCAACTCTTGTTATTCTCTCATGAGAAAATAGAGTTGGTAAGACGATTCTAACTAGTCAATGATATCGATCGAATGGCCAAGCAGACCCAGAATAACTTTAATACGATTATAGCAACTCTGGGTGGAGGCTGAAGTATACCTTAATTTTGTTATATTTTTTCAAGCAAGAGAAATTAAGTGAAGGTATTGCCCAGTTTCGAGCCAATGTCGCTCTTTTGATAGAATTCTACTCCTGTAGCCGGAATTCGCTTCTAGGTGCCGCGTGATCAAGACCGAAGGACGTAATAAAAGACATTAAAGTCGTAAAAGCACGAAAATAAGTTACGGAAGGCGTCAGTATGACTGATTACCAAAAATAATAAAAAGGAAATTATTATGAAATTATGAAAGGAAAAAGAAGCTTAACAGTTTATTATAAGAGTGAGGAATAAACACGGGGGTTATTATTATTTATTAATGAGTTATTGTCATTATTATTAGCATTATTATCAGAGAGGAGTAAACACGTGGGTCAAAGGCTTACGCCACCAATTAATCCACGCGGACGGACGCGTTATAAGCCAAAAGGAAGAAAGACTTTGAGAGAAATCATAATAATTAAACTTAAACCGTAATTCGAGCACAACTTTTAAGTGCACTCTCATCACTCCACTAACATATGGGTAGATGAAACCATAGCAATACCATGTCAATTGATCAGGAGAAGCGTTTAAATATTTGCAAGACGTCGAAATTTAATTGTGGAAGTCTTTTAATTCCCCAAGATTTAGCGGTAAATTATTGTGAGGGAATTATCGAATAAACCCATTATGACCGCGTATTGCCTACAAGCTGTACGGTAATTAGTACTGTATTGTATTGAACAGTATTGAACTAATACTGTTCAAAGCCAATTTTAGCCAATAAACAAAAATTGGGTTTGTATGTAGTTATTACAAAGCCATTTTTAGTTGAACACATCTGAAAAGATTGGAAACTGATCTGATTACAACAGATCATTAGAGTTGGAAGAAAATCGCGTGTGAAACTTGTATGGGTTATCGGCATGCCTGAGAATATTAAAAAAAATATCGTGATCATTATATGTTATGTAAATTGTGTTTACTGAAACTGTTTAAAATGAAACATTCACCTGTAATTTTTTCTGCTATTCGAAAAAATGAAATAGGTATAAATTTGCTATATATTATCAGGAAATATATTGCAGTCTCGCTCGACTAGAGTTAGTGAAGGATGACTTAATGAAGTAGCGGAGTTACCCTCGCGGATGCTTAATGACGTTTTTAATTGCTTTAATTAAAAGGATGAGTCTCGTCATCATCCCTCATGTACGAGAATGAGGTCCTGATAGATCTATCATTCGGTCGAGGGGATGAATACTTGCAATATTATTGTATAATTATTTTTATGTTTGAATAAATTTAGATTGAATGAGTAATGGGAGGGTAAGAATAAATCATTTTATTTCATGAAAGCTAAATAAATCGAATATGTTGATTTTCTGCAATATTATTACGATGATGTATAATTATGTTCTGTATTGAATGACTAATGAGAGGGTAAGAATAAATCATTTATTTTATGAAAGCAATATAAGTCGATTATTTTAATTTTCAAATAAAATAATGATCCGAAACTGTAAATGAGTTGATTATTTACCGTATTATTAAAATAAATTTCTGCAGATAATTGAACTAATAAATTTCTGTTACAAAGTGTGTGTTGCAATTAGTGAAGCGGTATGTGGAAATATAACAAAAGTGTGATCGCAGAGGCAGATTTTTAAGACAAAATTCAGAGTTTGACTTTCGGTGATGTATAAATGTGATACTCATGCAAATATAGACATAAATGATTAACAATTTTTTGTAGATATTTCCATTGATTTTCCATTTAAAATTTCTCATAGATTTGCTGAATAGATAGCTTCTTGAACGTACTGCATTTGATACGTTTTCAGTTATACAGTAACTATAATTTATTGGGGCTAATGAACAAGTTCCGTTCCCAATACGTCATTTATGATTAAAAAAGTTGATATTCCAGTTAGCGGTTATATTTATGAAAATAAGCATCATTTTAAACATTGTTTATTATTACTCTACTTCTTTACTTATATTGATGATGAACATATTCCTTTCATTTATACGAAAAATATATTCTGCTAACTACCTGCAAGCGATATTTATTTGTTCGGTATGGTGTGATTTGTACCAAATGCACTAAAAATTTAAATGAATTTCGTTTCCAAACTTGTAGGCATTTGGGTATATTTGCTTTCGGTATGGCAAGCCCTGTACCAAATGCACTTCAAAAGTTAACTGAATTTCGTTTCCAAACTTGTAGGCATTTGGGTATATTTGCTTTCGGTATGGCAAGCCCTGTACCAAATGCACTTCAAAAGTAGCTAAATTTCGATTCAAAACTTGTAGGCATTTGGGTATATTTGCCTTCGGTATGGTATGCCCTGTACCAAATGCACTTAAAAAGTAGCTAAATTTCGCTTTCAAACATGCAGACATTTTCGTCATCTATGTTCGTTTCGTCAATAATTTAATCCAATGTGTGAAGCGTAGAGAGAAGAAATCTTCCTTTGCAGCGACAAATATCAGAAAGAAACATCATTTCATGCCGTGAAGCCGCAAAAAAATCCACAGAAGCGCATTGGCTACGGAAAGATTAGATTTCCACCAGGACAGTCACGCAACCAAGATTCTTGCATTACGATATTTTTGCTTCACAGTTTTTTTGTTCATCTGCTGACACTCTTATGTCAAGACGCTGCGGTTCAGGGCTAAGGTGCCAGTCAAATGACAGATTTTATTTATTGCCTTACCAAAATATAACAGTGTCTTACTTTTCTGTAGAAATGCTATGAATTTCTGATGCACTCCCTGAATATCTTGAGCAGTTCCCCATGATCGCCTCGGATGCCATGTTATCAGTGGTGAATGAATTGAACTTTTATTCCATCTGAAAAACTTTGTAATGGTTTCTGGTCGGGCGGCCGATACATCGCTCTTCTTTTATAAGGTTATCTGTAATTTAAATATCGTTTATAATAAAACCATAGATAATTTTTTACTGGTGCAATTCACATTTATATATATGACATGCGTGCTTCCTAAACTCCTAATTATTAAGACGCATAAGCCCCTAATATAAATGTGATTCGAACTGACAGATTTTTGATTTCAGTTATTAACTTCCTTGAACTCGATTCACATTTAGACTTTGGTTTCAGCATCTGCATTCAATCATAAATGAAATTCCACCTGCCTTTAATGCGGTGAAGTTTTTTGTTTACTTTCTTTTGCGAAGTTTTACATTTTGTATGACCTTTACACACATATTGGTCGAATAATTATTTATTATAAGCCTATCGATTTAAACACAATATAACAATGTTAAACTGTTGTATGTTTAATATACTTTAAATGTATAAGTTTGGCAGCTTTTGGCTATAGTTCCCTGCATTCCATGAATAAAAGTAACTTAACTTTTCAATTATTCATTTTAGACGAGCAATTTCAGTTAAATTATCTCTACAAGAATTTCTAGATGAGCGGAAAGGGGAACGATTTTTAGCTGCAATGCATTCTTGTACCTAAATATGTTCCTAGTATTGTATTCGAAATCGTTTCTTCCACAGTAAAACAACCAGTAAAAACCTAATAATAGTTGTACTAGTATAAATCCTTTCTGTTCACGTGATCAACATTTTCATAAGTTGCCCGTCGCAATTTCACCTTTTTATGCAAATAAACGGCGTCGAAGACTTGAATTTTGATACAGTAGTTTGCTTCATCAGGCTATCCCTTTTTAGCATTCATCCCGGTACGGAAGAAGACTGAACAAGATTTGCTTTTTTTTTGGTGCTCACGTGATCAACTTTTTCATCAGTTGCCCGTCGAAATTTAACTTTTTTATGCAAGTAAACGGTGCCGAAGATTTTAATACAATAGGCTGCTTCATCAGGCTATCCCTTTTCAGCATTCATCCCGGTTCGGAAGAAGACAAGATTCGCTTTTTTGGTCGTTTTTTTGGTGACATTTTGGTCGCCTCACACCGGGAAGTGCGGCCGAAGCGTTGATTGCAGATGCGGTTGTTCGTGCGTAGTCGATGCGATGGCGATAAAACTCGATTACATATTGCGCTCCCAAATTTGATGAGCGTAAAACTTGGGCTCCGAGGAGATTTTTTCCGTGCCTTTCATCATCGAAATGCGGATAACAGAAATTCGTCCGGGAGGACACGATATTGCTTCGATCGGCCGAGCTTGAATTCGAGAGTGGAATCCACGATTTGTACCCCTGATGAGAAGCTTTTTTTTTACCATAAAATGACAGCTAACAAAGAAAAACATGTGCTTATTTATCAAAATTCAGTGTTTCTTTACACGGAATATTTTGACGATATCATGACAACAAACGATTGCGTTAAAATCCATAAATAGAAAAGCGATGTAATTGTTCTTCTGCAGGTGAATGTTCAAAAACAACTTAGGGGCTTGAAATTCAATATGGAACGCTGTTAAAGGCAAGGTTTGTATCGATACATTTCAGTTTTTTATGATTTTGATCCAGGCACAATAGTTGCAGAACAGTATTTGCATAATTATGTGGATTTTAACATTAAAAAATCTTGTTTTGCGTGTCTTTACCTAGTAAACGTGAATTAAAACGGTGGGTGAGGAGGAAAAAATTATTTTTAGGTTTCTCGTTCATCGGCAGTTGGACAACTGAAACAACTTTGTAATTTGTCTGAAATTATTTTTTGTCAGAAATAATTTTTTTCTGAAATCTTTTTTTAAATGATGTAGTCATAAAAATTCATCGAATAAATGAATACGAATTTTCATTACTTCTCTGAAAAAGTCGCTCAGTTTTTCATCTTTTCCCTGTCGTCTCGTCGACGCATCAATACTTCAGACGTCAATAAGGATCTCGGAAAAATTAGCTCCAACGACACCCTAAGGACTGCCATTAGCCTGTCTATTTCGATCAGATCTGATGAAGAATCCTAAGGAATTACTCTGAGCAATCAGCAAAAATGATGACATCAACAAAATTAAGCCATATTGGACTCATTCCTTGAGGAAGTCTGGCCATATGAGATCAGAAGTCTGACTCGTTTTGAAAGTTTTTTGATACTGAATGTTCGATTTGGAAAAGTTCATCGTACGGTTAGGCCCATTTCTAATGGATCTTAAATTCGTGAACAGAGTTGAGCTGATGACATATTCATCTCGCACTAGAATTGAACGATAAGAAGTGAATTAGACCTTAAATCACTTGTAAGTTTTTGTATTTCAGGCCAAACGAACCTCGGAAATTTATGTTTCGATGAGTAATTTGTTTAGAATTTTATGTTTGTCAGTGAAGTTTTTGTTATTTTCGGTATCGTCCAAGAATGGGACGAATTCAAATTCCTTGTTTGTTAGGAATTTTCATTGTTTACTATACTAAATTAGATCCATGTGATAATTTCTGCGAAAGAACATCTTTTAACAATTCTGGTTAAATATTCGATGATGAACTAAAACAGAAAATTATCAGCCATTTTTCCAAGAAAAGCTTTTATTTTAGCAGTTGTGCAAACTCAAAATTTAGAATAAAGCAATATGAAAGAAACAGCTAATGGGAAACAAACTCACTTCATCTTTGATCATGATATTTTACTCAATATCCTACTACGCGGTTTAATTTTTAACATTTATAGGACTTCCTCTTTAATCAATGCTCGCCAGACTCTCTTAAAATTCGTGCCCACCACGATCGAGACACGGGGTTGTTCTCATATGATAAACCAAAATCAATGCCGATATCACGAAGTACGAATACATTATTTACATTCACAAGTTTCTTATCTGTAAAGGTAATGCCTAGAAAATTGAGCAAGACAACTTTGCTCCTGTGGTGTAGCGGTGGGAGTTTAGCGCCGTTTTACATATATGGAGACCGACAATTTATATTCAAAATTCATTACTTGTTCACTTAAATCTTCAAGTTAAGATTCTCTATTAACAATGTTTTTTAATGGAAATTTATTTCAGCCTTTTTTAAATTTATACACAGTAAAGTCATGTAATTTAATTCAAGGAAATTATTGCTTCTAATTGATATTGCATATTTTCTTATTAAAAAAATTCAAATAAGATCTCCTGGATGAAAGCTTAGGCTCCGGTCGTTATTGTTCTTTGAAGAGCAAAATATTTGATTGATGATTATTTTATGAGTTTGATTTAGTTAGTTTTAATTGATTGTTGTTTTTATAATATCAAAATTAGGTTACTTACCAGGCCAGAGCTTATGTTATTTCCTAAGAAATTATTTATAGTTTTGGATCCGTTGACGTACTAACGCACCCCGAACATGCGAGTTCCTGAACAATGTAAACGGCTCAGCCTATATGGCTGGTAGTCTCTATTTTCATCATTCATCAGCAAGCTCATATAAATAGGCCCAAGTTTAAATTCAACGACTGGCTAAATATTATGACTACCGCAGTAAAAATAAGCGAAAATTTGATTATAAGAACGAAGCGAACGAAATTCCTGCAACTGTACGAGCTTATTTGATGTAGCCTTGATTTTAAGCTCATGGCAGGTTGGATTCTCAATCATGGTAATTTTATTGTCTGTGTCGTCTTATGAATCTAGCTTCACATCAACATGAAAATATCAGCTTTTTATGAGCCAAAGACTCGTATATTATAAAATACGTTCTCATCAGTATATTTCTCTATATCTGTGGCGGAATATTGACAATAAAAGAGCGAAAAATCATTCATAACTTTCCATAATTTTTTTTACAAATTGCATCTATAAAATATTAATAACAACAAAAAATGTTATTATATCGATAAATTTATTTTTTTCCATCATATATGATGTGAATTCATAATTCAGTTTAAAAATTAGTTACAATATAAATTTTTAATTAAAATCGTTATAAACAAACGAATATTAATGAAATACAGCTTTAGAAAGATGCATCAAGGGACTCTTTATCATTTATTTCGTTTTCAAGCATCGTTTTAAATCTGTGCAGAATTTTTTATTCAAATTCATTCACAGAATATGAATTTCTTGTAGTGATTTTGAAGAAATTTTTCGCCTCAACCTGAAAGAGAATTTTCCACTAATAGAAAAAGTCTTTGAGCATGGCTAAAATTTTGAATGTTTAGAACATTACTGTACAATTAAAATGAAATAATAAAATGCGTTAATGTCCAAATTAACTTAACTTTCGTCCGAGGGTTTGTTACTTACGTTCGAGCTCGGATCATTTTGCTAAGTAGCAGCAGCAATGCCGGTAAGAACGTCGCAATTTAGTCAATTGCGTAAAATTGCAATGCAACAAAGAACTTACTGTAAAAATGTTGCCCGCATGCGCATTGATGCAGCTATTTACAGGAGACAAAAACTGTTCTTCACGACCGTCTTTGTGGCTGACCGAGTATTGAGGACAATATTCTAAAATGCCATCGTTGCAATTTGAAACAATGCATTTGAACAACCTTCATGAAACTGGTACATGAGATTTTAGATTTTTGCCATAATCTTGAGAAGTGTGTGAAAACATTCCCGAAAACTAAGAATAAGTATAGGCCTACGAACATTCTTTATGCAGTTGTTTCTTTGCTTTTTTTGTAACTCTATATCAAACTATTTCTGTAGCTAACTGACTACTGTAAAATTCACGAAATTTTCATATATCCAACGGTTTCATCGGCAGATGAAAACAATACAATAAATAGAGAATTTGTCTTCATCATATTAAAAATATTTTCCCAGAATTTTTTTCGATTTAATTTCAATTCATTACCATCGCCCGAATTTCTCTTTTGCCGAGACTATTTATTCATGTTATTCACAGTACAAGAATAAAATGTCTATGATTAAGGAGCGGGTTAACTCGACGATGCTTGATTATAACGAACCATTTAAACGAAAGTAGCCCAAGGCAGCATGGATACCATTGCAATCGTATACCCTAAAGAAAAATATCGTGACTGATTCAGTGGTGACGCGGGCTCCTCAAGCGAGCAAGTTCAATAATTCAAACGTCAATCATTTCAGGTTTTCAACCAACACGGTTCTATAGAGATTGAAACTGGAAATAAATTATTAGTGTTTCTATTTATTTAGATTTGCTCTAGAATAGTCGTATATATTGCATGAAGATAATTATTTGAAATCTGATTGTGTATTTCAAGTCTCTTAGATAAAAATAAGGCACATCCATTCAACATAGGGGATATCTGAGAGACAGCTAAAAATCACTTGTTTGTGAAGAAATAAAAGAGCTATGCTAAATATATTATCAGCTTAATTTCCAGCTGTACGGCTAAGTTTTTTACAATATTTTCATCCAGGTGCATATTCTCACGATTCCTTCAATACATTTTACCGTGAGAAGACAATACGGTAGTAAATCCTTTGTATGCGGAACAGAGAGACAGTTTTGTGTCGTAAATCGTATATTCGTTAAGTTTCCAGCATAAGTTTGTATGTAAATCCATTGTCTTCTTAAAGTAAGAAAAAACTAAATAACATCTCAAGGTTCTTAAGTGCGAAGTTGCGAAGCGCTCTTTTTTTGACCAGTGAGAGACAAAGCTGAGAAGAGGCCTTTGTGTCATCTCAGGTTATTTTCTTTGGTCCTTAAAAGGAGTTTTTCGCGACTAAAACAGTTCCAAGAAAGCTCGTCGTGTTGCGCCTCCGCTGCTTCATCAACATTGCGACTTTTTAACAGATCTGAATCAATATTGTTCGCCGTGCCCTAATGAATGAAGAAAGCCTGAGAAGATCTCATCAGTGTAGATAACTCGGAGATTTTGTGCCGTTTAAATGCAATAACCGCGCACCAAATAAAGAGGTTATCTGGAGTTCAGTAGACTGAGAATCGATGGCCTGCAATTGCAATTTCAATGCAACTTTAAACAAATCTTCCGTCGATCTATGCAGCAATAATTCATAACAATATTAGTGAAATTTTTAGTAATGATATGAGTGTTCAGTCAAATTTAGATTTAATGACTTTTGTGAGTGGGTCGATTTTGAAATAAATTAACGGATAGGAATCCCTACGTATGAATGCAACTGAAATTCATTAAAAATTTAGTCGTAGCAAGTGTTTTAGTGTGGATTTTTATTATGATATACAAATCACACTATGATACACACACGTGTATTTGTGTGCTGGGTGACTAAAGTCTGGACACATAGTAAAGTAATTATGCAATCGGGTGATTAATCGAGTTCATGCAAATTTTGCAAAACTCATTGAGATTTGCATAGAAAATGATGGCGCTCATATTGAAGATGTAAAATAAATAGTGAAAATAAAACTTAATTTTAATTATATACCAAAAATATTCAACTATCCTACGTGACAGGCTTTATGGACACCCTGTATAATCTTCAATCTGCACATAGTTCAAGTAAGTGTGGCCAAAAGTAAATTAAAAACTAATGAATATAAAATATAAGAGAAGAGAATATGAACCATTCTACTAGCTTGCACATAAGCAGGCACAATGAAGAAAAGATATAACTCAGTACTCGCAGCAGTGAGTGACAGAGAGCGCATTTTCTCATCGACGAAAACTTGAGGTCACGGACGGACGGACGGACATGGCGAGCACAATAGTGCATTTCTTCCATAAATGAAAAAATTCGCTAAAAAGCTTCCTCACTCTGCTATGACAACCATGCAAAGAGAAAGCAAATAAGAAAATGCTCGTAATTTTGCCTGAATACAATGCAGAAAAAAACATACAATCTCTCATGCCAGCAACTCGAGTCTTAAAAAAGCCGGAACCATACACAATCTCAACAACAGCAAGGGAAGATAAAGGAAAGCAAACTATCCTCCCAGTGCGGCGTAACCACAGTAAAGAAGACGAGCGAGTCTGCCTGAGATTGAGCACCGCGAGTTCTCTTTGGGATGTTCAGTGCCCGACACGCATCACGGAGCACGCAAGGGCATTACGTGGAGCTCTAATTCCAATAAATATTCACGCAACACCATTCCTGAATCACAAAGACATTACTCATATCTCGCAGTGTCTGATATATTCGCCATATAGCAAAAAATCAGAGAAGGAAATGAAGCTGGCGACCATCAGATATGGCGTCGCTACTGCATGGTGTGTTTTACGTGTTATTGTTTATTGTTTTGGTGCCATCTATTGGTATAAATTGCTGCTATAAGATAAGAAGTAATTGTATTATCTTTATTTATTTATGACAAGTCCAGTCCAAGTAAGCACAGCAAACGCGGAACTGACAAATTATCTCGTAATTGCATATTCTGTTGAAGATACACTCTTCATGTGGATGTAAGTTTGTCGCATGTGAGCAAATGAATGAGATTGTCGTTTTAATTTATTATTGTAAAGAATATGGCTCTTTGTTCGGGGGATTGTTCGGAATGAAAACTCGTTGTGGATTGTAACGGTTTCTGAAAACAAAGAATGAACAATTTGAACACAAATTTAGGTTATTCGAGATTATAAACAATATAGAGAAAATAGCCAAGGTTAACAAGCAATAAAAGGATCATAACACAAGTAAATGATAACATACCAAATTGCTGAACAATCTCGGTCAAGTTTGGTAATTTGGTTCAAAATGAATTTTGTCTGAGCTCATTAACTCTGGTCCTACCTAAAAGGTCCCAACCTTATGTATACGGGAGAAGTATGTGCAGTAAAATTCTTTACAATTATCATTGGAACTGCAACTGAATTCATTCGATTTGTTTCTTTTACCATTTTCATAATGCATTTTACGCAGATTTTAGGAAGAAATCAAACTAATCAAACTACCAATCTGATCAAATATTGGAATGACGAGCAGAAAAACAAAAGCCGATTGGGAGCTTGTGACGCTTGATCTTCTCCTTCTTATCAATAAAATGTATAGGTCAGGTTGGAAGATGCGCCGTTGAGACAATAGTTCAGTTCAAATAAAGTGTAGTTTAGGGAATAGGTTAGGTTATGTGTTATGTCTGGTTTAGGCAATAATTCAATTTAGAAGATGCGCAGATGAGATAACAGTTCTGCTCAAATGAAGTGTAGTTTAGAAAATAGGTTAGGTTATGGGTTATGTGTGGTTCAGGCAATAATTCAATATAGATGATGTGCAATTGAGACAATAGTACAGCTCAAATAAAGTGTAGTTGAGGCAATACGTTGAGTTATGGATATGTGGTTTAAACAATAATTCAATTTAGAAGATGTGTAGTTAAGGCACTAGAGCTAAACAGAAGATGTGCATTTGAGGAGATATGTGAGGTTAGAAGATACTATATAGTTGAGACTATAGTATTGATTTAAATAAAAACAATTCCCTTCATTCGTACAGACTTTGATCAGAAAATTAGTATTCTTCTTCGCAGTGCCTATTTTTTATAACGAAAATTAATCTTCAGCATATAAAAAATACCACAATTCCATACAAAATACCATAACAAAATTTTAATTTTAATAACAGTCAATACACAGTTTGTACCAAATACCATAGGTAGAGACTTTAATCTAATTTTCATTGCATAAATATGGAAAGATTACTCAAAAAATTCTGCAATCGACGTTCTGCGAATGATAAAGCTTAAGCTTTAAAATATTAAAGATGATATATTTTACCAGGAAATAGTTATAACGGCATAAAATATTTATGGAAACTTTATAATTCAAAACTCATTAACCACGATTTAATTGACTGAAAAATACTATAAGGAGATGAAGTTGAAATTTAGCTCATGATGGAAAAGCCTCCGAGTTAAAGGCCTTGACAAAACGAATATCATTACAGTTGTTGCAGCCAAAAGTTGATGCTGGTCAGGTCGGAATTGGAAACCTCATTTTATCACCGTCTACAAATTTCCGATTTATTTCAAGCTCTTACATAAAAATGCTCGCATCGCAAAATATTTCCTATTCAGAAATAAACGTATTATTGACCTGCCCTATCTATTAATATCCTCATAAATACAAAGTAAAATTAATTCACCGACGAAGTGCATTCAAATATAGCTGGATAAAATAAAGTATAAGCAACAATGACACAAGAGAAGTACCTCTTATCTGACAAGTGAAGAGAGCGCCATGAAAGTGCTATCCGACTCAACGTTTCCTGCTTGCATATTGAACATTTCCGGCTGCCTCAGACCTGTTCTTCTCTGCTCCGTGCCTTAAATTTTCGTATTCAAGGCCGCGTCACGGAAGTTCGCATAATGAACCTGCATTTCTTGAACATTTTTAGCACCGCACACTCAAATTCAGCTTCATATTGCCGTATTTTTAGCGCATTTTCTCATTTATGGAAAAAATTCACTATTGTGCTCGCCTGTCTGTCCGTCCGTCTGTCCGTCCGTCCGTGATTTCAAGTTTTCGTCGACGTGAAAATGCGCTCTCTGTCACTCACTGCAGTGAGTACTGAGTTATATATTTTTTTTTCATTGCAAGCTCATCGCACACCTCTCCTGAAGAGAAATAAATTCTATCTTCCTTCAGTTTACTTTGGTTGGTCTTCGTTCCGTGTTAGATTATATATGACCATTATGACCTGTAATTTGTCGTAAGCAAGATTTCTTTCATGAAAAATTGTTGTAAAAAATATTTTAAATGCTATGTTCAGCGCGGGCGAGTTTTTTTGCCTTAAGTGTACATGTAACACTTCAACGCCTATGTACAGATGTAGCTTGAAATTTTTTAGCAATTTCCCAATTTTCCATACCCCGCGCTATGAATAACTTATATATAAATTAATTTGCAACTGTTTTCTAACAAATCCCTGTGATTACGTTATGTTACAGGGCTACAGGAGACTTAAAAAACGTGCATATATATTAATTAGAGCTTCAATCCTAAAGTTATAACCTCTCATCATTAATAGTGAATTGGACCGCGAGACTGTATTCGATTCAATCCGTAATTCGAATTTTCTCCTCACAGTCTCCATATTAGTATAGGGAGTTTCTAAGCACTTATCAACTTACCTATTTATGCCGAGCGTTATACAATTAGCCGCAAAATTTGACGCTGCGATCCAATTAAGCCGTTGCTTTTCCAGTCCGCCTACCCTTGAATGGGAAGCCAGTCTCGAATAAAATTTATCCGTCCCCTTGCGTCGCTGAAGCCTCCACGTATGAACAAAAATTCTCACTTGAGTTCATTGAGGTAATTGCGAGGAGGACGTTATTGAATTTCAAAACTTTTCAAGGCACGTAGAGTAAAAGTTTGGATTATTTTTGTCAATCCCTGAAATTGGTTCCCAAATTGAGTCAAATCTCGAAGGTATCGCAATGTTTGTTGATCCTCATATGGAAATTATCAGAAGTTTAGTCTCGTGTGTTGTGGCATCGAGTCTATATATTGATGCGAGAATCGTTAATGATTTTTTAACAGCATCATCATGATTCACCTATGTCAAATGTTATTGGTAGTAATTATTTTTCAATTTTGCTGTACTTTAGTCATTTCGTCAATAACTGCGTTTAATTAATCACTTTATGACGAAAGTATATAATTAAGATACCTTGTTTTGTTTTTACAGACTTTGCAGCCCGTCAAGTCTTCCGTATCCTGCAGTGTAACCATTAATTATAGGAATGCTATTTGGCTACTTAATTAGAAAACAACAACCACTAAACAAATTACGCTGCCTTAGAACTTTCAGTGCAAGTGCAACGAACATATAATCCCACGAATTAGATAGCTGTGAAGGAGATCAAAGGTATATAGGTATACACATGAAAGCCATGGTAAGGCTTCTAGGAAGTTAAATTTCCGTGAACCTCTTACGTGTAAATTCTGTTTTCTTAACAAAAATTCGTTATGACTGGAAAAATACTACCATGAGATTATAATTCAGAGCATAGTTTTCACGGCTCATCACTCAAACTCCACCAATTTTCCTCCAAGCTGCTGCTTCATAAGTTACTTATGGTTGCCGAAGCGAGATCAACGCTGTTGAAAGCAGTTAGAAAATCATAGACGGCCAACCATGATCTTCTCAATGGCCTCCTTTATTCTGCACACAACTTCCGAAGCGAGATCAACGCTATTGAAAGCAGTTCGAAAATCATATACGGCCAACCATGATCTTCTCCATGGCCTCCTTTATTCTGCACACAACTTCCAAAGCGAGATCAACGCTATTGAAAGCAGTTCGAAAATCATAGACGGCCAACCATGATCTTCTCAATGGCCTCCTTTATTCTGCACACAACTGCCTTTATTCTGCACACAACTGCCTTTATTCTGCACACAACTGCCGAAGCGAGTGCTAAGCTTGATCAGCAAGCCCGTATCTTGTGGTCTCTAACGAACACGCGTTGTCGCATCCAAGCCAGGATCAGCAAGTACTCGAGCGTGTCCACTGCATGTAAACTAACGCGGGTAGTCGCAAAAGAAATAGGTTGGCCGTTTTACGACCTGTTGCGACGCCCGCAGATACCATGCCCTGGGAGAAATTGCTGCAAACGAACCGATGAAGGATAGTTCCGAGCTCTTACGGAATCAGCTAAGCCTTTGGTCTCGAAGTATGAACATAGATTGCATCGGTCGTGGTACGGACCATTGGCTTTGGTGGACGCTAGCGGGCTCAAAAATGGAATGCGCGACATAGAATCCAGGAAAACTGTTGGTCACTTTAAACTTAAATTCTCATTTAGATTGTTGTTTGAGTTTCAGTTAATTTTTTGTAAGTTTTCATATTCACCTTACGATTGCCTGAGATAAAAAAATCTGAGAATGTATCTGAAGCCTTCCTTAGGTATCAAAATTTGAATTGTTTTCTAAAATAACCACAACAATACTCGAAATTGCCTTAACACATTCATTAATCTAGAAGTGAACCTAACAACTGAAATGAGCAGCTTCAAATTTATCCGGCTATACAAGGCAGCAACATTTTAGTAAAATTATACGCTTGACCTGATAGATTGATATCTCTTAAATTAGTTCGAATACCTTACACTTTTGTTGTCGTAAAATAATTATTTGCCAACACTTAAAATTTAAATGAATTTTCAATTCGCTTTTTGGAGGATGACGGTATGAAACAAAGCGCCATGTCTTCAGCGTCGAGGACTAGAGCACTTTTTTTGAACTGTGCCCATTTTTTTCGTTAATGCAACATTTTCAAATGAACATTGTCTGATCTGGAAGGTCCATGCCCTCCAGTGCGATCTGCATCGAAGTTAAGACTCGGGCCAGGCGATTTTTTTTGTCCAGGCTTCGTTCCGCATGGCTCCCTCAGAGTCCACCGCACCCCTTGGAAATTCTATGATGGATCAGAAGTGGCTTCTGATGGTTTATGCGTGGCCGCCGGTAACACGTTTATAATGTGGAGTGATGTTATAGCCATTGCTGCGTCTCTTTGTTGTCTCGTTATCGGCTTCATTCATTATGACGTAATTTAATCTTCAAATGATTTTGAATAAATTTAGGAAATTAAATGTAATATATTAAAGCGAAAATGTCACTCACGTTCAGTACAACATGGTTTATGTTTAATTTTGATCAATAATTAAAACATTATAGAATTTACCGGACCACTAAAGCGGTTCTACCATTTAAAAAACATTTCCGATGTTCAAAATAATATTAATTGTACATTAGCAGCAGCAGCGATTCCTAGTTAATAAAGAAACGACTTCTTTTTTGCAATTTTATCCATAGAATATACGGGTATTATAATCATTTTGATATAAACTGAACCGGTTTATCAGCTGCTACGAGTATTTAAAAGTGGAGTACCTCGACAATTTGAATGGCAATTAGTGGTATCACTCCAAGAAATAAGCATTGTTATTTTTCCATGAGTAAAGTTTATGTCGCTCGTGCGATATGCAATTGATTCCAGAAGACTGACCGTCTGCATTATCTGGCGTCAGTTATATGTCACTGCTTTTAGCAAATTTAAATAATTCTATTCAATTTAAAATTATATGAACATATTTCAGATTACCAAGTGCATAAATGATGAATTTCTGCTAATTTGTCTCGTAATAGATGAGAAAAATTGCACAAATAATAAAATAGGTTCACTGTCGGCAACCTCATTGTTGATAGTGATGCAATTATGATGTAAAGTACGAAACAAAGAAATCAAAATTTTCCCATTTCGGACATTCCTTCCCATTTTGGGAGATTCATCCCCACTGCAGGTCATCTCTCTCCACAGCCTATATAACCACGTTTTTTATTCTTTATAATATTTACTAACATCGGTGAAACATTTCTGACGCCATTTTGATGAGGCTGAAAAACAGTTAGAGTTATACAGTTTATAAATGGTTGTTATTAATGAAAATGGGAATATCAGAATTGTTGAGCATCCGTTAATAAATTCAATTGATTACTTTCATTTATACAGGTTCCACGGTGGAATGTACTGCGATGGCTTACTCCAAAACTTGAGTCATCCTGATTTTCTTAGCTTCAAGTAAATAGTTCAAGAATTTAGGAGCCATATAAATTCTTCTTCTTATGTTACAGCTATTTCTGCAAATCATATAGTTCTGCGGGGAAAAAATGCATAAAAACAAGTCTGTGTCGTCTAAACCTTGCTCAGTTGAGCCGAGTCCATGTTCTTGAAATAGACAAGGCAGGGCCTCAGGAGCGTCCTGTTTTCTTGTGATAGGAGCGCGGGCAGTCGAGCTCTTGAGCGAAATACAGGAGGATTACAAGGCATTAGTTGAGAACGCGGAAACTCCATGACATTAATAAGGAAGCTCAGTATTATCCGCAGGACAAAATACGCCAACTGACCACACCAAATCCTCTCTCCCCTGATCTTCTTTGCGCACGGCAGTCCGCTCCGCGGTTTACCTTCTGCGCTGGACAGAGCGGATCGAGCGCCACCTTATGGGACGTGTCTGCTCCTGAAACTGTTGGTGCGTCCGGTGGAAAAATTCTGCAGGTTCAGCCAAAGGCGCTTAAATGTTTACCAAAATATACCGAGAGCTTCAGCGTTGAACACTTGCCTTCTTGAGTTTTCTCTGAATTTGTTCACTATCAGCTTGAAGAAATGTACACCCATGTTTATATGCAAGAATAAAAATATTCGGATTAATTAATACAATTAAAATGTTAACATCAAACATCACTCAGGCACTCTGAGAATTTCGATCTTACCCGTACTCGCATAATGATAATAAAAATAATAAGAAAAATATTTGACGCGAATAAACTTCCAAATATGATGCCTTTATAAATTGTTGGGTATCCTCATTGTTCAAAGAATAACTTGAGGTTATGCAAATATTTTTCACTTTGGTAGCGTTACATTCATGATGAAAAGCGAAATTTTTAACTAGATGCCTGCTTCAATCAGCTGAAGCGACTGGATCTTGAATGATAGAGCGAGCATCCAGCATTATTGATGATGACACAACTTATTATCACTTCATCCGGATGACATTCTCCCTCCCCCAGTAATCAGGATCCAAAGAATTTGAAGAACGCGCATTGAAGCTTCACGAGAGCCTTGATTAATATGAACTTCATGGAGGAATTTCATAAGCTGCCTACTCGGGCCTTAATTATCGAATTAGCTCAAATAATTAGGGGCTTAAATTTAAAGCACAATTAATTTCAGGAGAAAATTAGCTGAAACAAAAATGTAAAAATTGGTTCACGGTTTAAATTAAAGTGATATCTCATAAAAATTCATAGGTCAAAGTTCCAAAATCACGCATTAATAAAGGAAGAATTAAATTTAGCAGTAGGTTTTAAATTCATCAAAAATTTTCAAATTTCCTCTCAGTAGCATAGTTTCGCTGATTCCTGATCACTAGCAGGTTTTAATTTCACAATGCAAATCTGTCGGTTATATGAATATTTCATCGATTCTGTTCATTTTCTGAGCTATAAACTTTTACTACACTTGTCGAAAAAATTATTTTACGGTAAATAGAGAATCGCCCTAACTTTCAGTCCATTCAACTTAGCATCAATTTTTTAAACTTTATGTCACATCTACAAGACAATTTCATATTTTTACCACAAAAGCAGGAGTTTGTGGTCAGAAATGGCCAGTGCGCCTCCATTCATCAGCCAGGCAAGGGACAAATACAATGGGCATCCAGCAAATTACCCCTGATGCCTTCCTTCCAGACAAGGATGTAGGCCAAAATCCTACAGAAGTTCATCATTCGGAAACCTCGCGTCCTCATTTTGGAAATGATGTGGCGGGGTGTACGTTGGTTACCCAGGTAGCTTTCCATTGTTTTTTCTCATGATGACATGAGTAATTAAGGGATTTGTGTTTCCTTCTTAGGTGAGAACAAGCCAACAGATTATTTTGTATTCTTCTCACGAGACACAAGGTGCCATTGGTTTGAAAATTGAAATTTCTAAAAAAAATACGTAAATGATAGCCCTTAGATTCTCTTCTTACAAATAGTTAAAAAAATATATCCTCTTCTTGATAAATGTTAAAGGTTAAATAAATATGTTAAATGTAAAATGATGTTAAATAGCCTCTTCTTGATTAAATATTTAAGCATTCACCGTTATTTTAAGAAAGTTATTAGTAGTCTAATTGAGCTTATAATTCAAATTTACCATACAATTTATTACCTGAATGCATGAAAAATTGGTTTTTTAAATCAAATGAGTTTACAGGAAAAATATTGTAATATATGTAACTGAAATGTTTCAGTTGTTTTAACGCTCAAATTTCAGCATTTTTTTTATTACGTATAAAGTTGAGATGTTTTAATAATTTTTCTAATCAATTGATAAATTTATAATCATTTCTGCTACAAGTTTTAAAATTTATTTACCTTGCGAATGTATTTATCGTATCAGCACCATATTGGCTCGCAATATAATACATCAGTTCCAGATGCCGCCCGCCCCCAGCAGCGAAATAAAGCCTAATGAAGTCAGCGGCCTGAAGCCTAGAAAGAATTTTCAGGTTGCTATTTTTTCCGCTCATAGATCTTTCTATTCATGTGCGTAATTTTTTAACTTGGGATTTAATGAGACCCGTGCTTCCTTGGCGCTGTTGTTTGTGTGCTTGCCTATGCGGATGTTTCTGTTGTCGGCTAAATAATTTGGAATGTGGAAGACTAACAGCCTCTAAATTATGGACCTGAGCAGTGCATTATTTAAACAAACGAACTTTGTTTCCAGGTTGTTCCTATTAGTCGTCTGGCCTGTAAGAAATGAAATTAAGCAGAAGTATTTCAATCAGTGATTTCTTGTGGATATGATTAGCCAAACTTTTGAATGACTTAGGCGACTTTGCAAATGACTTTGTTTTATTAAGCCACTTTTTATAATACACTCTCATATTTAAAACACATTTTAGGAGATTTTATTTCATTAAACCACCCAGTGAGAGACTTCAATATATCAAACAACCTTCTGAGAGGACTTTTTTTCCATTAAATAGCCTAGTAAGACTTTTCTATTGAATAGCCTTGCAATAGGCTTTGTTATTTAAAAAAGTTTTGTAGAATTTTTTCCTATTTAAACACATTGTAAAATATTTTCATCTAGTCTAGTCCTTTATTACTTGCATTTTCCGACGCGGCACCGTAACGGAATATTTATTGAATGATCCTTCACCTATGGTTCCTTGAGAACAAACAAGGAAAAATCCGTATGACAGCAATTAACCGGAAAAAGCTTACGAAATTTAAATGAAATAACATGTGAAATAAATAGTCAATTACGAGAGATAATATAATGTTCTTAATAAATAATCATAACTATTTCAAAAACTAATTTACACAGGTAGAAATGAAGTGAATTTCTAAGGCTAGACAACTTTCTATAGTTCGACAAATTCTAGTAAATGAAGGGAAACAATATACTAATCTCGACAAACCGTTTCTACTAACCTAAAATACTATTTTGTAAGTACGGTTATCTGATCAAAACTAAATTAAATTATGCGACTAGCAGAATTTTTAATACAAAGCTGCTCAAAAGAAACTCAAAATGAAATATCCCGACATCCTGGTCGTTTGATCCTAAAATAATCAAAGTATTTTATTTTGAAAAATAAATACATCGAACCTTCGCTGAGAGAAAGAAAATCATTCAAGATTTTCATTCATTAAAGTTCGGTAAAATCTCTGCAGTGCTCACCGAAGGCATTCCAATAATAAGAATTTTTATTTTCTGAGTAAAATTCACTAATGAGACGTAAATTCGTGAAGAATGAGTTTACGAATCCGCGACCGAAGAGCCCTGAAATATTATTTTTTGCCGGAAATTGCCATAGAAGAATTATTAGGCCAAAGATCGGAAACAAATTAAGTTTCAAAGCATGGATGTTCGAAAACTTCAAATCCTTTTTCCAAGTGCTATTCAAGATTCTAAGGCTGATGTATGTGCATTCTTCTTGATATATGTGAGTTGCATATATACATTGGGTTCAAAAAGTATCCTACACAATGGAAAAACTTCATATTTTTTGAACCTAAATTTTAACAAAATTGCAATTATCAAGTCAAAATTTAATGATATTGTAGCTCTGATATTTTATTTATATATTCCACGTAAGTTTACATTAGAATATTGTTTGTTTATGTTATTTTGTTGTTTAAATGAAGTTTTTCCTTTGTGTCGGATACTTTTTGCACCCACTGCATACGTCATTCAACATCTAGGGTGCCAAGCGCGTGTTAAATATTTATTTCTTCGAAGTGTCTCTAAGAAATCCATGATTCAGTCACGTTTGCTTAAAAATTTTCTACTGGCAATTAAGAGGAATATATGAACTTGTATTTCCCCAAATCTTTGTGATTAAAGTGCTAGAAAATAAGTCCCAATTTCAGGTACATGCGTAGGTATAATAGTCGTATTTTACCACACAGTTAAACGAAAATAGGATGAATTGTTCTGAGATCATTTTTTAGGGATTGGAAGGCATCTTTGCTGCTGGTTTTAAAACTGGCTTTGTTGTTTTTCTAGCACGTCCATTTTTTCAAAAATTTTAATTGAAATATTTAAAATAAGTAGCTATTTCTAAAAGCTGCTCATACATACGGCACAGCAAGCTACAGAAACTCTTGTGATGCAGCTAATTTGAGGCAAGATGAGTACTCTTGAGCGATTGGTATAGCATATTTTATTTGCACATTTAATAAAAATGACTGTTCTTCTTCTAATTTAACCTTGACCTTGACTGTTCTTCTTCTTCCAAACTTCACATGATTGTTCTTTGAACTATCATTTTTAGCGCATTTTCTCATTTATGGAAAAAATGCACTATTTTGCTCGCCATGTCCGTCTGTCTGTCTGTCCGCGACTTAACGTTTTCGTCGGCGAGAAAATGCGCTCTCTGTCACTCACTGCAGTGAGTACTGAGTTATGTTTTTTATGTTTATTTGTGTATTACATATTTAAAAATATAATCATTTTATTTGCATTATGATTATTAGTGCATTAGATCCTAATATGGCCTCACACACAACAGAAATTTAATTGTAAGTAATATATATTAATATAGGGGGGGCTTCGATTAAATACATATAAATACATTAAAAACATATAAATACTTATAATTATAATTATCATACTATAAATAATCATTATATACCTTTTACTCATAAATGCGAATATTTCAATAACTAGACGAGCTAGAAAAAAAAGCTTAGAAAACAGATGCAAAAATGCTTTCCAACCAAACAAAATGATCTCAGAACAATTTTCTTCGTTGTCCAGTGCTATTGAGAGAATGAGAACATTGTTTTTATTTAATGCAAGACAATTCCACCAATAAGATATTTTGGGTATGATTCTACAACGAGCATTTTGAGGAAAAACAATGAGGTGAATTGACAAAGCAATATTATACTTTAATTAATAATATTTGGACTGTAATATTTCACTTTTAAATATAAGTTAACATTTTTACTAGTTCTTAGAGCTGATGAGCATATTTTATAGATTAACAGCTAGGTTCTCATTTGCTTCAGATTCAAATCAATAAAATGCATATTTCGTTCTCAATTTTATTCGTGAAGCCGGTGATTGAAAGTCTCTTTATTAAAACTCTCTTAAAACTCTCGATTAAAAACCCTCTTTATTATCGGCGATAAAAAATTCTCAATCGGAATTATAATTGAAAGAATAAAAATTGGAGCAAAACGTGTTTGAAAGTAATCATAATATTCTGATTACGGACTGCTAGCTTACCTGGATGAGACGAACGCGTCTCATCAGTGTGGCTTTAATTTTCATTTGCTTTATTCCATGAAGATATGCCATATTCCATGAAGCTCCGGCAGTCAACGCAAATCTTTATATTGTTTACATTCCGTTCTTCTACGTTTTAGTCACTAATATGCTGCACAAATACCATTAAATGACGGGAATGAGTAACTAACGGACAGTAATCCGTACGAAGCACGGCTCATTTTTAGCGCATTTTCTCATTTATGGAAAAATTGCACTATTGTGCTCGTCATGTCCGTCTGTCTGTCTGTCCGTCTGTCCGTCCGTCTGTCCATGACTTCACGTTTTCGTCGACGAGAAAATGCGCTCTCTGTCACTCACTGCAGTGAGTACTGAGTTATATTTTTTTATATATGGCAATTTCAGAGCTCTCATAGCTGATCTGACCATTCGGAGTTTCACAAACGAGCAAACCGATCGAGGTGTTCGTCGGACGACTTCTCAGATATCAACCAAGAGTACCAAACACGAAAAGCTGTTGAAATCATTCTAAAGATTTGCCGTCATCACACTGCTTATATTTTTAGTTGAAATTTTACATGGTAAAATTTATTTCCCCTTACCATTGATATGACCAAAAATAACCGCGGGATAAGTAATTCGTAATTCGTTTGAGGACCATGAGCTGAGCATGAAAAAGTTAGTATGAAATGAATTATATGCTACAAAAAAATGCTATCGCAAACTGCCAGAACAACGACTAGCATTGAGTGATTGAGTTTGGCTCTCAATAAAAACAATTTATAAACAGGTTTATTGTTTTCATTGAAGAATATTCTTGTATTATTAAATCGTATGAAATATCAAGTATTCACTGTAGTGCGCTGCAGTATAGAGGTCGTGCACCTGGCGGTTTACTCATGGATTCGTTTGTACCGTGAGCCTCAAAATGAAGTCGGTGATAAAGACTCTAATTCTAGGGTTTTGGGTGACAAGTCGGCTACGCCGTTAATCGTGACCGACATTTTTGCGAGCGATCATCTTAAAATATCCGGCCACCGAAAATCTGACCGTGGTTTGAAAATAGAGAGAATGGGTCACGACACAGGCAGGTGGACAGCTTCAGCGTCGCCTTATGGTCTCGAACAGACCGTTAATGGGCGATTCTCGTGAATTTATCGCGCACAAATGCCCAGTTGCCATCAATTGTCTTGAAAGACAGCATCGTGCGCGCCGAGATATATGAATGTGAGACACAGCGCATGGAAGCCTTCTATTGTTCATAGCAATCCACGCGTGCAATTGTAAATGTTCCTTGCCATTCACGTCATAAAAATAGAATGGGACGCGAGCTACCTGAAGAAGAATTTAATACGAATATATCTAAAGTTCGCTTGTGGCAAGTGATACAAGAATTCAAAACATGCTGGCGTGGCAACACCTTCTGAAGAATTTCGTTCGAATTTTTTTATACAATTCAGCAGATCAGAGCAATGACACGGATGATTGTTGTGGGATCAGAAAGGGATTTGAAGTGTGCAGTAAATCTATTTAGTATAATGAAATTTACCAGTTAACACCATGAAGAGATGCTTCGATCTCCTCGTCGTCCTCTTAGCCCAAAGAAACGGCTCAGTTAGATTAAAGTTGCTGTGGTGAATTCAGAATGACTTGGAAACAATCAAGCTTCTTTTTTAGTTTTCCAAATTTTTGCCTTTCTTGTGGACCTGTTATGAACTAAATTTCGAACTTTAGACATTGAGAATTGTTTACATGTCGTTTTAGTTTTTGGGGAAAAAAAATGGATCATCAGGAAGTGAAATGCCCTTGGCCACAAATGGTTAGAGTTCGAAATTTCCGAAATAGAAATGTTCGACAAGTAGATTAATATTTGCTCTACTTTTCCTACGTTAACCTTAGCTACCATTTCAGCTGCTCTACTCACAACCCGTGTACCATACCTACCACTGCAGCTGCTCTACTCACAACCCGTGTACCATACCTACCACTGCAGTTTTAGAACGCAACACAAATGCTGTGGTTGATTGACGGCGACGCTAAGAAGCCGCTACGTGACCGCGGAGAATTAGCGCTTTGCAGCCGTGCGGGTGGCGACGGGTCGAAAAATTCAAGTTCAAATGGAAGCAATTTAGTGAGGAATGATAGCAAGAACAAATGGAAGCAATTCGGTGAGGAATGATAGCAAAAACGACAAGTCCTGCAGCCAATTAAGATGAGTGCGAGACGAATGTCAGATCGGTCTGTTTGTCCGCTCATCTTCTTTGAAAATATTTGAGATGGAATCGTCAACTCGGTAATGAAAACGTGATGAACTCTCTTAATTAATCATCAGAAATGTCCGGTAAAAATTCCGGAAAAATAGTAGTAGGTTTGTAAAAATTAGATCGTTTTGAAGGGACTTCAATTGTATGGTTATTCCTATAATTACTATGAAAACCAAAAAAATATTTACATATGAACGAAAAATTTGAATACGTTAATAACGTTATATGCAAAATCTGTAATTATTTACTTATAGTATAATTGATGGATCATTGCATCTGAGCTAGAATTATATCCACGTATATCAGGAAAGTTATTGAAGAATTTTATGAAGAATTAGCGTATACACCTTGCAATTTGACCAGACTTTTTCTAAAAGTAAACCTCGTTAGTCGGATCTCACCGGATGATCGTTGTTCACTCAGAGTTTAATTGGATGTTGTCTGAAGTTTTCAATGGTAGGTTAATTAAAAGCAAAAATGATAAAATGCGTTGAGTAAATGATGACAAATTTTCGCTTGCTAGCAACATACAAGATTATTAGAGTGTCGGTGAGAAAAATAAACTTTAGCTTGAACTTTTTAACTATAATTGTAATGCTAGGGCGAATCTCCACTATTTTACTCGTGCATTATTGCACTCTGCATCAGCTCACAAAATATTTATCACTTTATTCCAATTTAATGCTAAGTAAAATGGTAAAATTTCCCGAATAATCAAATGTTATTTGCTGCAATCACTGTACTAAAATAAATCATTATATGAGTGTAGGTTCGCACGAGGAAACATAACACATGTAAAAAAGCGGAATTTCCATTTCTTAGCTTGAAAGGTCAAAAGCACATTGCGGTGAACGCGTGGTTATTCCGCGAAGCACGATCCAGAAACCACGCATATGAGAACGTGAATTGAAGCGCGAGTTGGACGAGTGGAGCATGAGAACGGAGATCCAGGGAGAGATCTGGGCTTGTTGGTCGATAATTGCCAAGCCGCAGCCTTTTAAACGGAGCAAACAAACGGAATCTTTGTGCAAAGAGAAGGCTAGACGGTCGGTCGGTAACGGTGGGCTTTGTAACGTGGCTGTAAACGTGCGAGAAACTGGGGCTATTTGCTCAGATTTGAACATAAACACGCACTAGAGGTGGACACTGACTCAGGGATTCCGACTTCATTTTAGAACGGTGTATTTAAATTTACCGTTCAACGTGAAGAAAATTGCAGTCGCAATTGGAGAAAATTTGTAAAGGTACAGAGTGTCGGCTCTTAGAGTGTAACGTGCTATGAAAAATATACAGTTAATTGTAGGTAAGTCGTTTATTCCACAGTTGACAGTGTATGATATTGGGATGTATTGAGATGCAGATTAAACGTGTTAATTATAATTTTAATTGAGAGACTTGAAGCGAGTGTAAGTAAGTAAATCTTAGTAAAGATTTACTAAATATTTGAGTGTGGGACAATAGTTGAGCGGTCTGGCTTTTTAGTCGCAGAATGTGATAATTCTTTGATGTAAATTGTCATAATTCGCCAAATTAGAATTTGTTAATGCGTCCGAGAAACCTTTGATAATGACTTAGCGTAAATGACACATTTAAACTTTGATAATGACTTAGCGTCAATGTTGAAATGTGTCTGTGTTGTTCGTGTTAAATACATCTCTGATGTCTTGTGATTTTTTTTCTAGTGTCAGGATGAAAGGCAGTGACTTGAGAAAGAAACAGTATTACAGCGTCTTGAAATGTCGAAATAAAAAGTGAAATGGAGAAACAAAGTGAACAAAGAAAAATGTGGTAGTTTTGTGGCTCATTCATTTTACTCTGTTTGAGATTCTTCAAATAGCTTTTAATATTTTGAAAATTTTTGAAGAGTTTCAGCTTGAGTTTTCAAAAACGTTGTGAAATAAAAATAATGTTTTGGATGAAGGGGCTGTAAATAATTAATATAAGTTAAGTTTATGTTGTAAATTTTCTTTAAATAAAGCATGTTGCATTAGCCTGCATTAAATTAACGGTTTCATAATCGTATTAAACCTATCAGAAATAAAAATGAGGTAATAATTCCGAATTTTTAATATGTAATGATTGTTGCTTAATTACTGTTACCAAAAAAGCTGTTTAGGCCCCACCAAGAAATGTTAATTAGAGAGTTATAACCATCTTCAAGTAAAACTAACCTTCAAACATGAATTACAAATTACGAGTACACGAAAAAAATTATTTTACTGAACAACCTTCCTTGCGATTCTAGAGTCTAAATAATCCAAGTCACTTCGCATCTCAGGCCGCAGGCTGGCGTGGCTGGCTGTGTATATTTTGTAAATTAGAAGATGACAAAAACGTTTGGATTAAATTATGCCATCGCTCAGTAACTCAAGTAAAGATGTGAAGTCATTAAACAACGGCCAGTTAACATGCATAGCTTACTCAATAATTTGAATTGGGAGATTTTAAGTCACGGCTCCTACCAATATCATTTTCAATGTTTCATTTAATAATAAACCTTATGTGATAAATTTGAGTTTTGGTATCAGCTTGCATCTTGTTGTTTCGTAAAATAGCCAAATGTACGGAGCGTGACAAATTAAATCTATGAATATACTGAACAATATATAAAATCCATATCAAGCGGCCTTTGATATATAACCTATGCCTATGATAACATAGACCAAAGATAGTACTAAAATAAATGATTCTATGTTGATTGAACAGCGAGCTCAACTCGGTTGCCAAACCATGATGCAATAGGCGTTTGATCCCAGAAACAGTTTAAGTGCGCATGATAGTTACGAAGAAGAGGCAGAAGAGCAGCGCTAAGTTGCGATGAGGAGCGTGCAACTTCACTCAAGAAGATCCGCTCGTCCGTCTCTGCCACGTCCGTCTCTGTCTGTATTCACGGCAGCCGTGGCGGCGATATAGTCTCTGGAGTGGCATTTTTCTTCTGCTGCGACAGCGCTAGGCGCACTCGCACACTCCAAACAGAAACGCTTCGATAAATTGCGCCTCATACCAAGATGAGAAAACGAGGCTCTTGCACGATTCCGTGTTGCCCAAAACGGCAAAGTAAGATGAAAAAAATCATTTGGTTAATACTTCGTCGGCAACTTTGCCATTTCAGTTACTGGGCCTTTGAAACATACGGCACTGATTACGACTAATGTATCCGTAGACACGGGCTTGAAATTTAGTCAGGTTAGGAAAATATGGTTCACGCAAATTTAGAAGCTTACACTTAGGTATTTGGTAGCTTGATATGATTAACTTGTGGTTTTTTATTAGATTTATTAATGAATTGTAGGTTATCGAATTGCTGTGGTGTGTAGAGCGAATGGAGTCGAAATTGCGAATGGGTTGTAGGTCATAGAATTGCTTTTGAAATAAAAATAAAAGATGTTTGTCAGCAAATAACTTAATCTGGTGGAGAAAGGAGCTACGGCTTTAGAAATTAAATCAAATACGTAAGAAATAATAACTATTAATATTAATATTAATAGCGTTCGGCGAATAAGCTATATAAACTGGCTCGGAGAATAGAAAAGTATAAAGTTAAGTGGAAATAATTATTATTTCAAGGAAAACGAAAGAATATGGGAGCAGCACGCTCGAAGTGTGGGTTCACTTAGAATAGTCTACATTATGCCTTCTCTTGCAGCAAAAGCTCACAATGGCTCTTAACCTCATCCATTTTCGTATGATTTCTATCTGAAATAACCTATATCTCCATTTCGCTAAATAGCCTACGATTGAAATATTATATTGATGGCATACAGGTTCACTATTTTCACCGTTCATTATTTTTCCGGTTCATTATTTTTCCAATTCATTATTTTTCCAATTCATTATTTTTCCGGTATTAGTATTCTTTCTTTAGGTCAGAGGCGTTTACAGTGATGACTGAACCCCACTAGCGAGATGGCTCGCTCGGTCCTGTATGCAGATCACCTCATGCGTTATCCATCCACTATTGCTGAGCGCGCTCTATAATGCAGGGAGAAGCCACCAACACGGCATCACAACACAACATAAGGCATTAGTGAATCGAAATCTTTACAAAATACTGATTCTGAACTAAAATAGTTCGATTTCTTATCACTTCATGAGTGAGTTTTCAAAATGATCAGTCTTTTTTAAATTTAAACAGGTATCCTGGCTTGGAGTAGTTCGATAAATATAAAAAAACAATGGTCTGCTAGCCACATTAGCAAAAACTTCAAAAAATTTCAGCGTTTCAGGAAGTGTCGGCAAAAAATTGGATCTCCGATCGTCGGCTTCACTCAAATACTGAAGAAAAATAAAGACTAAACGCTTTAAAACTGGTGGATTGTCTCCAAAGAAAATAATTTGCACTTGAATCAATTAAACGTTGATTCTCCTAATAATTCCACAATTACATCTAGTATGAGTGATAGTGAAGACTTTTTTCAAATTTAATTCTAAGAGAATAATAGGCGAGTAATTTTTCTGAATAATTGAAAATGTGTATCCTTAGTTACGTTTTTTCAATAAAATTGACGCATCAGGGCAGGAAATTATAAATTTTCAGCCTTTTATATACTCTTGTATAATCAAAGACGGTGAAATGGGTTATTTGGAGGAAAAGGAATGAACCTATTCTATCACAGACACTCGAATAATTATTAAGATTACCAATAATATTATAAATTAAATATTATTAACATCGTAATGACTTAATACCAGAATTTAATAACGTCTCTGAACACGGTAATAATTGTACATAATTCCAGTCACGGCGTGATGGAATTGGTGTTCTTAATTGATGAATTCCGGTTATTACATTTTGATGTTGAACATTAGAAGACTAATGCGAGGCTTGCCCTCTTTGATGTTAATTCGTTAGTGGTAGCGAGCGACAGCGCGTTGCCTGTTCAGGGCTGTGAGGGCTCGAGGGCTCGAGGGCGGACTTGTGTTCCTTACGCTGCATTTTGATATCAATTGATGATTCGCAACCTCTTAATTACTTAGGCTGCAAATTTATGTATATTGATTACTTGTAATCTCGATTATCTTAGGTTGCATTCTGAAGTCAGGTAGTGACATCCAATCTCGTAATTATCTTCGGTTAAATTTTGGTATCGAATTGATGGCTTGCAAGCTCGTTGCTATATCTCAGGTTACATATGTGATGTCAAATGGTGACTTGGAATCTCGCATTTATTCCAGATTGCATTTCGATATGCATTCGATGACCTACCATGTAATTATCTAAGATTTTTTTTTTCACGCCAATTTCAGGCTTGCAAACTTGTAATTATGATTTCTGAAGATAAGATGGATCTAGGGAGAGTATTGATTAATACGTATGTTCATAAATATAGATGTTTTCATGCTCAAGGAAATGCATTAGTATTGGCAGCAACGCCACGTCAATGGTAATTAAAATGCAAAGAATTTCTATCTCTAAAACTTATGGAAATCTTTTGAGTCTTCTAATTAATTGATGGACTTCCATGCAAGTTTTAAACGGCTGAAAGAAGAAAAAACTTCCACAATAATTATAGTTTCTCGCATTATCACCATATTATTGTTTATATTTTTACTTGTGGCGCATATAAGTAGTATTTTCGACGGCCCCATAAATGACATAGACCCTTATACTTTTTGGACACATGTAAAATTCAGTACAGAAATTAACACAAATATTCGAATGTTTTCTCGAATCAGTTTCCATAGAGGGCGGTAGATTGGAAGCTTGGAAGCGAAGCATGCTTCATTCCAGCATGATTCGTGAGGTCATTATAGGAATTAGTTTGTTATATATAATAAATTCTATCAGAGTTCACTGCAGCTACAAATTAGTTGTTTATAGACAAGAAAATAGCGCATTTAAATTTTTTTCTTTTATTTCTTTTAAATGACTATAGAAAGTCAAAATATAAATTTCGAGTGTATTTTAGCCTACGAAATTAATGTAATAAATTACCGGTCTTGTATTCCAATACCGTATAATAGTAAACATCATTAGAAAATATTTTATTTTTTTTTGCAGCAGTAATCGTCTACCTCTAATTCACAGAAAATACTTTATTTCCGAATAAATACCTCGTCAAAATAACATTCAATCTAATTTATTTCATTTAAATTTCTTTTGCTTGTCAAACGCACGGCGCTTCCTCGTTTCACTACTGCATTTTTATTTAGTCGTCAATTAAATTTCCTTCGATTTTAACGATAAAGTGAACACTAGAACTAAGAATTCGTTATTTCCACGCATTGTGAACGACGCATCGATGATCGCTCACAAAACTCGTAATTTAGAATATTTTCACGAATATTTAGAATATTTAGAATATTTAGAATATTTGGAATATTTAGAATATTTAGAATATTTAGAATATTTTATTTCCAAAACTCGTAATTTAGAATATTTCCACGTATTGTGAACGACGTGCCGATGATCGCTCACAAAACTCGTAATTTAGAATCAGCGGATACGGGGAGCCAATTATCCGAATTGATCTGAAATTGGATTTGCGTCAGTTTTGTTTGGCGTTCTAATCATTCATGATTGGTTCATTTGTAGAGTAGATTTGCACGGCCCAATGTAGACTTTATGAGGTCCTTTTCACTTAAAATTTTATAGCTGAATAGAAGGAAAAAAATGCATGCTAAATGCTAAAAATGCATGACTGTGTTTTTAATGATGATTTTATGAACTGGCATATATATTAGAACGTAGGAAAGCTAAGGACTTTCCAACTACCACCTCACTGAACTTTCGCGGCAATAACAAATAAGAGCAGTTATCTTACCACCACTTTATAAAATATTAGATTATATTTATGAATTACAAGGGCAAATTTTTTATTCGTAACAGTTCGTAATTTTTATATTTAGTACGGCATCTAATTCAAATCGAAATAAGTGTGTATCACTAGAAAGATAAACTAGGTGAGTTATTCCTTCTTTCATTCATTGGCGGTCGAAGCGTTGCTGCTTTGAAGTAGACCGAGTAAACGGTCATCAAATTGCAATCTCGGTCCGCAGCAACTTAGCTTCTCTCTCTATTTTCTTCACAGTGTTCTCTTTGTGGCTCACAAATACGGCAAATCTACACACAAATTCTCCCGCATGTAGCATAAGAAGCCTCATCACAGCGGGATAATTCCCTATGTGCAGAACATCAATCGTGGCAACTTAGGGGAGGGCTCTTTGAGTTCTCTAATTCAATAGGAATATTTGATGCGCTGCAAAAACAAACGAGGGCGAGCTCAATTGTATGTTCTATATATAGTGCTCTTATCAAGAGCTTTCGGTGATAACAATCGGCTAATATTAATGATCCATCTGGAGTTTAAATGTAATTATTCGAGAATGGAAACAAATCTCCCTCCAGTGAAGGCACCAAGCTCGCCGCTAAGCCACAGCAAAACGGATTGCACTTCCACAAGGAGATTTTTAAAATCTATTTGAGAAACCTGAGAGGTCGCTCTGACGCTGATGTTTGAATCAAATTTGCAAAGAGCATCAGGATTATAGGCTTAAGAAGGGGACTTTGGTTTGTGGGGAAAACCAACGGAATGCTTCTCAGTGTCGAGGTTTAACTCGAGGTACGTTCAAGCAACGTTGATGTTGATGAACAAAATTGAACATGAATTTTTTTCTGAAAATTCGAGGATTATAAAGAATTTTCTGTCAAAAAATGTATTAATATTTAATATTCAAACTTTTGTCTACCATTTTCATCGAAATATCTCGAAACATGAAAATATGAACAGAGCAAGAGGAATTAAAACCTTTCAAAATAAGAATGCTGCTAATGAACTAAAAGTGCGTCTGGCGGACAATGGATAATTTTTTATGGACGGTTGGCTACCCACAATCCGCCATGTAATTATAGAGCTCTAGGCAACAACACATGCAATGCTCACCTCTGACTGGGTAGCACATTTATTGAGGCTGTAAACCGTGTGTAGAGACAGAGATGTATATTTGTAGCCGTCTCTGTAATGTACATTGTAGCCTTTTCTGTAATGTGCATTGTACCCGTTTTTTATAATGTGCATTGTACCCGTTTCTTTAATGTACATTTTACCCGTTTTTTGTAATGTGCATTCTACCCGTTTCTTTAATGTACATTGTACCCGTTTTTTGTAATGTGCATTGTACCCGTTTCTTTAATGTACATTGTACCCGTTTTTTGTAATGTGGATTGTACCCGTTTCTTTAATGTACATTGTACCCGTTTCTGTAATGTGCATTTTACCCGTTTATGTGACTTACATTGTAGCCGTTTCTGCAATGTACAATGCAGTCGTTTCTGTGACGCATCATTTCGTAAGGCCCATCCAACTACTAATTTAAATGCTGGAATTGGCAGGTATTGTAAAGCGTCAACTGCTTCCCACAGAATCGAATTACATTTCGTTTTACAAATTCACACAAAAACACAGACAACCCTTTGTATTGTGAACATTCAGTCAATTTTTCAGTCTATTATTAAATCTTATATAAAATTCAATTAGTGGGCTGCCTTGCGTTGATTTTTCATTAGTGCATGTATAGATTAAAAATCTAGAAGTAAAAAGTTTGTATCGTTGAACTGGTGAAAAATTAATTCCGTGATGTAGGTGTAAATCTATAGTGCGCTATGCCCAACATAGCGTAGTTCATTCTTTCACTGCTACTATCATGAACTATTCACTAATACAGTAGAAAAGTTTTTATTTATAGATTTGAAGCACTGCTACGGCCGATTATATTTTCTGGTTTTCGGTTAAAATTGCTGAATATATTTTTCTAAGCTGAATATTTTACTATTTTTGTAAATCGTTTTTCTAAAGAAAAATGATTTTACTAAAATATAGAACGCATTTATTATTTTCTTTGGACGTGATTAAGCTTCAATTTTGTTGAATACTTTCATGGTAATTGTCATGTGTTTGTCATGATAAAAAATGGATTTCCTAATCTAATTTTACAATCGCAGCCGACATGCAACTTATGGTTTTTTACTTGCTTTTTTTTTGCTACTTTTTACTAAATATGGATAGTTGAAATATGCATGGAAATTTAGCGACTGCATATTAGTTCTTCATTTTAGTATTCACGTTATTGCAACTTGAGCAAATATGATTAATAGCAGTAAAATTATTTAAATTCTCTATTATTTGCTTCATACAAACCATTCATCGATCTCTCACCATTTCATTCATTAACAAATTATTTAATATAATTGGAATAAATAAAAAGAAGTTTTGTTAAAGACTTCATGTTATTTTATGCCGAAAAATGTTATAGTATATTTTTTATTTTATAAATTTAGCCTTAGACTTATGGGTTAAATTTAAAAATTTTAATCTTAATTCCTAAGGATCTTTTATTAATTGGACGACGTTTTGAATAAATGTAACATATTATCAAGTTTAATGGAAGTTTTTCAAAGTTCAGTATAGGAGAACACGGTCAAACTAAAAACATAATTTTTTACGAAACTATTTCAGAATAATTTCAGAGACGAATTCAGTGATCTGTAACTTGATAACTCATCCTGGAAGATATGAGCTTCAGCTATCGCACGTTGATGCTGGTGGCAGGTATACCAGTGCTAATGGAAGCAAAAAAGAAAAATGTTTCTGTTAGAACCTCGAAACTTAACACCGCGATGCTCATTACTGAGTTTAATTTTATTCCCATTTGGCCAGTAGTATTGGTCAGTACCATTGGTCAGAACCATTGGTCAGGACCATTGGTCAGAACCATTGGTCAGGACCATTGGTCAGAATCATTGGTCAAAACCATTGTTCAGAATCATTGGTCAAAACCATTGGTCAGAACCATTGATCAAAACCATTGGTCAGAACCATTGGTCAGAACCATTGGTCAAAACTATTGGTCAGAACCATTGGTCAAAACTATTGGTCAGAATCCTTGCTCGGACATTGGTCAGAACCATTGGTTAGAACCATTGGTCAGAATCATTGGTTAAAACCATTGGTCAAAACTATTGGTCAGAATCCTTGGTCAGGCACATTGGTCAGAACCATTGTCAGTACCATTGGACAGAACCATTGGTCTGGACGGTCTCTGGAGCCAGTAGATAAAGTTTGATGTCACTAATATTGTGTTCTAGGATTTTCATGCTTATGCATGAACGGAAAAACCTCAATCGTACAAACAATGTTATAAGCGCTCGTATCTGCAAAATTTCTGAATAATTTTCAACTGACTAGTATGTAATTTTATTGTGGGCTTCAGAATTGTACGTGAACCTCGAGTGATAAGTATTCTAATGCTTTGGATGCTGGAAGTTTTTATTATGTCGTCGCTTATTGATTCGCTCTTCACACAAAGGCCAGTGTTTTAAGACCCTTAAAGCAATTCTGCATTCGTGCAGTATCGGACATATTTGTTTTACTCAATAACTCAATTTTGAACATTGGCACTAGTGGGTACATTTTAAAGCGTTCTCATGCACATTCTCACTCCATTGCATGACAATTATATTTAGACTGAATCCGTTCCATCTATTGCTAAAGTGTCGTGTCATCCACGATGAAAAATACTATATTCTATTTGATGGACTAAAATTCGAGCGTTTTTGTTTCCAATCATTGTAGTTTTGTTTGAACAAATCATAGTATTGCTGCTCTCTGGTAATAATTTCATGGCTATTTTCAGTTATATGAAATATCAGGTTTTATCCATTGTACAAAATAGAAACAATTGCTCAGTTTTGCCAAGATAACGATTGATTCTTCAGATAACGATTGATTTGATGGCCTGTTGTTGGCCATGTATGAAATTTGGGCGATTTATCGGTGATAATCGCCCCTAGTGAGGAGTTTCTAGTTATCGGTGATGGTGTCACTGACAAGATGCAGCTGGCACTTCGTTAGCATGTTTCGGTCGGGCAATTAAGCTCAGTGTAAATAAAACATTTCTATTGTCCTGACAATCAGAAGCCCATCTTATCATCGATTCTCTTTGTAGATCTTGAGTTCGTTGCTGTCAGTCATGTCGAGATAATTTTGAATTGATTTACCGCCGTCCATTGAATTTACTCTCCACCAAATGAACTGTTAACCTATCAGGTTGTGGCCGTATCGATAATTCTAATATAATATCCATTCTCAGGGTGAATTTATTAAACAATTTTTTAGTAGAGAACACTTTCTACTAAAAATTTTCATGGTAATTACTTGATCTATGTTCAAAAATTGTTGAAAAAGCGACCGTGTATAGAGAAGAAAAGATGAACGATTTCTGCATGAGTCTAAGGTATTGTTTGCAGTTAATATATTGCATTTCTAGTCGAGCTAACAAAGATTATATTTCATAATGATTCAATGCTGAAAAAGTTGCTAAATTTGATTTTTTTTCTCCGTCTGTCTTGATATTAATCAGTCGTCTATTGAACAGAGGAGATTACGGGTACACCCTAGTGTATAATAATCTATTCAACCCTAATGAGATTATACAGTCGTCTATTCAAACCCTAATGAGATGATACAGTCGTCTATTCAAACCCTAATGAGATGATACAGCCGTGAGCTGCTACTAGGTTTGTCTTCATTATCATACCTCATATTAAATGATAACTCGAAATAGAAGATCAGCATTGTTATCTTACTAGTATAGTTCTCTAATTATTAAAGTAGCGTATTACAGGTACATATTATCTGTAACAGACTGACTGTAGCAGACTCATGTTTCAGTTGAGCTAAAATGTGAGCTGAGGAGGGAAAATGAATTGATTGCGGTGTCAGAACAAAATATTGATGTAATGCTGCATTTTTGGTTGCTTTATAAACGCGATTCTTATTTCCCAATCTGTGGGAAAAGCAGATCATACGGTTAAGAAATAAAATGTATTGCTCTTCACATAAATGAACTGATGCCCAAAACGCCGAAGAAAATTCTGAAAAAATATTTTCTAGGGCCTACATTTTCCGATTGTTAGGATTTTTGGCATCACCAGTGCTGTAAATTCATGTTAAAACCAAACAAAACATAGCCAACCTAATACTTGTGCCTACATTCGCATATATTGGCATATTTCTAGGATCGATCCTAGAGGATTGATCATTACAATCTACTTTTACGCAGCTGTCATCATATCGTTGGGATAGTGCCATTAGAACCTCGTAATATAATTAATTCTTATGACGTCTGCTGATGGTTCCCATATGGCAGCTATCGATATTTTCCACCTTGGGCAGATGAAGAGTTTATTGGTTTTCTTTCAGCGGACCGATAACGATTTCATCCATGAATTTGAATTATATCATTTTCATCCATGAACTTGAATTATATCATTTTCATCCATGAATTTAAATGATATAATTTTCATCCATGAATTTGAATTATATTATTCTTAAGGTTAGGGAAAGTTTTAAATGTTTCAACTTTCATAATGTTCAAATGGCGTTTTTTTATTCTCGCTCTTTCTCGCACAGCACCAAACAGCATCTGTGCCACGAATTCAGTGAAATTCTCATGGTAATTTATTAAAACTTTGTTCTTCGCGACGAGCATAATAATGTTCGAATAAAATGAATAATGATCCAGTTACCCTTGACCCAGGAAAATCTTTGCTGGCTCACGGAAGGCCTTTTATGGCGACCATCGACCACCGACGGACCAACAATTTTGTTCTATGCAGAGGAAGAAGCTGGCACAAAATAACAACATACAGTGTACCTTGGGATTTATGTTGAGTATCCTGAAGATTAATGGGTCTCGGCAAGGTTTCTTGCAATATATGTGGATGAAATAATACATTTTTGAACATAACTACAATGATATGAAACATATCTGTAACTAATGCTCGTTGCAATATATGTGGATGAAATGATACATTTTCTAACATAACTACAATGATATGATACATGGCTCATGGCATATCTGTAAACTAATGCGCATTTGAATGTAAGCTTACAATTATTACATAATTGTGGTCAGAACCATTGGTCAGAACATTGGTCAGAACCATTGGTCAGAACATTGGTCAGAACCATTGGTCAGAATCAATGATCAGAACATTGTTGCAATATATGTGGATGAAATGATACATTTTTACATATAACTATACAATGATATGATATGTCATGATAGGTGTCCGCAAACTGATAGGTTTAGTGTTATGTTTCACAAAGCCTTTATCACACGGCGCGTGAATTATAAAAGCAAATCTAGTAAGGTTAGTTTGCGTGTAGACTGGAGTAATTAGTTCAATTATCCCCTTGCACCAGCGCCACAGTTTGCTATAACGATTCGAATTCGACGCAAAGATATTACTGGCCACCGAAAAGACTCCGAGACTGCAAGTCTCTTTGTCCATTATTTGTAATGTTTGGTCAGAGTAATTGTAGTATTCTGTATATTGAGTTTCAAGGACTATTTCTGAGGTCGATAGTCATTCTGTCTGTTGACGTAAATATTTCTTAGACCTTAGCAGGCTTGCCTCTTTAGACGCTGAATTCGAATAGTTCAATGAGATACCAAATCATTTTATTCAAAGCTTGTTATCGTACTGACAAGAATGACGGTTTTTTGCGTGATGAAAATCTTGCCGCATATAATACCATCATGGCAAACTCAAAAGTCATAAATTAAAAAATTTTACCTCTTTATTGACTTGTTATGTATCGTTATATCATGAGCTTCTCTACCTATGATTGACATGTATTCATATAATTGAAAATTACTGGCCATTGCATCTAAGTCAAAATCAACGATTATTGTTCGCAGGATATTGCAAACTTACATTGGCTTCGTAATATTTGTTTAGTAAATTACTAATAATTTTCCGTTCCGTGTTGGATGCTCAGAGATACATTATGGAGACCCCTCATATTGCAAAGAAAAATGGCATAATAAGTGTGACACTGAGATGTACCTATCGACTCTGACTCATATTGCAAATAAAAATGTTATATAAGTGTGATACAGAGATGTACCTATCAACTCTGACTCATATTGTAAATAAAAATGTTAAAATAAGTGTGATACAGAGATGTACCTATCTACTCTGACTCATATTGCAAATAAAAATGTTATAATAAGTGAGATACAGAGATGTACCTATCAACAGTGACTCATATTGCAAATAAAAATGTTATAATAAGTGTGATACAGAGATGTACCTATTAACTCTGACATTAATTGCAAATAAAAATGTTATAATAAGTGTGATACAGAGATGTACCTATCAACTCTGACACTAATGACGAACATGTCGTTCTTTCTTGCCACCACAAGTTGGCGTGAGGAACTCAGTCTGATATCAGATGACCGAGAACGGTCATCTGCACCAGAGCAACTTCCGGTCCAGAATACCAGTAGTCTTTCTTGTATGGCAATAATGGCAGCATTGTAATGATCATTGCTGTAACCCAAATATCAATATATAAAGGGCAACATTGATACCGATTGTAACTTTATCTCCAAGGCTTTGGAAATCCGCGACAATCAATAATGGCCAACATTGATACCGATTGTAACATGATCGCTAACGCGTTGGAAATCCGCAAGAATCAGCTTAGGTATGAGCGAAAAAACGTGTCATTGATGCTGATTATTTATTAAGAAATTATTATGTCTATTGGAGAATTTCGAGAGAGACGAAGGTGTATAAATATCAGACTGTAATACGAGTGAAAATTGCGTTAATGGATCATCAGCTCAATAAAAAATTAGAGTGTAATAATGTTTCAGGATACTAGGAAATCAAATTAATCAGAGATTTCTTGTAAAGCAATTGCAATTAATGTAATGGAACTCTTGGTCATTATATTCACTCAGTTGCTGCTGTTGCAGTCATACAACTTTGCATTCACCGGACGAATGAGCAATGACGTGAGGCACATTTGACGAAGCTATAGCCTATAAGTAACCATTATTTAGTAATTGCGTCGCAAGGGTAACAAAATTTAATCGAACAATTATCCGCCAACAAAAGACTTGTTATTATCTCACTTATCTGGAAAGATAAGTGATGTTAACTAGAAATTCAATAAATGAAATGAATTAAATGACTGAAATGGAATGAATCAAGTGATTTATATGGACGAAATTATTCAAGCGTGTTGTTTCACAGGATTTAATAAAGTATTTTCTAGAGGGTCGAATAATAAGGCAACTGTTGATTCTCCGCATCTTTCATAAACATTACCGTAGCGTAAATGATTGTGCGTAGTATCCCTCACACTGTGATCTCCACTGAGGGAGAAATCTACTAATACAAACCTTGATCCACTATTAAAAATCTTCGTCGGTTCTTCGGAGGCCACATAGACGACGACGGTTTGCCCTAAATGACGCATCACATTCTCCCTGCAGCAGAATATATCCTATCCACAATGACATGCACCCTCCATCACAATCACTTGGATGCACCATAAATATCTGTGACACCTCTTATATATTCCAACTCCCCCCATTCCAAATTAAAATCTAGCAGCAATGAATGTATTCCCGCACCATTGGTTCGCTTCCAAGACCGTAATATTGGTTGCGTTGTCCGAACTCTGAATTGCGTTCCCCTCTCGACCGTCTTTTCTTTGTCTCCATAAAACATTTCGCAGCCGCGGCGAATTATGACCGAGCTGTCGCGAGCTGCGAGGGTGAGATCGGTGCTGTGTTGAGGGATGGATTAGAGTGGCTAGACATGGGGTATGATGGGCAGGGGCGGCCAGCCATGAGGCATGCAGGGCAGGGGCGGCTAGTCATGACGCATGCAGGGCAGGGGCGGCCAGCCATGAGGCATGCTGGGCAGAGGCGGCCAGCCATGAGGCATGTAGGATAGGGGCGGCCAGCCATAAGGCATGCAGGGCAGGGGCGGCCAGCCATAAGGCATGCAGGGCAGGGGCGGCCAGCCATGAGGCATGCTGGGCAGGAGCGGCCAGCCATGAGGTATGATGGGCAGGGGCGGCCAGCCATGCTGGGCAGCCGAGGCCAGTCATGAGACATGCTGGGCAGCCGAGGCCAGTCGTGAGGCATGCTGGGCAGAGGCGGCCAGCCATGAGGCATGCTGGGCAGGGGCGGCCAGCCATGAGTCATGCAGGGCAGGGGCGGCCGGCCATGAGGCATGCTGGGCAATGCCATGAGGCATGCAGGGCAGGGGCGGCCAGCCATGAGGCATGCTGGGCAGGGGCGGCCAGCCATGAGGCATGCAGGGCAGGGGCGGCCAGCCGTGAGGCATGCTGGGCTGTGTTGGTCGGCAATACGGTCATGAAACCTCACTCTCGATCAGTAATAACCTTTTAAAAACATGAATTTTATTTATTGAAAGAGACAGAATTGTTCCCTCGTCAACTTCGTGATCTCTTCATGGAATATTCATTTTGACACATTATTCAGGCATTAAAAATTTATCTAAGCTGTGCGTGGTCGACCATCGCACATTTAGCGGCCACTGAGGATTGCCGAGGGATAGATAGGGGATCAAGGAATGTGCATGAATACCGGCTTCAAGAACCCATTCTAAGATATTTTTTCAGGGTTTTTAGCGCATTTTCTCATTTATGGAAAAAATGCACTATTCTGCTCGCCATGTCCGTCCGTCTGTCTGTCCGTCTTTCCGTCCGTCCGTGACCTCAAGTTTTCGTCGACGAGAAAATGCGCCCTCTGTCACTCACTGCAGTGAGTACCGAGTTATATTTTTTCAGGGTTTTCTTGAATATTGATCCAGTTGTTCTCTTTAATTGATTTGCGGTAAATCTCTGACCTTAAATAATTGGTAATTTTATGGCCGCCGCTATTAATCACGTTGTCCAGTAAATTTTGGTTCGTGGTTCAATAAACTTTACAGGAAAAATCGTTTACACTAAGCTTTAAAGAATTTAATTTGTGGTATAATTTGATTTAATCAAAATTAATAGTGATTGTCTGTCATTAAGTTATTCATTGGTAGTCTCTTGTACCGCTTGGTTATTCACGTTGAAACAGTTCCGTGCGAACCACAGTGTATTTATTATCTATGCAGAAGTGTGCACACAATCGTAATTCAGTGAGTTGACAATAAATATTATGCGTGTTGACAATAAATATTATTCTGTATACTATCATTGAAGTGAATTTAAAAATTCATTTGTAATGCTCTTAAATGCACAATGAAATTTTACCGATATGTCAATGATTAAAGATTTATTTCTCTTTTCAGGTATGTGGTTTACACTTGAAGTTCGTCAGCGTGCGCTGTACCGTTGGTTACGTCAATCTGTAAGGTTGGCAGGGTTCGCTTTAGGTGTAATTTAATTAGAATTAAAGTTAAACTTATAAATTATAAAAACTATCACTAAATAGTTTTTTGTGAAACTTCCGCGATCTACTTAATAAAGTACGCAGGTAAGAGGTTTAGCGAAAAATAAATTTGTGTTTAATTTATGTGTCGCTCAACCAAAAAATTTTGAATTATTATTATTAATTGAATTATAGCTGAATTTTTGGAAAAAATTCTACTATAAATGCCACACATTATTTGAGAAAAAAAGCGTGCATTAAGTATATCAGAAGTGTCGATTCTAAACGAACATTGTTTCCGAACATTAGAACTTTTTCGAAATTACCTTAATGTTATTTCAATTACAGCTGGTGGTGGGTATTAACGGAGTCATTAGGCTATGTCGTGTTTGCGATTTAATGAATTACGATATCTATAGTGACGGGTGTGCGATGTTCAATAACAATTTTTTGTGTTTTCAAATGGTCATTTATCATCAATAATTGTTGCATTTGATCTGTTAGCCCCAATTAAAATAATAGTTATGAGTGGACGAATTCGTGTCTTGCGTTGAATATTATACCGGGAAATTTCCCCCGTTTTTATATTATAATCTTCTGAAGGAGCGATTAGCATCAATGAGTGCCGGGCATTTAAATTATGATTACTAATCTTCATTGAAGTATTTCCAGCATCGTTTAAAAATTATCATTGGTATATGTAAGGGTCGGTCAGGAATATACAAACTGCCTAGAAGGGTTTCAATCAAATTGGGATTTTTTGATTTGATTAACCTAATTGCAGTAATTGGAATTAGAGACCAGGGGAAGGCAATACGAAGGGATAATGAGTCGCGTGAGTCGCGAAGCAGAAGAGAAGAAGCTACCATGCAATTTTTTTTGATAATTTTCCGGTGAAAATCCGACATATATAGCCGTACAAAATTTATTTTGAAATTTTAAGTAGAAAAAGCATAAAAATTAGCAATCCTTTTTTTTTAATGTGAATGCAGGGAAATATGTACTACGAGGCGTTTCTATGTGTTTGACTTCAGTGTTTAAGATGTACAAGCATATATATTCTTCATTTTCTATGAGATCGAAAGTATAAATTCATTATTTTCACTTTAAGAAGTTCATTTTTAAGAAGCACTTTCAAGAGAGTTGAAACAGTGCCAATAAATTAGAGAGATTGAAACTATTGAAACTTATAGAAAATATCGGTATTCATCACATTCATATATATTGTGACCGCATTCTAAGTTATACAGTCTTTATTTCATAATGATCAAAAAAAATGTTAATTGTTTTTTTAATAAAAATAGGTACTCTATTCTGGCATTTTATGCTCGAATGACTAATTCGATTGAAACTATACCGTAGCAATACGTTTTTTTTTCGTTCGTGTATTCTATCCATAAACTTTCTGAATTAAATTGAACTTAACTCATTCATTTCAATTCAGGCGAACTTTAACTTACCACCTCTGCTACAACATTACTCTGCATATCACATCTCCTTTCACCGCATCTTTTCATCATGTGGACCTTTCATTTCCTTCTCCCTGTTATTTTTTCCATCAAAATCTTTTTACTTCTAATTGAAATCTCCTCCTTTGATTTTCATCTTATTTTCGTTTTCAATTTGCTCGTCTTATAGTAAAGCTAAATTAAGGATCTTCCGTCACACCCTTAGTTCTCATTCATCTAACTTATACCATCTTATTCTTTATTCCCTTATATTCGCTCTCGTCATGTTCTCAGCCGCCGTTGCTATATCCTGCCTGCCTTTCCTGACCATCTCAGGAAGACCTAGCCACAATCCGCTTTACTTAATTTTTTGATCATTAAATTATGAGGAAGATCAGTTGTAGCGCCAGCTGAGTCCACCAGCTCCATTAAAAATCAAACGCGTTTAACGGGTGGACAGACAACGCCTGCTGGCCGGCAGTAAAACATTTAATAAAGTTCAAAATCAGATGGCTTGAAACTTTATAGCATTTCTAATGCAAGTTCTCCCATTTCAATGCTGTAAATGTAACTCAATTGTCTTGAATGAGGATATTGCGATTATGTTCTCATTTACTCCCAGCCGTGATCATCAGAATTTAAATTTTTAAAATCGCCGTCCCCAGCCAGTTTTTCACTTACAGTTCATTAGCCAACCATCAGCTTGAAACTAGTTAAGCGTCTGCCTATCACCAGTTTAGCGCCAGAATTTCACCAACTTAGCGCCAAATTTTAGCCAGTTTCCCTCAATTGTGACAAGTTTGGGCCTGTTCATTGCATGCTCCATAAAACCTTGAGGGAAATTGAGGGAAACCTTGCATAGGTTTCCCTCAATTGTGACAAGTTTAGGCCTTTACCTTGCATATGTAGACCTTAATATAGACCATATATGGCCCAGTCAGAGGTCCCCACAAAGCAGTCCCATATGGCAGCTCCAAAGCGAAGCTCAGTGTCGCTTCTTGCATTTCAAATGCGGACTCAACAATAGAAACATTGAGTAGCTTTTCCTCGGTACTAAATTACTCACAAAGGCCGCTGAATTCGATCCATGCCTCACAAAATCCCCCACTTCATGAGTATTATGCCGCAAGGAGGAGACCATTCAGTTATTGAGCTGCAGTTTCGTTGGAAATACGTAGCAGGCCATACAATCCCAATTATGGAGCTATATTTCGTGCATTTGATATGTAGCACCAATTTTAAAGTTATACTTAGTACATGAAAGGATATGGAGTCTCATGCATAAACAGAGTTATATTGATCGCATAAACAGACATGCGGCCCCAATTGTGTAGAGTTATACGTAGTATAATTATTAAGAATTTAATATCACAACTTTGGACGCATTCCATGACAAAGAGAAGCGAACGTAGGCGTTCGCTTGGCCACATCATGCATGCAGTCACCAGTTTCGCTCACCTGGCACCAGTTTCAATCCTCTATCACCGGTATATTCCACCAGTTTCGTTCACCTGCCACCAGACTCATCCACCTGCCACAAGTTTCGGTCACCGGTCCTCTGTTTCGGTCATCTGCCCCCAATTTTAATCACCTGCCTCCAGTTTCCGTCAATCTTCAACAGTTTCAGCCACCTGCCACCAGTTTCATACACATGTCACCATTTTCGGTCACCTGCCACAAGTTTCAGTTCCCTGCCACCAGTTTCGTTCACCTGCCACCAGGCTCATCCACCTGCCACAAGTTTTGGTCACCGGTCCTTTGTTTCGGTCACCTGCCCCCCAATTTTAATCACCTGCCTCCAGTTTCCGTCAATCTTCAACAGTTTCAGTCACCTGCCACCATATTCATTCACCTTTCACCATTTACGGCCACCTGCCTCAAGCTTCAGTCACCTGCCACCAGTTTTAGTCACTTGCCACCAGATTCTTTCACCTGCCACCAGTCTTGGTCACCTGCCACCAGTTCCAGGCAACCAGTTCCGTACCATTCAACATTTGTGTTTGCGTCTCGTCGGATTTCCTCTTGAGCGACCGATGCGCTTCGTGAGATAAGCTCCGGAGCTTTCCTATTGTCTGGCCTCTTGTAAGCGTCCTCAATTAAAGGCTGCGCCTGTTTAACGAGCAAAAATTCAAACGCGAGACAACAAGCAACTTCTGAGTCTTCGCAGTTGTTGCCTGGTAAGATGTATACCAGCATTTGTTGAACTTTGGCGGTAAACAAGAACATTTTACGGGGCTATTGAGAACAGCGAGATTAAAAATTAACATTCAGTATACTAAATAAGAGAATGAAGTTATGAATTTAAAGCATAGAATAATTTTTGATTTGCGTTAATTAAGACAATGGACAAATAAACATTTAACAGGAAGTAATGACTTGAGCCGTTTGATTGAAAGACGAAATGACTCCAGCCGTTACGCAGGATAGACGTAACGACGTGAGCCGTTTTACAGGATAGACGTAATGACGTGAGCCGTTTTACAGGATAGACGTAATAACGGGAGCCGTTTACAGGATAGACGTAATGACGGGAGCCGTTTCGCAGGATAGACGTTATGACGTGAGCCGTTTCGCAGGATAGACGTTATGACGTGAGTCGTTTCGCAGGATAGACGTGATGACCGGAGCCGTTTCGGCGGATTGACGTAATAACGTGAGCCGTTTCGCAGGAAAGATGAAATGACGGGAGCCGGTTTGCAGGATAGACGTAATAACGGGAGCCGTTTTGCAGGATAGACGTAATGACGGGAGCCGTTTTGCAGGATAGACGTAATAACGGGAGCCGTTTCGCAGGATATACGTAATGACGGGAGCCGTTTTCATTGCAAGTGTGAAGTATTGCTCTCACCGACGTCTCCGATCGATGAACTTCCCAGATCGAGGGTGACAATGAAATTAGCCGCGGCCATTTCTCCGCAGTTTCGCGGATCGAGTCAAACTTGCTGAGAAGAAACTCCTAAATTCGCTAATCGAACCAGAAAATGAACGGCGAATTGAGTGCGAATACTTTAGAAAGTTTCCTTTCTACTATTTGAGATCCGCGACGCGGACCGTGAGAGGGCAAGTTCCCTCATTACCCTCAGGTTAAGGAAGACATCCGTCTGATATGCGGTGACTGAACGGCTGATGTGTGGCCATCGGTAACGCATCGATGATTTTTAGGAGAAGTTACAATATCCTTAAAGCTTCCCGAATTTCGGTAGATTTCGGGTTGGCCTCAACAGGCTAAGAATTTCATTGTGCTCCGTGCAATCGAACCGCTTTTAATTGCATGGATTTGCATCGTTGCACTGCGTTTGTTAGCCTAGTCCAGGTCACTGGAATGGCTGCCCAGAATTCAGTAGGAATTTGTCGAGTCACTTGTAATTTGCATTGCTGTCACTGAGGATTCTTATTCCCCCTAACAATTTAGTGTGCAAGCAAACCGGATGCAAATGGGACTGTGCACGTGCAAACGAATCGCTTTCCTAGATTAAACTTTGTTTTCTTGATTAATTTACATTCTGTATTCATTTATTTTTGCAGCACGGAATTTTTGTAATCTGAATTATTTTTCCAGAATTAATAATTGATGTTCAGAATTAGAATTGGTTCGTGAACAAATTACTCTCCATCTTAATGTCAAAATAAAAATAATATTCGTAAATTGTATCAACTATTAGCCTCAATATGATTATAAAGAACATTTTAAATAAAAGAGCAAATAATGATTAGCGCCATTACTGATGAATTTACGCTTTTTCGTATATATTTGACGCCACTGCTGACAGACAGAACACTTATCCAAATGTTGTATGTAATCTGCGAAAATTAAATTAGCCTTTCATTCATTTGATTTATAATCCTCAGATAAAATATAATGATTTTGAAATCGAAATAAAGTTGAGCTACAAGCAACGTAACTCATTTTCTCTTAAGGTATTATGTTTGCCAAATACTTTCTTATCAAGTTATGAGTATGTGTGCTTATAATATATTTCAATATACTAAAATTATTCAAGTTGAAATTGCTGCTGGCTTGATTAAAGCTGCCACAGCTACATAAGTTCGATCAAACTCATTATCAGAGGTACTTAGTCATGTTGGAGTTGAACCTCGTCTTAAAGAATAATAAAATAAAAAAAGTGTGTTTTTCAAACATTGTAACTCCGTTGAACTATCGATAAGGAGGGGCTGTATGTTCCACAATGGAATAAATCGGAAAACAAACGCTCAACCCCACGTTCATTTTAACCGTTTTTTATGGAACCATTTCTCCAGTTCAATTCATGAAGAGCTAGTATCTCATATCATACTAAAGTTTAGTTGCGTGAATCGTATAGTGTACGTTATCAATCTTTTCAACCATTTCAATTCGCTAATTAATTTTTTGTCCTTAGTTTTATTTGATCGCATGCGGCAACCAATAGCTTTGTTTGGCGCTTTTAGAAGATTCCAGGGATCAGATTTCCTTCGGATCTTCCTTTCTATTGTTGCTCCTGTACAAAACTTTGGCAACGGAGAATAAAACGCAGTCTGCTATCCATTGATCTTCTCATTAGGGGCTGCTCTGGTGATGTTGCATTGTAGAAAATAGCTTGTTATTAATAATAAATAATGATCGACTGCCATTCATTCGAACTTGTCTCTCGTTCTTTAGCATTAAATGGAACCGCCAGTTTAATGTTTTCTGTCTAGCCTAATATGAGATTTTAGTCGATTTTCAGTGGTAAAATATGAAGAGTGCCAGTTGGGTCCGTTGTATAACATTCACACATTGTTAGGTAGGCTCCATAAAAGTAATCTTGGCTATGGTTGTGCAATGCTGTGTTTGATTTTAACCGGAATAGTGATTGGTTAGTGTAATCATGCAGTGTTCATGTCTTTCAAGGTTCTCAACTCGGATTCGCAGTTTAAAGATGCTACGAAGCATTAAAAAAAATTCTAAGCCTCATGTTTAATTTAAGTGATATTTAAGTATATGTGCGATTGGTGCCCGTGAGGTATGGAAGATGAAATACTAATCAGCTTCATGCATAATAATATAAGTCCTTGTGGCGGGCATTTACTCGGCATGCACATCAGTTGTGGTCTAAAAGACGCAGGACGAGTCTGCAAACTACATTTTATCGCAGCTGGTAAAGCGTTGCCTCAGATCATTCAAAAGTGATCTGTGCATAGAATTTTCGACGAGTGATAAAAGACGCATTCGGGAAGGAACTGGATGTACTAGAACTCGTTTTTCAGTCACGCTCGACAAGCCATCGAGCAGTCATGCAGTGTATACAATGAGCAGAGAAGCAGCAACTCCATGCCATCGAGCAGCAAGTGTATACAATGAGCGGAGCACCATGCAGTAACTCCATGCCATCGAGCAGCCAGTGTATACAATGAGCGGAGCACCATGCAGCAACTCCATGCCATCGAGCAGCCAGTGTATACAATGAGCGGAGCACCATGCAGCAACTCCATGCCATCGAGCAGCCAGTGTATACAATGAGCGGAGCACCAGCAACTCCATGCCATCGAGCAGCCAGTGTATACAATCTGTCTCTTATACACATCTAGATGTGTATAAGAGACAGAGTGTATACAATGAGCAGAGCACCAGCAACTCCATGCCATCGAGCAGCCAGTGTATACAATGAGCAGAGCACCAGCAACTCCATGCCATCGAGTAGCCAGTGTATAAAACTCCATGCCATCGAGCAGCCGGTGTTTACAACTCCATGCCATCGAGCAGCCAGTGTATACAGTGAGCGGAGCACCTTGCAGCAACTCCATGCCATAGCCTGCATCTCATAAAACTCCTCCATGATATCATACGTCAAATTTATGGGCTGCTCGTGACTAGGGAGATCAAGCTTTATTATCATACGAAGCCCTTCTTTAATACCGTCATCCGGGGTCTTTATATGCGTCATCCGGAAAGCGCGTTTGCTGCTTACCGATTGCTGGGAAATGTTGTCGTCCGCAAATAGATAATTGGCATGAAAACGTTACCCGCATAGCAATACTTAATTGATTGGTAAATGATACTCATGGAAATATTACTGAGTGGATGGTAATGTTCAATTAAAAATTGTATTTAATTGGCCAAAAGGGTGAAGATTCATCGAGGACGAACCAATGAGAAGTTTTTCTCAAGTTTCGTTTTACTAATTGGCGAAGGGTTGCCTGTTTACTGATAACAATTTGACAAGGAAATGCTCATGCGTTGCAACATATATGCAGGGGGAAATTTTTAAATAAAAGTTTCAATTGCGCTGCAGGGAGAAACTCAATTAAATTTGCCTGCACACATATTAAGGAAATTATCTTTGCAAATCATTGATATATCATCGTTTGGATGTGTTCACTATAACAATTAATTTTAGCTGCATCAAAATCAAACTGTACTGCATTATGTCATTGAAATTTTGAAGTCCCTCTGCAGCGTCTCACTGTCGATTTCTTCCCAAAAGAGGAGTAAAAATCAGGGGGAATCTTGTATGATTAATAACCTCATATATAACCTCCAGCTAACTTATGCTTGTAATTTCAATGTAATATTTTTTAAGTAAATGTTATCAGCACTCGTGCAGAACTTCAACTTGAGATATTTAAATCCTCGCTTCTAGAGGCAAACTCTAACTAATAGAACAACATTAATTAATAGGAAAAGTTATTGTACTGTAACAACTAAATAAATTGAATTTATAAATAAATGACGTGCACGAAAATTCATCGATTGAGTGATGATATACCGTATTCAACTGTATAAATGTAATAATGAAAAACATACTTCCTTGTGCACCAAAATATGAGGCGTTCTTCATATTTTAAAGTTAAAGTCTTTACGAGTTACAGTCTTAAGTGCGACAGTCTTTACGAGTTCGTCGCACTAAGAAAAATGTAAATAAATAATTTTTTTTTCAGCCCAAGTCTTTTTCTGAAACCAAACTCATTGAACTATTCCAGCGTTGTTTCAATTACTTTCAGAATATCTCGCGAAAACAAATTAAGTTGTTTGTCGTTCAATCAGAACAGTCTGAGAAAAAATTCATTTTTTTCAAGTGTGTCACTGACTGGGACAGAAAGTTATTAAGATTTTGAGTTTCAGAAATGATTTTAAAATTTCTCTAAGCGAGACAATTTATTAAATTGCTCTTTGCATCGTTTTCATCAATTAACTGACATCCCTCAACTGTTGCTGGCTATAATTACTGGTCCACTGAACTGATAGCGGGCGCAGCAACTTCAAAACAACGTACACGCACAGCAATTAGCGTTGCCTCCATTTCCTTGTCTCTGCAATTCCGAAAAGGAAATATGAGAATGTGGAAGCCTAAAGAAGGGTGTCATCTTGTGCCAGTTAATGATTCATGATATCAAGTTATCAACTTTATGTCACTTAACAAATCTGTGGAAAGTCCCTCTTTAAATATTTGTACTCGTATTATGTCCCTCTTAATTGCTATGTTTAAGATTTTTGTTTCAAGTGATTTATTTTATTTAGGAGATGACGATTATTGTTGCAAGTGAGTGCCATTAAAAGAAAAAATGTTGAATTTGTTTAAAATAAAATAAAAAAAGAACAGAATATGATAAAGGCTAATAATTTTGAACCACATTCAATTTAGGGTTTGATTAATTGGAGGATGATATTCTTTCCGAAATTATGGCTTTACTTTTTTTCACGCCACTTCATATTGAAATTTAAAATATCTGAATGATGCTGGAAATTCCTCATTAAACCTCATGAGTATTTTGCTGCAAAAGTTAGGGCACATGTGATCTCTCTAACTACACCATTAAAGCCTACTGGAGTATGCACACAGTCAACTACTCGCAGCCAATGACAGGTTATTTCATTAGAGGCTTCACAACATGACTGGGAGCAGCTGAAGGGAGCAGCATCTGGTCTGCACCTTATATAGTCTATATATTCTGGTCTGCATCTTTTGGTCTACGGCATCTGGATTTGGTCTGGAGCTTCCGGTGTACAGATTCTGACCTATCAGTATTTTCTGGTAAACAGTTTTTGTCTGCAGCCACTGACCCACAGCTCCTGGTCTAACATTTCTGATAGGCAGCTCTGCAATTTCTGGTCATTTTCTTTTCTAGAGTTTCTGACCAGTAGCTTCTGATCTGAAGCTTTATGACGGCAGCATTTGGTCTGCAATCTCTTTAAAGGTGTTGGGAGATTCCCTGAACAGCATAGTTTTCAATCGCAAGCAAGGCCTTTAATTCGCCAGGAATTTTATGATAAATTTAAGCGTAAACCGGTATGAATAATATTATTATTTTGTTTCTAAAATATTCGTGTTGCTAGCTGAAATGCTATGTTTATTTAACAGGGCTATCAGCAAACTTCATAAAAGAATACATAAAAATGGGGTATCCGGAATACTGCCAATCAAGATGAATAAATAACTTTTATGATTAGAACTTTAGAAGTTTGAGCTAAGAATTGAGGACCTGATTAGTGACCGAAAATTATTTACAACTTCAGGAAATTGTCGATGACGATAACCTGGTTGACTTGCGCACCTGGATTAACTACTTCGATAACTGGCTCTACCTTATCGAAATTCGGGGACCGCCAAGGCTTCGACCGAATAGTCACTACACTCGGCGCGAAGTTAATCTGGGTCACCCGATCGAAATCAGCTCCTGTTCACAATCTCCTCACCGTCTTTATAGTTGCCTGGGCCGAGTGTTGGGCGAGCCAAGTCAAGAGTGTTGGGCGAGCCGAGCCTGCAAGCTGCCCAGAGGCTGCCCTCCGAAGTGGACATAGAGCGGCTAATTCACGTGCTCACCGAGTCCTAGATGACACCTACTTCAGAGTTAAGCAAGCCCGCATCAAAATTTTATTAGGGTATATACCTCTTAATGGAATAAAGTGTAAACAATGAGCAGAGTTAATACAGCAGAGTTAAGAACAGACCAGTTAATGGAATAGACCTGCTAATGGACAGACCAGTTAATGACATTGACCTGTTAATGGAACAGATCTCATAATGGACAAGCCAGTTAATGAAATTAACCTTTTAACGGAACATATCTTTTATTGTAAATATTTCAAAAGGAATATTAACTGACTGGAGTTTTAGGGTTATTGATTGCATGAAAATTTATTTATTGATCGTTAATAGTTGACAGAATCTATGGATCGAAAAAAAATGAAGATGGGATTTATCAATTTAAAAGGTGCATTTTCACATGAGGCCTATATTTTTCCGGTTTTCAAAATACTAAGCTGTTTAAGTCATAATGGTGAACGACATTTTAAAGAGCGGTTCCCATTTTCTACTTTGTTTTATATACATTTTTGTGCCGTTCATAATTAACTGTTGCATTTATCTGCACAAAATTATATTATGAACTCCCTTACTGCTGAAGTTTGCTTGCGTTGCTGAAACAAGACTAATTTATTTTTATTTATAATAGAAGCGATTTTAAATCTACCGTCCGTAAAGCCAGTCTAGTCAAGAAAAGTACAAGAATCGGCGACAGGCCTATCCAGGACTATTTATTTAATGCCGAAGATACTATACTATACTATACTACTATTCCTCGCCGCATGAACAAAAACACGGCGAATGTAATGGAAGGCTCGAAAAAATGCTGCCGTCATATTTAAAAAACTAGCAGTAAGTGCATTTAAAACTGCACCAGTTTCGTTAATTTGATGGTATTTTTATAGTAGTTTCGCGTAGAGGCCATAACTTCGATTTGTACTGTGTTTTAACGTAAAACTTTTACCACAAACTCTGCTCACGTTTGATCGCTCCACTTCAGGCGGACTCCAGCGAAGCGAATTTCACATGCGAATTCAGTTTTTAGACGTGGTCGTTAGATGCAATCAAAGGTTGGTCCAACTGGTCACTTTTTACCTACAATATGAACAAGTTCTTCGATCTCCATTCTTGACTTCAATCGCACAATATTTGCTTCGCATTGACTGTAACGATTCGGAATAGAGCGCAAGGTTCACATCAAAGACCCACTACGATTTTCTCGATCGACTTTTGTCTTGATCGAACGGATAAGTTTTATGGAGCATTTAATTATTTGTTAGAGAAGGTACCTCACAGTACGAATAAAATTCAAACAAAATGATCACAGTATTTCTCTTGTAATTATCAACGGATTTTTATTAGTTATTTAACTTATTTGATAGGAAAAATTGTTTCACTGTTAAACTTTCAATCATTACCCTCTGATCTGAAGTAAAACAATTATAATAAAATATTCATCAAGTAAATAATTTTTTTATTCTCAGCAATTTCTAGGCAGAATTTTCTGCAAAATCAAAATGAATAAAATGAAACAAATTACAGTTACAGTTACCCATCCATGATAGGAAGATGTACGACGTTACGCGATAGATAAATTCAATGAATTCTCTTTTGAATTCATTTTAGCAATTTATTTCAACGAATTTTCGTCTGTTAGCAATTTTACCAGAAAAATATTTATGCAGTTACGATCATCAGTGAGTGTTGGGCACGATTCTTCATAATTTGTAGTTTGTTCATTTTGCTTGGTCATGCACGCGTGATATTAGATCAGTGGTAATTATTACGTTTTCGGATCAATTTGGAAATTTTTAATCTTCATCGTTCCTGAACAAAATTATCGTTATGAAATGAAACATTGAGGCGTTTTTTAGATAGATCCGGGTACGGATAATTCATAGCAAAATAAGTAATAATAAATCTTCTTGTTCGAATTCGGAGGTTTATTAATCACACAACTTTGGAAATTTCAACTACAACATCACTAAACAGTATTAACGGGTCCAGAAAAATGACGGGTACCAAATGCCATGTTGCTTGAAATGTTATTGTTTTTAAAACAGTGCCCCGCGTTTCTAGCATTGATTTAAGTGCTTATAGGAAAAAAATTTCATAAAACATTGATACAAGAACGTTCCAGAGCATTGACATCGTTTTATTTCAATGGAATTTTCAGTAATATCCATTTTCCATAAAACTTTTGAAGCGCGCTTTTACTGAATTTTATTTCGAATAATGGAGGTGTCATGATTGAACGGGATTTGTTTAAAATCAAAGTTTGCCAAGAAGGAATTAATTTCCTACGGTGGATCAAAATTTTAATTAAATTAATTAATTAAAACCTGTTTTTAAACAATAATTTTTTTTAATTTAAGTAGGATTGTAATAATTCAAGTACAGTTATTGCCGAGTGCTTAGTCATTTCAGAGTCTTAAAAATTGTTTGATAGTTTGAAAAAGAATCACAAATTAATAACTAATACTAATTCTCCAGAAAAATGTCCGATATTTTTGCAGCACGTTTCCTTGCAGTAGAGAAGTGTCATCCTCATGACTCACATAATCGCGTCCAATACTCAAACAACGTAATTCCTCCTAAGCCAACTCACCTTCATATTCTTAACCTAACAATTTCACAAGGTTTTCTAAGCAAGGCTCAACTGTCTGAATTTGAACAGAATTGTCCAGAGCACAGATTTCCCCCCGGATTTATGTCACATGGTTTGTCGCAGTTAAAATTTCAGCCGACGTCGCCAAAAACGAAATTATTACACCAACACATTTCAGGCCGAAATTGCCAGTTCATCGCAGTTGCGCTTTCTATTTCATTAACTAGATAATTTCAAATTTTAAAGTAGAAAACAAAACAGATTTTCAAAATACCACAGATTTTCAAAATACCACCTATGAACTTTTCAATTGAATAAATACTTCCTGACTAACCTAAGATTAATTCTTCTACTCAACTGTATTTTTTTCACTGCTCCCTAAACCGTCACTTTTATTCAAGCGCAGGAATTTTTTCTCGATTCCATCCTGGGTTTCGCTAGGTTGCTGTCGGTGGGGTGCCGGTGCTGTTCTGCTCCGAGGCGCCCGTGCCATGGTAATGACGGGTCCATTTAATGCAGCAGCGTCGCCTCATTTCACCACACGCACTGAAGCGAGCAACGCCGCTCATGCGCTACCTCCTCCGCTCGCCCGGTGCACGGCCTACACTTTAGTGTCTCTTCGTGCTTCACTGAACTCCTGTAAGCCGGTACTGCGTGCAGCGTTCTGGGCATGTTGCGGGGCACTGCGTCCTACATGGAATATTGAGTTTAGCGTTCAGGGGGCTCAACTGGGCAATGTGGCCTTTATATGGTACTGCGCGCAGCTTTTAGGGTACATAGCGGGGCACCGCGTTCTACATGGTATATTGAGTTGAGCGTTAAGGGCGCTCAACGAGACAATGTGGCCTTTATATGGTACTGCGTGCAGCGTTCTGGGCATATCGCGGGGCACTGTGTCCTACATGTAACATTGAGCTTAGCGTTCAGGGCGCTCAACGGAGCTATGTGGCCTTTATGGGGTACTGCGTGCAGCGTTCAGGGTACATAGCGGGGCACCGCGTTCTACATGGTATATTGAGTAGAGCGTTCAGGGCGCTCAACTGGGCAATGTGGCCTTTATATGGGGTACTGCGTGCAGCGTTCTGGGCATGTTGCGGGGCACTGCGTCCTACATGGAATATTGAGTTTAGCGTTGTGGTCAGGGCACTCAACGGGGCAATGTGGCCAAATGGGGTACTGCGTGCAGCGTTTAAGGCACGATGTGTGGCACTGCGTCCTACATGGAAAATTGCGTTCAGCGTTCAAGGCACGCAACTTGTCACTGTGTCCTACATGGGGCCTTCGTGCACCTTTCAGGGCACACTAAGGAGCAGTGCATTCTCAATGTAGTACTGCATGGTGGCATTCTTTGTGGGGCACGCTGCATGCGCTGTTCCTGAAATGCTGTGAGGCGCCACAGAGAGAAATTGAACTTTTCATCATTTGCTGGGTGCGGAGCACGGCTCACTAAACCGTGAATGAACAAGGTTTGTATCAAGTAAGCGCAAAAAAGCTGTGGTGCACATGTGGTATTTTGAGTGGGGAATGGGGTACTGCATCGTGACTGTTCTGTGACACTTTGATAGGTTCTTGTAGAACATTTCAGTTGTACTATGGTGCTGTGAGTGAGTTCTGTGTAAATAATGTGGGCTGTAAAACTGTAGTTTAATCGCGATATGAGATGTAACATGTCGGCCGTTCGATAGTGCTTGAACCAGGGTGTGGAGTACTGCACGGCTTGCAAACGATGGTAAACGATGGTAACGTTTATTGGTTCTTTCGACCGTGCATGATCACCGAACTAGAGAACTAAACTGTGATGAGGTTTGTGTGAAATGAATTCTTAAAAATCGAAAATTAAACGCATCACCAGAGATCCCAGCTCGAAAAGTGAAGACTCAAAGCCTGCTAGCAATCCGCACTGACTTATGGAATCTTTATTACTTAGGCGAAGTGTCCTCTATAACTAAACGACAGTTATCAATTGAAAAGCACAATACGTGGAAAAACCTATTTGAAAATGTAAGTATTTGACTATAAGAGGACATCGGGGATGAAAATAAGGTTGCCGTCATGGATAAAAAACTTAATACAGATCTCGGATTATACATGACTTTGAAACCGACGATGTTTGGCCGCCGCCGATCCTGCTACGATTCCCGCAGCCTATTGCTGGAGCTGGCTCGGTTGCAGCGTCGGCTTGCGCTCCAGCGAAGCGTAACTGCTCCGGTCACAGCGCCGTACGGCTGCAGGTTTTTTTTTACTTTATTTCATTTTTTTCGCTACGGGAAAGATTGCAGTTCAAAGCATAGTTGAACCCAAAGGCGGACTTACTCGCGGAACTGATGGATTGAAGCTCGTTTAGTTTGCACATGACTTTAAACTAAAAAATTTATCCGTTAAAATTTTTAGATAAAGAGTGCAGCTAAGTTTAAGGAATTTTTTTGCGGAGTGACATACAAGAATATCGGAAGAGAATTATGACACATTTGTTTGTTTTTGCTCTAACTAATGCTGTGGTTGGTACGTAAATATTTGGAATGTAGCTGCCAAAATTTGTTTTTCCATAGAATCGAGGATTCATTTATGATCCAGATGAATCGTTTGCGAATTATTTTTGGTTGGTCGTGACGATTTTCTATAAGTAATAAGTATATTAATAATACTCTTAAATTAATTATTCGCTATTGTTGAAGCCCTTGAGTGTTATGTTATCTATATACGTACTTATTTTTTTCTGAAAATTTACGGCTGATTCAGCAAGTTCATCATACTTTTTAACTTGCTTTCTGACAAATGGTTCCGCCTGTCATCAAGGCTTCCCATTTTGTATTATTCATAAGCTAAGTTTTTGCAAATCTTTATTTAGGCTGAGTAAAAATACACTATTTTACTCATATCTATCAAATTTCCATTCCGGATACTCAAACAAAAACGAATCATAACACATATAAAAAGGCTGCGCAGTCACTAAATCTAATTTTTAAACCTACACTTCCTACATAATATAAAAAATACTTTAGTGACAGGAATAATGGAACAAATAATTTGAAAGAGGTATGAAAAATAAGCAGCATAAATGTTCAATTACATCCATTTTCGCCAATTACGTTGTTTCGCTCGCTGGCACAGTGGGGGTTTGTAAGCATCGCTACCATAATACGAGTACAACGAAAAGGAAGGCTACCAGAAAATATTTTCACCTAAATTTGCAGCACAAGGAAAAATTCTGAGAGAAAATGTCGCGGTAACGACCGCTGCCCAGATCGTTGAACAGGTGGAGATGTGCTCCGCGCCCCTGGTTCTTTAGTGCGGCAAAAATTACATGCGAGCATAACGATAAAAAAAATAACTCAGTACTCACTGCAGTGTGTGACAGAGAGCGCATTTTCTCGTCGACGAAAACTTGAGGTCACGGACGGACAGACAGATCAACGGACAGACAGACGGACAGACGGACGGACAGACGGACGGACAGACGGACGGACAGACGGATGGACAGACGGACAGACAGACAGACGGACAGACGGTCATGGCAAGCACAATAGTGCATTTATTTCATAAATGAGAAAAGGAGCTAAAGATATCTTCACTCGGTGTGTAACTTATCCAAGAAGAAAAGATAACAACAGTTAAATAAATATCTTAATAATTATTAAATTTTAAATATTAAAAATAAATAATAAATTTATTAATAAATAAATATTTTAATTACTCTGTTCAATTTTGCATCACTTTATTTCATGTTTAATTACTTTCACAACGTGCGTGCTGGAAAAGTATATCCACTCCAATTTTGCATCACTTTATTTCATGTTTAATTACTTTCACAACGTGCGTGCTGGAAAAGTATATCCACTCCCTCACTCAGTGAGGAGACATACATTATTTCCTTAGCGTAATTCCACACGAATATGCGAAATTCTCGGCGCTCGATATCGATCACATAAATTTCCTAATATATCACATGCACACTTCCTGGTCACGCACATTCTGTGGTAGTAGATAGTAGAACGTAATAAATTCGATACACATGAATCACTATTATAGCTATTATGTATTTTTTTCGTTAACTGTGTTGAAGAATAAAATATAGGGACGAAATTTGAGCCAAATACGGCTAAACCAAATATTTAAATATAAAATAATTTCACCCGGTTCTGACTAAATTTGACAATCAAGAGCACCTTATCACATTCACCTACTTTTTCACAATTATACATTGCCCCAATTTCGTTTATGTTTTCCATTTCTTGCTGCTTTCGTTCGTCAAGCATTATTTTCTGTTGGAATAATGGAGTATTCCAGAACGGAGCTGAAACAAACGACACTTCCGACGCTCTTCATTCATGAAGAATATTCTGTCAATCACCTGCTCCCATCGCTGACTCGCTGACGTCGTTTTCGTTCTATGTGGCCCTGCAGATTCAGTGTACGTTTTGTTGTTGTGGCGGTGCCACTAGGAAAGCGTGGAAGAGAACAAGAGGTGGTGCAGAGTGGCCAGAAAGGGGAAGGAGAAATGGACAAGACATTAGGAGATGAAAATTCGCATTGCGCATGATTTGGTTGGTTATTGGTGGTTGGTGTTGGTGTACGTTTCTTCAGTTCGGACGCACTTTCACGACTAGACTCGCCAAACCGTCAACTCTCCTGGCTTCTGAGACCTACTACGCTGGCCCCGCGATTCTGCTAAAATATGGATTATGGATATCAATCATTGGGTCGGTGACATGTCGACCCTAGTGCAGCGTTCTCATTGCTGCTATCAAGCGCTGGTAAAATTTGACTCGGTCAAATAGTCCGCTCAAACGGTGGTCATAATTAGATTGGAGTAAATTTCTTAAATTTGACGTCCATAGGATCATAATAGTAATTAGAAGGAATGAATGATTGAGAATAATTTTGACAGTGTTTATGGTGGAATCCGTGCAGATGCGATTCTAAATGTCAAGCGTTAATTTTTGCTCTGACATCCCACTCACCCAGGCAGCCTATTAGTGACCGAACACCTACTATTGTCCTCCATTCCACTGCTTCGTACATTAATCTCTTGAACAGGTACTGCGATCATTTTTACTTAGCCCGGAGCGCGGTGGTCGCACCAACCTCATTCCTTCGACCGCGGTAGATCATAGAACCAGATTGGACTTTCTGTTGCGATTATTATCGCTTTTTCAACAATAAACCGATCAGTCGAAGCGTTTTTTACTCCCTGCAATAGTTTCTTTTTCAAGAAATTGTATACTAGATAAAATTATACTTTATAATTTTATCATTTATTTATATACAAAAATTATACTGAACAAAAGGGAGTCTAGTGCACTTTCGGCAACCAAGTTTTCACAAGACGGGGCTAAGGCGGGCATTTTTAGGACACTCTTGGCTGATTACAAAAATATTCAAGGTGACATGGAACCACTCAAACCTTTGAAAATAATTCGCGTGCCCTGCATGAGTCCCGAATTGTAAGCAATATTTTAACTTGTATAAGCGCGGGTGTTGCGAGAGTGTTGAAAAGTTTCTCTGGGCTCCAGCGATATTTTAGTTCGGTGACAAATAACGAGAGGAAAAATTAATTACAAAGGCTTTTACAAAATACCTCTCCTTGAAGAAATTCCTAATGGAGGTATTTTTTTTGTATAATTCAGTAAAAAATTTTGCTCAGGGTACGGGAGTTCCCTGCATCAAATTTTGGCAAAGATCAGGTATTTAAAACTTTTTGTTAGTATGGACAAAATTAATTTGGCAAATAAAAAGATTTTGAGCATTTCTAAAAAGTTTTTAAAATTATTTGTGCGATAATGATTTGTTAAATATATGTTTAGTCAAGCCTCAAGACAATTGATCTAGAGTTTGAAAACATGATATGCTTGGCAATCCTTCTAATATTCGCGAAAAACGCCGCAAACTCATCTTCGATCACATGTATTCTTGCAATATCTTTTTGATATAGTCGAATGCATTACGGAGAAACGCGCGTTTTTAATGACAAAACAAGGTCAATGGGTACGAGGAATGGATGTTTTATTCGCTAATGCTGGGGTCAATGGAAATAAAAACAAGGTCAATGAATACGAGAAATAGAATGTTTTTCGACTGGTCACAAAAAAAAAAAAATGGAAAACTCTCTACCTTGTTACTTCAGTTTCAAATTAAATGTTTGATTCTAATAAAAAACATGGCCCTGTGTACGAGGGCTGCTGGCCACGAGACATCGAGTACGCTGTCCAGGTTTCGGATATCATTCGGTCGAGTGTGACACTTGGCGTATGTCAAATGATAGGCTAGCGTTGGCTTATGGCCGACTTTATATGATTACCGCCACTGAATCACCTTCTTATTGATGTAGGAAATCAATAAACGGCGCTGCAGCTGGCTGGACCCATTACCTCCGTGGTTTATTATTCGGACGATGACATACATCAAGAAATTATCTTGATGAAATGTGGATGACTAATGGATTAAATGGGCCTGATCATATTACCAAAGTAATCCAATGTAATTAGCTGTACGATAAGTACATGCATGAGGTGGGGTATGGAGCTTGTTTGGATGTGCCAAGTAATTTTGATGGACCTTTGAGATGATCATATATACGGTATACTATTTTTTTCAGTTGAAGTGTATTTGATTGAGCAGAGCTATATTATTGAGCAGTGAAGGCAGTGGTTACAATTAACGTTAGCAGTTTTCCCAGGATGTTCGGCTTTTCATGTCATGGATTACTCCTTCGTTCATCCCTGAGAAATGAATTTTTTGGGGGCACAAGCGAGCTTCCGTTGGCCGTTTAAACTTTGTCATTCCATCTTCCTGCTATTTATTGCAATTTTGGCAAAGTTAAGCCAATTTAGGCAATTCACGACATAAAATCTTCTGTTGGAATGAAGATACTGTGAGGCTGAAGACTGAAATACGTGATTTTAATTTAAAATGCATGGAGCAGTGACGCTGAAGTTATTTTTTGGTAAATTTATTAACATATCTCCTACGAGTTAGTTACAGATATTAAGTCGTCAGAGTAGAGTCGACGATTTAAGGAAATCTACTTCTAAGTTCTCCATATACTCGTAAAACAGTAAACGTTGAAATTAATTTGGAAACTATTTCTTATATTCACCATATTTGAAAGAATATAAGCCTTCACCAACTTCCTGAGCGTTCTATAATTACTTCGCCTGATGATATAAAATAAAATAAGTGATGTGCCGGTTCACAATACAAACTGACGGTAAAGTTGTACATGAGTTTAAAAGCTCGGCAGGTGGGTAACAAACCAGGACGTTCCAGTGAAGCTCAGCGGGGCGTCCAGTTTTGAAGAAGCCTGTCTGCCGCCCACAAAGCTCACGGTTGTCCCATGATCATTTCCCCGGGAACCTCCTGACAAATGTCGCACCAGACACACAAAGTCCCGCGGCCGCTCTAATGAAAAGAGAGACGCCGCTACGGTCAACACACAAGACTTGAATCCGGCCGTCGGAGGATCAAGGCGAGAGGAGGAAACGACCGGTCTATTCAATTTCAAGAAACCACTGAATTTCTGAGAAACAGACATTTCGGCTATTATTATTGAATGTTTTCACTAATTTAGATTTGGATGATATCTGGCTATTATTATTATATGTTTTCACTACTTTAGATTTGGATGGTAACTGGCTATTACTATTGTATGTTTTCGCAAATTTAGATCATGACTAAGGTGACTTTCAGATAACTGGAAAAAACTTATTTTCGTAGGAAATAGTTTTTAAAATTTTTTTTGAACCATTAAGAATGCGATTTTAACGGATTCCAACAAGTCGAAATACTCTAAATAAACACTGCACATTTTTGCCATTCAATTTATAGATAGTTAGTCATTAGATGCCCATTGTAATTCCATACAATTGTTTAATACTATACGGAAGGAGTGGATATTTCCAAATTAAAAATCGTGACGCTGGATTGCATTATGAGTCCCCATTAAGCTGTAAAAATACATTCCTCAGAAATGTACTGTAGTTATTCCTCACTTTAATTGTGTAAGCGACAAATTGTGTTTAGGATTATCTAGCTGGGAATTAAATGACAGTAATTTCTTGCAGTTATAATATCCTTATTGATGCGCTAATGGTGACTTACGAATAGCACTGAAAGTGAAAAATATGTATAAGAATGATGAAGAGCGTGTTGAGAGACAGAGATGAGCTGTATGGGGAACGCTGAATGGTAAAGCCCGCATATATGCTTAATCTCTTAATTTTCCAACTCTGCAATTAGATTCAAGTACACGTAAAAATCAATGTGCAATCCGTAATAGCGCTTATTTATTTCAAGTCAACGAATAATAATAATGTCACCATTTATAAATATCTCAATACGAGTGAAGAGGATGAAAAAGATTCTGATCGACAAAAATGATAGGCACCGAAAAGCAGAATTGTCAACTAAGTCAACTTAAAGAAACCGTCACAAACTCGCATTTTTCTTCATTACGCTTGAGTTTGAGAATTGAAAATCAACAGCACATCATCGGTGGCCGTCTTTGTCTTGCCAGAGCTAATTCGACGTTGGTGTTTTTTCGCTGGAAGGGGAAAAATTAAGTGTATGCGCAGCTCGCTAATGTTCGAGGCTCCCTAACGAAAATTGTCCTAATAAAGATGGTGTTGCACTTATAATGAACCTTCGCTCGCTGCTGGGCTCCTCAGGTCGTAAACAGCGCGGCATTTTGGCCAGGGGAGGCCTAGTAGATTACCAGCCTGATTATTAGGTAGATGGGCAGGAAGAAAGTCTTTTCATTGTGTTAGTCTTACAGGAAGAAGACTCTGAGGGGACGAGAAAGACACGATAATTGGTAAGGGCTTTTTTTAAAGTGTGTTCTTACAAGATGAGGTAAATGTTAATAAGTGGCAGTTACCCAGGAACTTGTTCGACATTGATTATTAACAGACATTCAAGAAAGGCTTTGATGAGTAAATGATTAGGTTACCTATGCTTGTTGATGGCTTGGGGTGCATAAGATTTTTATCCGCGTTAATTATATTTTTAGTACTTGCACGACTAACCGAACTGCAGAAATTTGTCGAAGTTTGTTAATAGGAGAATAAATTTATTTTAGCATTCTGCATGAAAGGAATATCAAATAAGTTTAAATTCGTACTTTAAATAAGCCATAAAAAGGCTATCAATTTTGCATTCTAACTTGAAGGTTCCAAAAAACATGCGAAAAACATTGCAGCGTTAATGGTGATTTTTTAACAGCACATACGTATATATTCAAATCGATTTAAAATCAAGATACTCATATATTGTTGGAATAATTCTTAACTATTAACTAAATTTTTAACGACGATCAAGCCCAACTGGCTTAAATTATAAATTCCGATATGCTAGAAGAGAAAATTGGTGACTATAAAATTTCTTTAATGACATACACAGTATGCTACCCAATTTGTCTTTTGTATGAGCAATTTAAGTGATATATGTATATCTGTCTAAAATTGTGGGTTTGTAGGTAAGCGTGTGCGTGTAATTGGAGCCTGATACCATAAATATATAGCAGCTGTTTGTATATGTATTCATAATAATCGTCGTGTTTTATATTACCTGGACTTGAAATTTTATTCGTAGCGAGAGAATAGAATTAATTTGAATAAACGATTGGATAGGAAATTTAGATTTTATTTGGCAATAGGTAAGTAACTACACATTTTATTTGATAGTCGTAAAATAATTTTTAGTTATTTATTTTACGACTATTTTTATTATTTATTAAGTTATTTTACGACTATTTTTAAACAATACAAATATTTTTAAACAACAATGAAATGAGAGTCATATTTTCTCATGAAAATGTGGACTTGAAGAGACTTCTGTTTTTAGGATGCATAAGTTTTATTTCAATTTAAAGGATTGGGAACTGCAGGAATCTGATGATAATTGGGTAACAGGATTCCAAAATTTCGGGAACGATCTATTCTAAGCCAGGCTGGGCTATCCAGCTAGTTTAAACATTTGTCAAAGTTAGTTTGCATGTGAGTTTGAAGCCTGACGCAGTAAATATATAGTGGGCTTTTTGTGCAAGTAACTTCGATATTCATCGTCCCTGAAATTAACTGATGTAATATTATCATAAATAAAATCGAGTTTGCATAGCTCCACTAGCCAATCACGAACGTTTTTGCAAGCTAAGCCTGAACTTGAAAATTTATTCTTACAGAGAAAACAGTTATAGGGATTGCAAAACTAGCAGGTAAAGCTCGGCAATTATATTATTATAAGTATGTAATTATCAGATTATAATATAATATATTATAATTATACAATTGATAATATAATAATTATTATATTATCAATTGCTATACATTAATTTAAAGAGCAAGTTATTTGCGCGAATTTCGAATCATGAGTTAAATGGTAATACTATACGTTCCGCTCGAAATGCAGGTTTGAATGGGAAAAATTTGATTAGCATACAAGAGTTATATAGTTATTAAAAGGATTGGTGACGGATTCGGGATAGCAGGATTCGAAAATTGATTGGATTACCGAGCCTTGCAACGCCTGTGTGAGCTGATAGCATTAAATGAAATATGTGTTTCAATTTAAACAGTATTAAGTCCTAATATTAAAAAGTCATAATTGTTTTGACACTATTCATAAAACGAGTTTTATATTTTCGGGGCACATGCATTAAATGAAAATGGAATTCTTACTGTTTCTTATTTCAAAAATCAAAGTTTTTTGTTCATTGAACGGTATTCTTTTAGGCAATTTTGAGCGCTTAATAATAATCATTTACGGTCGATTAATTGCTGCTTTACACGAATTTGTTGACTATCAAAAATCTAATTTCATCGAATTTCAAGGAATTATACAAACACGAACAGCGGATCGTAAGCTTTCAAGAACTTCAGAACACCATTAGTTCGATCGGCAAATTGTGCAGCTAGGCCAATTATCATGATTACTACCAGCTCTGAGCAGGCTTCAATTAAGGAGTTTTCGTATCGATTTTGAGACTGCGGTCAGAAGTATTTGCCTGAGTACAGGTAATTTACTGAACTGAAGACAAACACATGACCAGCGATCGATCACTGGACGATTGACAGGTGCTTCGGTAGGCAGTAAGAAATGGCATGAAAGGCTTCAAAGACGGCAACATAATCTGTCTTGCGATTTACAATGGCTCAACTGAGTAAAGGTATAGGCGGATCGGTGGCGACAATAAAAATACGGGTAAAAATAAATTATTCGCAGAAGTCTTGAATTCGTTTATTATCTTAAGATTCATTTTAAATTAAAATTTTATGGTGAAAGTTCTAACAATGCTTATGGTAGAAATTATTCGCAAAAAAAGTTAAAAATTCTAGTCTTCTTTACATCACGTATAAGGAACTTGCTGCTCTCAGTGAAAAACACAAAAACATGACCTAACATACTCAACAAAAACATACATAAAACAAATTCTTGAAGTTCATATAGAACAATTTTTCAAATAGAATAAACGCAAAATTTCATCAGATTCGCATAAAAATTTTCGAAAAATCCCAGCATATCGCAGCACTACGTTCGCATAAACTTCTTTGTTACGCCAGTGAAAAGCTTTTGCATGTTTCGTTGGCGGTGCTAGGAACAGCTTTAAGCTTAAGTCAAAAACCAATCCGATTTCTCTCACTGTCCTAAATTCTGGGACTGGAATGTAAAAATTGCTCTAAAACTTCAAACGTGGCTCGTCGCTTGCACACTTTAACCTGGCCACTGAGAGGCAATCTGCCATCAGTGACGCTTACCAGAGGTTTGCCACTGACGATAATCGAATTAAAGCGATACAGAACCTGTCGATATCACTTCTATCGTGAACAGAATCCGTGCAGTTGAACTCGCACCTCAACTAAAGTCGATCGATAGAAATAAATTGCGTATTATCCGTTGCATGTTTGGGCACTGCATGCGTTTCTGGAAGGAAGAATACATTAGAATTGACTAAAAAAATATGAACTGCATTGAGAATATTCATCGAAGAGAAGAATTCTAAAGTGAAGCTTAATATGAAAGAAAAATTTGTCCTGAAATGCAGAGCGTATATATCTGCGTGAAATAGCAGCACCTCATAGAACGGTTTTGTCTCTGACAAACTCGTCTCTATTTAATGTTGTCTTTATTTCAGTCTAAATCTAACGATGGAATTTTGCTCCGTTCGTTTTAGATGCATATGTTTTTAATTAGGTCTAGTCAGTGGTGAGTATTATTTACATACGCATTTTATATTTAAAATGCATCTTGACCATTTTATTTCTCTAACGCGCGTGCCACTTTATCCAGCCCTTCTAGTTAATTCCAGTTTACGCCAAATAAGAATCTATCAGAGGAACTTAACCTCAATCTATTTTTACTTGAGCTTAAAAAGTATATTATTAGTGAGGTATATTTTCACCGCTTAAAATTTACCCCACTTTCAATATCTGTCACCATTCCAAATTCACTCAGCTGTCAATATCCGTCGCCTTTCAAATTTCACTGCACTGTCAATATCTGTCAACCTTCTTAATTCCCTCCACTGTCAATACCTGTCACCATTCCAAATTCGCTCCATTGTCAATATCTGTCACTTTTCAAAATTCCCTCCACTGTCAGTATCTTTCATCCTTCCATATTCGCTCCACTGTCAATACCTGTCACCATTCCAAATTCGCTCAGCTGTCAATATCTGTCACATTCCAAATTCGCTCCCCTGTCAATATCTGTCACATTCCAAATTCGCTCCCCTGTCAATATCTGTCACATTCAAAATTTCCTCCACTGTCAATACCTGTCACCATTCCAAATTCGCTCAGCTGTCAATATCTGTCACCCTTTCAAATTCGCTCCACTGTCAATATCTGTCAACCTTCCAAATTCGCTCCACTGTCAATATCTGTCACCCTTTCAAATTCGCTCCACTGTCAATATCTGTCACATTTCCAAATTCGCCCCCATTGTCAATTCCAGTCATTCTCGATGCCTCGCGCCTCAGTGCGATGTCATTATACTCGAGGCACGTCATGTTGCCACGGCGGTTGCCGTGTTTACGCGTCCGTCGTTGTCATTTTTTTGTGTAGCGTCGGCGTCGGCGTGCTGTGCTGTGGCCGACGCTACGGTGGGTCGCGTCCAACTAATTACATCGTTTGAGTGAGGCGGCCAATCAGCGATTTTGAGGCGGCCAATCATATGAGTGAGGCGGCCAATCAGCCCCCGCAGCGGCACCTACCGATTAAAGTGAGCGGTTTGATGTGATGAATGCATACGCCCACGCTAGATCCTACTGCATAAACTCGCTAACGTGTTATTATACTCCTAACTTTTGGTATACTTTAATTTTGATACAGAAAAAGTGCTGGTCACGTTAGCATAAACTCTCTTACATGTTATTATACTTCTAACTTTTGGTATACTCTGATTTTGATGCAGAAAAAAGTGCTGGTTACACTAACATGAATTATTGGAATTATTTTTCACGTAGTATTACAAACAAAAATCTATTTGCACACAAAACTCGGATACGGTCAATATAATTTTTTTGACTTCGTTTTGGAGTGAAAATACTTATTGTTATTTAGACGGTCGTATACTAGAACATCTGTTCACCTTTATCGTGTTATACTTTGTTCAATTCCAAAGATTCATGAGTACACTTATTACAGCGTAAAAATTATAGATTTACAGAAACATTTATATTAGGTTTCTTAAATATTTAGTAAATTAAGTAAATTGGTTCGAAATATTAGGTTTCTCAAATGAAATCCTCTACGCAATCATTTCCTGTAATCCAAACAGCGGTGATGGTGAATGCCAAAAAATTTCTTCCCACAACCGCCCGGATAAATTTCCGGTTCACTTACTAATTTTCCGCACCAGCACGGACTAAAAATTACGTTTTCTGATCTACTTAAATTCCACGCATGCGGCCAACATTGATGACTCATTAAGCGGAAGTGCTGCTCGTCTATGCAGCGAGAGTGAGAGAAAATTTGGATCATTAAAAACAATGGCTTTGATCAGAGTTTCCATGCACTTAAGGACTTGGCACTGGAGTCATTACTTTGATGTCCTGTGAGTAGGTAGCGAAAATGTGAGTTAAATGGAAATCCTCAATCGATTGGACTTTTGTTCGCAGAATATCGCTGGACATATCGGCAGGGACTGTAAACTGATTTCAAATTTTGGGATAGTAGCAAATACAAAATTAACAATTTTACCATTGAGGTTGCACCGTTTTCAAGAAAGCTTCATTAATTGCATAAAAATACCGATTCGCTTATTGCTTTATGAAAATTTCTAGTGAATATCGTCAGACGAATGAGACGAATTTTAGTTTATCTCTGGGATGTATCGAACACTCGATTATATATCGCTAAATTGTCCTTTGCGTCAGAGCCATTATAGCGCTATTCATGAGCACATCATTCATGGGATGACTCGTGGTTTAATTATCTTAATTTATTTTTGAATAATTATTTATTGCCCATTTTGGCAAAAAGTACGGTTTATTTGAATGGATGTATTTGTGATCGAACATTTGTCCTTTTGAATATTTGTTTCATCGAATTGAACTCGTACTGTACATGTGCTTTGGCACGTACCCTTATTACATCTGGGCTTCCTTCCGATGTACCCCTATCTTCTTTGTGTTCCTTCCTGTTGTACCACTTATTGCATTTGTTCTGCATCCCGCTGAACCCTAATTGTTTTTGGGTTTAATCATCGTGTCCTCCTATTATATTTGTATTCCGCTCCTATATATGAACCCCTGTTGCATTTCTGCTCTGTGCCTTTGAACTCGTATCGCTCGTGTCGTATCTTCGCTTCGTACTGTTGTATATGTGCCGGCAAATATATTGAACGAACAACACAAGCACGACAACATTAAATCTATCGATGTCTACGGTGTTGAAGAGCCATATTTCATCATATCTAACTCGTAAATGATATGTGTGTGCAATAAAGCAATGATTCTTTAATATATTGTGAAGAAATTAGTTTAAGTCTTTTCACACGTTAATGAGTTTAACTGATAAAGCCTAATTTAAATAAAACATTCATTAATTTGAAAGTTATTAACATGTTCAATAACTTTTGATTCTCCATGGAATAATACAGGAAGTAACGGCGTTTATGGATGAAAAGAAGCTTTGCGTTAAAGCCAATCATTAACCATATACGAATATCGTATCTACAAATTAAAAAATCATCCATTTAAGAAGCTAACAGTTCGTCCCTGCGTGAAATGCTCCGATTTTCTGTTGCTCTTCCATTAATAAGCCTTATTTTCATTTTTATATGAAAAGTAATAATTGCAACAAGTGAGTAGGTAAAATTGCAATAAATTAGAGACGATGATATTCTAATCAACCTCGAGCACGACCCGCATCTATCGAGACCATCAAGTTTATTCAGGAATGATATAAGTTATTGCATCACGGATAATTCGGTGCTGCAATTTGGCCAGGAATAGCAACGTTATGAGGGTAGTTCATTCCATAAGTATATTTTCGAAATATAATAGCCCTCTAAGCTCTAACGCAATGATACATACTATGAAATCTAGGTATTTATTTTTCATAAAGTTCTTGGGTAACATATATATCAGTCGCTTCACTGCCCTAAGAAGTTGTTTAAACATTAAAATTTCAGAGATGAAATTCGACAAAAAATATCACATGCAAAAGAAAAAACAATCAATAGTCAGCTGTTGACCCTTGTAAGAACTTTAAAAAAGCCTGTCCTAATTCAGACTAGGTCATCCACCGATCATCCACTGAAAATCCACCTATGATTTTCAGGTGTATAGGTCAAACGCTGAAATCTAGGAATTTACTTTTCCTAAAAGTTCTTGGATAACTATTAATTGGTTAGCTGTTGGCCCTTGTAAGAACTTTAAAAAAGCCTGTCCTAATTCAGACGAGGTCATCCACCGATTATCCACTGAAAATCCACCTATGATTTTCAAGTGTAAAGGCAAGTTTCTCCAGCATTAGGGCACTCATCGCTTGAATGTCGAAAACGTCCATTTGATGATTGATGCGCGGCGTAGGTCAATTCCTATAATTAAAGCGTGCCCTGAGCGAGAACTTGGTCTTAGATACGAGTTAATGAGACAATGGAAAGGCCTTTCTAGATCTTGAATATGAGTTAATAAATCATTTGCAAACCTACCGGGATAATAAATTTGATTTAATTAGTGTATGTTCTGCCGTAATCAGTTCCACGATTCGCTTGATATGTTAGGGTGACTAAATTCCAGCTGTTCAATTTAAATCGTTAATACCTGCTTCCCATTAAGGAATCATGGTCCAGTTCAGGTGTCGCTATATCAAGCAGATCGGGTGTGAATTACCGGCAATATATCGATGGGCATATAACATAACATAAAATAACATAGTGATGTCAGCGCTGAATAGTAGACCTGACGTGGCCTGTCGCCGATTCTTGTACTTTTCGTGACTTGTTCACAGACGATCCAAAAACAGGACCTTTGACCGGATCTTTTCAAGACTGACGATAGTTTGAAATAACTATACTAGACATTCACCAGGTTCGATATGGTGCTAGGCATTTCAAGTCTGAACATATATTTTTCCATAGCTTTATCTAGTCTGTTCTTGAGCGCGTGTTCAAGAAGAAAAGTGTTTCATTATTGTGTCATAATATAAAGAATACATGGGTGCTTTCACATGAAATATTGCACCCAAACATGCAAGCTTTTAGGAACAATTCTATAACCTATTTTCTAATGCAATTACAAAAAGGCAATTTCAATATCATGTTCATTTTATGCATATTTTCAAAAAATTTGTGTTTGTTGATTTGTTTGGAGCTAGGCGCCCTAGATATTTTGGGACTTTACAAATGCTTATTGATTATATTATACATATTTTAAATTTATTTCACTTCTATCCATGGTCCTAATGTCAGGATATTACATAAAAAGTATGTTTTTTAATGTTATATTCACGAGACATTGAAAAATAGGAGGGGTGGGGGATAGTTCTATACAAAATGAAAATGTTATTTCTTTAGTAGGTGTGACTTTTATTCAAATAAAAACTTCAAGTTTCTTCATATTTCAAAACAAAACGTAATCGAAAGGTCTTTCCTGAATGCTGGTTTGAATGGGTCCCATTTTATCAAGTACTTCAGTTTTAAAAATTATTAGCTGGGTTCCGGTTGCTGGACTTTACGATATTTCTCAAATTTGATAATGTATTTAGCGAAAGACATTCAAAGAATCTTTTGATGTTTTGCAATTGACGCGGTATCTGGTCGCTGGTCACTGTCAAAGTTATGTGGCAAGTGCCTGCAAATCAGAAATGACGCATCATCGGCCAATTATCGGTTGCCAATCATACAACCATGACTTGAAATTATTAAATAACTGTAGCTACACCTCAGTAATTTAAATTGAATGAATTCATCGATTTAGTTATCTATTAGCGAGAAGTTATCTCGCCGTAAGCGCTTCTCACATGAAATGTTCAAAAGATACAGTAAGTAGAATTGAGTTTGTTAGGATATGTATTGGCGTCACCGATATGGCTCAAGCAATTTCGGCTTAACTTCAATCATTTGAAACCCGCTATAGTTCAACAATTAATAAGTCGCCACAGTTCTGAAATTTGAAGCCCAACGTAGGTATAGGCTTGAACATTTTGGCAATCAAAATAAGCTGAGTTAAAGTTAAGAGTTAAAGTGTGTCCCGCAAACCGAATTAATTTTACAAAAGCTATGAGAGAGATTAATATAGTACCGTTTAAATAGCACTTATTGCAGTTTATCATCGCAAGGAGAATTTACGTTAATTAGCGATGCATTTCGGACATTAACATTCTCGTTGGCGAGCCAAAGGGTTCAAAAGAGGTAAAAAAATGCAAGCATCCCAAAATTAAAGTGTAAATTATAAAGGGTTGTGCACAATAATTAAAATACCAAAGTTAATAGAGTATAAAATATGCAAGATAAGGGACAACAAGAGTTAACAATGAACCTGGTAATCAGGCTCGAGTTTTGAGGCTTAATCAAGTGCTTAATCTCATTTAATGTAAGGGTATGTAATTCTGACGAGATCTGCGGCTCGGTCTTATGTAGACGAGCCAGCACTGCTTTTTAATCGTTGTTCTTGGGAATTTTTCCCACCAATACCACAGTGTTTTTACAACACTTCTCTTTAGCTTTACTTCTTGTTGTTTGTTTGTCTGCTACAAATCTTATAATCGATATTTTACCACACTTCTACCTGTCCAATCGATCTGAAATTTTGCACACTTGAGTAAAGTTGGAGACAATGCATGAATCAATTGACAGAATCAATAATTTTGAAAATTTACAAAATTTGTAATTCTTAAAAAATCTGAAGATTAATTTTTTTTAATATTTGAAAATAATATTAGAAATTCATTGTACACGTGAAACATCAAAGATACTAGATTCTTTAGAAGTGTTGTCTTTAAAAGTAAATTTTGAACGCATTTATTTTACTTAAATTCTTAGATAAGATGTGGTTAAAGCCAACCAGTGATTTTAAGTAGAGAATTCAGATTAAATTTAATAACGAATTTAATAAAAAGTAAAATAGATCTTTGTGCATCAATGGAAATAAGAACCTAATCGCTTCACGGTTCTTCCCACGTCTAGGCTACGAACGCGCCAAAGCTCATACGTTGGATCAGCTGATATGAAAAATTTTAACTTTTTCGCCCAGCAAGCGCTCAAGATTCCTTTGAGAAGTTTGAAAAATCAATGTGGGCTGAAAATTAAAATGTTCACTCCCAACTCAATCGCTTTCAGGAATTTCAATTCAATAACTGACTTAGTATTGAAGATTTTTGGTGCTGCGGCAACACAGGTCACGTTTTTTAGGCGGTGCACCCCTCGCAAAGTTGAAATTTTGTGAACGAAGCTGATGCAATTCTCAGACAAACGTCGCTTGCAGTTCAAAAATCTCGTTTTGTCGGCGAACGCTGAAATTCTTCGGAAAGATGGTTGCCGGATAGCAATTACGTACATTTTTTCCTTCAAGTGCAGTAGGGAAGAGATTGGTTCGAGGGGGCAGACCTAGAGAAGTGAACATGTTTACAATTTGTTTCCTTAATTCAGCGAGCAGCAAATAGTCGATCACGAGAGAAATGAATCCTCGCTTTCGTCTCAAAGATACCAGCGACTGAATTCACTTTGGGTTCAGTATAACTCGCCGTATAAGTGTGGAAAGTGGGATGGTAATTCTTGCTGCACTAACATATACTTGATGTTTAATCGATTCCATTGTTGAGGACTAATTAATAAATAAATAAACACTCTCTGTCCCCAAACACTTGGCCAATGATCGTAAATAAAAAGGATGAATAAAAGCTGATAAGTTAAGAACTATAATAACAAAAGAACGATAAATACAAGAAAACAAAACTATAAACCGTGTATCTTTCTAGCCCTTGCCTTTCAACTCGTAAGAACGTCCTAAGTTCGGAGCCCGCTGAAAAAAACACAAATAAATACAAATTAAGGACTTGAGTTAACGGAACTCAAACAAATGAATATAACACAAATAAAAACTAATATAAATAATAATATTAAATATAACCAAATAGTCCACCACTATGTCAACACGAAGATCAACACGATAAATAATGCAAGTACTAACCTCTGTGGTGGATCTCGTAGCAATGACAAGTTACAGGGCGGGTCTACACGAGGTCACGTAATAGTAACTCAAAAACAAAATGACAAAAACGTAACCTAACTATCGATAAAATTATTGTATCTACAGGCGGTCCCTAACACCATGATGGTGGAAATGAATATATTTGCTATTGTTTAAATCCACTATATTTAATTTTGGAATTTTTTAGCAAAGTAAAAATAAGTGAACTTTTACACGTTACATCTAAAATATATTCGATAGAATGCACATCGATCGTTTACTATAGCGGATCAAACACGGCACAATGTATATAAAATAGTCTATCCAGTCGAAATGAGAACTCAGTATTTGTCTACAATGTGGGAAAGGCATTTTCACTTCAAAATCCAACGCGAAACTTCACCCGCGAATGAACCGAATATCTTTTCGATACCATTTAAATAAACATGCTTATTTGGTCCTCCTGAATCCACAAGCTCAGCTGGATCTATAAGAAAAGCCTGGCAACTAATGCTCGAAGCCTCGACGCGCTGGAAACTTTCGTAAATCGGGCGATATTATCCGCAAATCGCGGGTCCGGAAACTCCTTTTATGCGTTTTTTACTCCATGCTAAACGACAGTAAAGTTTGCAGCGAAGGGCTTGAGCACGCTTTCAAAAACGAACATTGCTCGCTGATTTCCAGGTTTAGGAGATGAAGAGTTTTGAACGACATATTTGAGAAGAGTTTCTGGATACGTGATAATGCCGAGGAGAATTTTGGAGGAATAACATTTCATTGTTTACTTTGTAGATTTACTGAAATGGAGCTGATTACTTCACGGTGCTGAAATGAAAATGACTGTACAATTCATTGAATAAAAGAAGCCTTCAAGGCAAGTACTTTTCATACACGACGGATTTTAGTTCTGAGAGGTTATCGAAAAATGTATAGACGCATTTTTTGGATAAATTGACTGATTCAGATTATTCATTCAAGGATGGAAGAGAAATGAACAGCAAATATTTCTTCACACTTCGAAACTTTGACCGAACAAATTTGATTCTTCTTCAACAACCATGTTTGTTATTTATTAAGTTATGATTTCAAGATTATTACTGTCAGCTATCTTTGTAGAAGTTAAGAAGCGTTTAAACTACAGGAGGCTAGATACGAATATAAAGTTCTGGAACTGAATAACTGTTCAAAACATAGTAATGGAGACTAGAAATGACTTCCAGTTTGACTTAAAAAAACAATTCTAATAATCGAAGAAAAAGTTGTGAGGGCGGAGCGCTGAGGAACTTTGAAGGAATAATTTGCAGCTTCTTTTTTAAAAACATTATTTTTAAATAGAGTAATCGTTTATTATTATAGACGATTTTTCCATCTGTATTTATCACTTCCACTGTCAAAATTGTCACTGTATAGTAGAAAATGACAAGTCTTGGGTAGAATTGTCATTATTTTTGGAGATCCTCCATCAATAAAAATTCTGAATATTAATATTATGTTTTTGGATCATCAAGATTTGGCTTATTTAAATCGATCATGAATTGCACCCTGCACCTATAATATTTTTCCACTTCATATTGACTGTGTAAACACTTCTCCTCCAATCATAGTAAAAACATACGGTTTTAGGAGGAGGTGCGATGTCGTTTCTGCAAAAGCCATGTGATGTGAATGCTAAAAAGGCAAAAGAGGGCATAAGTTAACAGATATCATTTTAAAGGTCCTTCCTTGCCTATACTTTAGATGATCGAGGTTTGAAACCGAGAAAATAGCCTCAGAATTATTGCAATGTTCATACATAAATACTTAAACAAAGAAAAGGTAAGCAATGAGCATGCAAACCATATTTGACAAACAGCGCACGCAGATTTGAGACTTGATCATCTATTTAGAAATTTTTAAAGAGCGGACAATAAATCAAATTGTTTCTAAAACAAAATTCTGTTGCGTAACTCGGCATGCCTAATTTTGGCATGGACTGAAGTCGCGTCAACTGCTTATTTCAAAGGCAAAATAAAAAAAAGAGTCTTGATTCGTTTCCTATTTGACAACAACCGTACCTATTTTAACACGAGTATCATTAGATATATCAAAATATTGACCATAGTAAATAATATTATTACACGCCGTTGCTGCTCATTGTCTTTCATCTCACATATTTAATCAAATTATCTCACATTGCAGGAAATTGCACAGGGTCACAACAGCGCTGGTCCACGGATGAACGTTTCCTGTATATAGGAATTTCGGGACATCAGCCGCTTTAAAAGTACAACTTGAAGAAATGTGTTGTTTGAATGACATAATAAAATAATTGGTAATTCGAGATTTTTAGGTTTTTATTGACTTTTTTTGCAATGGAGATCGTGTTACTTGATTTTGTTTCGATCACACCCAGTAAACTTTGAAGTTTAAGTTGCTTCAGTTTACTCGACTACGATTAGTACGATTCCAACAATTAGTTGCAAGTCCCTTCATCCTACATAAAATCTTTAATAAAATTATAAATTAGTTTTGATGATAACAATAAAAATATAAAAGAATCTGATACACATAAAACGAACATATCATAACTTCTGAGATCCTGCCCCCGTATCCCGGAAGCCTTACGCTCTCCACGTTGCCTTAACAGATGTAATAATGCAAGCCGGAAACCTCACCAGTGCTGATTAAGTCGGAAGTCTTGTGGATGAAGTCATCCATCATTGCTTTGAAAATTATGTTTATGAAGTATGCGTTGTTTAGATGGCGTTGCATACTTATTACTAGTAATTATAATTTCGATAGAATGACATTTGTTGTGTGAATTCAAAATATTTATGTTACATTTCGATAGAAGTCTTGCCTAAAACATAAATGAAAATTTGTACTGTCTCTGAATTATCTTTCGATTATTCACCATTGAATTAATTGAAAGTCACACTAGACTGTGCATTTCTTATGTTCAATGATCTTTTAAATAATTTAATGAGGGTTTTTTCCATGAAAAAGCAATACAGTATTGTACCATATAAGTGATTCTTCACTCGTACACTAAAATCTCATACAATAGCTTTTTTGCATCCTGCAAAACATTCTAAATCCTCCGTGAGCTGAGGCTTGATCATACGTAATTCAGTGTTATATTTTATATAATAGAATAATATTATTATATTACAATTACAATTCTGCATTATAACTCACACGATGCAATTAACTATTTGTAGGAGAATAAGTAATTTTTTGTTACACAAAAGCGTAGGTAGCTCCAATTCCAGTGGCATTATATTAATGATTATTTTTATTCGACGTAATCACGTAGTTGGAAAAATTCGCTCGTACATTTTTATTTTCAGTACTGCCGACTTTTTAGAGGTGTCTCTACATGACATCTGCTGGCTTTAAATTTTCTATCCATATTTATTTCAAATGATGGCCGCGTTACGGGCGGCCATGGTCTGGCCGTCGTGTGGCCAGTCATGAACTCTTATGAGTTTACCCATTTTTCTGACGAGAACGAGCGCTGTAGAGTATTAATCAGATGAATGTGATGTGACGTCTCGTATTGCACTGGATTGACTGTCGCCCTCAAGCCATTGCTCAGTTAATGCTCAATCAGGGAATAGACTCGATGGCTCCTGCCGCAAGGTGGCGAAAATTTTTTTCTAGGGGGATACCTGTATGGGTGCAGTGACAGTGCTAAATATTATTGTCTAGGAATATGTGGTAGCAAAAAAACTATAACATGAACTCTCATCTCAATTTATAAGCTTAACTAATCATCTTCTACAGTATGGAAGATGTCATTCAATCAGTATACTACTAGCTATTTATTTTTGGTCGTACATTTACATATGATAAAATTAGTCATGTATTCCACTGAGCAGTTCATGACACAGCTTGGCTAAATTACTTTCATTTCGTGAATTATTTAATTAATGTTATACCAAGCAATTTGGCAGAAGATCAAACAAGGTATCAGTGAATCTTTTGCCTATTTTTCAACACTCGCGAGCTACTTAATTGGGCGTTTGATAAGATGATGAGAGCAAGGAACTACGACACGTCTTTTTTAACAATGAAAAGAAAAGAAATGTCAATACTGAAGAGCTTTTTTCGCCAGTTTGCATTTAGCTTTCAACGAAGCTTTCGTTTTATTTCGTACCTTCTATGTCCATGAAAGAAAAAGGTATTTTCGACATGAGTGAGAGCTGAAAAAAGCAATCACTTGAGCCGGGCAAAAATATTTATATTGGCGAAAAATTTCTCATTGACTATTGCTGAAACAAAGTTCAATGATGTTTGTTACGATCTATTTCTTACATGATTATATTGTAGCGAAGATGCCTGACAAAGGGACATAAAAATCTAATCTTGAAAACTTCATCTATTGTCTGCTCCTCTTGAAGATTTATTTTATTTCAACGTCATGCTTTATAAAATGTAGTAAATAATGACGTCAATACTTTTTATCAGCGGTTCTCAAATTGAAATACGATTTATACCATGAAAATTATTTTTGTGATCCGCATTTACTTCATTGGCAATTTTAGTACGCACTCAGATTAGTACTCATGCAAATAATATGCACAAATGCATTGAAACAAAAGACAAAAATTAATCAATTATTAATATAAATTTAACTTGCTTGCATTAAAGCAAAAATACAAGCCAAGTCAGGATGCAAATCTAAATAAGGGTAACTCTGATGCATAGAGACTCTATTTTTTTCTCGTTAATGATCATTTACGAGCAACTTGTATTGAACAATATTAATTACATTCAAAATTGTCGGCAGAAATTAATACCCTAAAACGCAGAAATATATATGTCGCCATTCTCGGATTATTAATTCAGCGGAGTGGAGAGCCAGGGCCTGCGGGCGCTGGCTGGGGAGCTGCAAGTAATGGGGCTGAGACTTGGTTTAATTACCGAGACTCTCTTCAGTCTTTCTCACTCCCTCACGAGGGAACACTTCCCTCACAGAAGAGAGACTCCCTCACGAGGGAACACTTCCCTCACAGAGGAGTGACTCCCTCTCGAGGGAACACTTCCCTCACAGAGGAGTGACACCCTCACGAGGGAACACTTCCCTCACAGAGCAGCGACTCCCTCACGAGGGAACACTTCTCTCACAGAGGAGTGACTCCCTCACGAAGGAACACGTCCCTCACAGAAGAGTGACTCCCTCACGAGGGAACACTTCCCTCACAGAAGAGTGACTCCCTCGCGAGGGAACACTTCCCTCACAGAGCAGTGACTCCCTCACGAGGGAACACTTCCCTCACAGAGCAGTGACTCCCTCACGAGGGAACACTTCCCTCACATAGGAGTGACTCCCTCACGAGGGAACACTTCCCTCATAAAACAGTGTCTCCCTAACGGAAGAAACTTCATTACACCTGACGATGATAAGATGATGCACCTAGACGTCTATATGTGCATCATCTTCGTCCATTGATTGCCCTATGATTTTGCGTCACCGATGATCTATCACTAGTAATCATCGGCTCATTGAGGGTTAATAATGGAGGGAGATGCAGGAGTTTCCCGGGCAGGAGCGAGCTACCCGAAGCAGAAATTTAATTTAATTTCAATTAACTATTCGTGCAGTGGTCATTCAAATTCAAGAAGCCATGAAGTTTAGAGAAAATTCGGGAACAATTTTAACTTTTCTTAGTTATTTTTTTATTCGTACACTATTTTCAATCAATATGGTGGGTAAACTTGGATCGGTAATTTTTGACAAGGTAATATTTTTCGGTGTTCCCGTATATTTCACAAGTAATTCAGCAATATTCGTTGTTCGAACGACATGTAGCCCAAAATTATTCTAATTGTGACTTCAACGAGCTTCAACGTCAATTTTCATCAAATTGACAGTTTAATGTAAAGAATACGATAAAAAACCACAATTGGTGGAACGAATATAACCACCCACGTAATAAATTTTTTGAAAAAATTTAGAAAGATCAGTTTACTATACTAGCAAATAAAATTTCTCGAAGAGAATAATTTATCCTCACTTTGCGTATAACAAGCATATCCAATAATAATAAAACTATATAAAACAGCAAAAACCTTATGTAGCAGCAAAATAATAAAATGTTTCAGGTTTAGATCCTGTATCAAAAACACATTTTATAATCCGGAAATCCTTAGATATCCCCAATTATTAGGATTACTATAAAGTGCCAAGAGCGGGCATATGCAATGTTCGCTGGTGAGGTGCCTGCACCTGTTCACCACTATGTTCATATTATACCTATATATTATAAATAAATAATCACAATGTTTATTATAATTACATTCAAGGCCACGCCAGCATTCAGTATGTGTGCAATAGACTCGTGAATACTTTTTTCGGTATCTGGTCGCTGGTCACTGTCAAAGTTTTGTGTCAACTTCCTGCAAATCAGAAATGATTTTTCAATGACGTATTTTGATCGAATTTGCGTATCAAATCGCGTCAGAAATGATGCCAATTTATTGGTTGCCAATCATAAAACCATAAGTAGAAATTATCAAATTCAGTACTACACTACCCGCTGAGTATATTTCTGAAGATTAACATACAATCGTAAAAATGATCTCAGCTTTGCCTGTGCCTAAAATGCATCAGTTCCCAATCAGTATTATTTTTATCAAAACTGAAACAATTTCTTAACACGATTTTACTCCCCTGCATGTCTTAGAAAGGCTTAATAATGAAAAATGTCTAATAATTTATTGGAAATTTCTCATGTTCACACCGCAATGGGATATACGAATGAATTCGGTACAAAGATTTGTACGTTGAATAAAAAATTGATTATTGGTATGTTCCAGGAAATCTATTTTCCGGCAGTTTCAAGCCATATTTTTCACACGCCTCAATGTTTACTTCTGATGTTGCACAAGACTTGAACACAGGGCAGATTATTTGTCCAGCCAGATTCTCATTTCCGAGACATGGTACGTGACTTACGGTTTGTGTGGCGGCGGCGGTAAAAATCCTTGATGTGGTAAATGCGCCCGTTCACTGCCAGCCGCCTCTACTGAATGTGAGAAAAGTTATTGATGAATTCTTTGTGTTTAAAATTTTTTTAGGTTTATGCAGGTAAAATTCTTTTCTCTAAGCCCATAAAATTATTGCTTACCTAAACAGCATTTTTATTTATATAACTTTTTCATTTATAACTATTCTCTAAATGCCTATACGTACAGCATTTTTATTTATATACCTATTTTATATAACTATTATTTATATAAATTCTTTAGCAAAAAAATTTTTTCCTTTCAGAAATCACATATCCAACAATCACAAAATATTAAAATGAAATCTACGACATGAGTCTTCAGGAAATGAAACCCTACAAAATTAACTGATAGGTAATTTATCTCTCCATCCTCCATATGAAATTCAGAAAATTCCTCTCCGAGCAATTGACCGCCGAGATGATCGGCAAAAATAATAATGAATTTCACTGAAAAAAAGAAGCCTCCTATAAGATCGCTCGCATCTGCCCGAACTTTTTCGATTTAATTTTCCGAAGTTACCTCTAAGTCGGAGATCTTTTGCGTGATTACGAGCAAGTCTATTAAGGCATAATGGATCATAAAATTAAATTAGCTCCAGCAGGCTGTGTCGTATACGGAGGAATTGAGCAACCGCGTACGTGCACTGAAGATTCACTTAAATAAATAAATATTCACGTGTTCGTGCGACCGACAATATCAACGGAAGTTGCAAAAAATATGGGCGGACTTGTTCTCATCGTCACTATTTGTTCTTTCGTATTTCTCTGTCCTTCAATTTCAGCAGTTTATAGTTGTCACAATCTCTTAACAAACAAAAATTTCGTTAGAACGAATAGTTTTTGTTCGCTAGTACCTCATATAATTAGTTAGAAAAATGTGGCTCAAGTAACTACGAATCGTGCGAGGCAAGGCAATTTTGTGCAAGAAGAGTTGTTGTCATTTTTTTCACCTCATCTGATTCCAAAGGATCAGCGAAAAAATAGCATTGACTTTATAAAATCTTTTAGCTGATCATAGTCACTATTTAAAATATATCGCAAAGTAGAAATATTTCTAGAGAGGTAAGGTGCAATGGCTGCGGTGCCTTTATCATTCTTAAATTCCTATTGCACGCAATATGTGTTGGCCGTCCATCGGTCTTTGAGGCAGCAACAGGAAGCCGCCCTCGGCCGTTCCGGAAAACATAGACTCGTTAGAGGGCAATAGAGGGTAAGCTACGACCTGCCGATAAGACGAGCGTCTTCCCTCAGGTGTACTTGCTGCGAGTGGCGGAAGCCTTTGCCAGCCCGCCAGACATAAGAGCTTGTGGCGCCTTCACCAGCCAGACTGACTGCCATCAGACTTGGCCATGCCCTCAGCAGCCAGACTGACTGCCATCAGAGCTGGTCATGCCCTCAGCAGCCAGACTGACTGCCATCAGAGCTGGCCGTGCCCTCAGCAGCCAGACTGACTGCCATCAGAGCTGGTCATGTCCTCAGCAGTCAGATTGACTGCCATCAGAGCTGGCCATGTCCTCAGCAGTCAGACTGACTGCCATCAGAGCTTGCGGTGTAGAGTTCGCCTTTTCAGAGGCCCGATAGTTGATTAAACTTTAAATGATGAATTTTGACACTGCAAGTCTGCAGTGTCAAAAGCCCTCATAATATCTAACCAGTTATCGGAGAGTACAATGTCGAATCCCCCTCTTTAGCCTTCCAGTCATCTGAGCTACAACATCCTCTTCGCAAACGGCAAGGACTCTCTAAAACTCCCGGTTTACAATCGCGCCATTGCGGAAGAATTGCTCCCAGGGAATCTACAAAGAAGTAAGAAAGTGCATCATTGTGTCTACGACTCACGGCTCCCCAAGATGACATGTAGAAGAGCTCATGGTGTGCTGCATGACGGCGTCTGAGACCGATTTTTCATCAGAATGATTAGAGTTTTATTATAAACTCAATGTTTAAAAATCCTGAAGTGAGTGGAACATTGAAGTCTCCGTCATATGAAGGATTCAGTGAAAGTACGAAAAATAAGTTATCACTATTAAATTTGAACAGATTATGGGAGTATTGAGAAAGATTACTACCATCCATTAGGATTAGTAGATATATTTTAGTGTAATTGGAGGGTTAAATTTTGCACGTGAATATTTTCAAAACAAAGTGGAAAAAAATATTTGCCCGTAGCCACAATAAAGCGTATGATAAATAAAAGAACAATTACGGACTAGTTTCGAACAGCGAGAGAAAAAATGAGAATATGAAATAAAAACTCTGGAAATGGTTATTGAAAAAACTTAGTTTGAAATGGCCTCGTCATAGACGTGTTCATAATTTGGTTATAAATTAACGACACTATTTTGAGCACAACAGTTCTTATGCGTAAAATATTGTGAACGTACGTTTTACGATAAAAAATAGGAGGCTGAAAGATTTATTTAATTGTAAAATTGGAGTTCCTCGGCGAGTCATTCATCACTGATTCACAATTGAATACTAGGAAGGAGCCAAAAAAAGGAGCTAAATAACTAACAGGAAATAAAATTCCCCACTCAAGCACATCCATTAAAAAAAAACTTTCTTCGTACCTGAAAAGCTTCTAACGGCTGACCGTTGGGATAACATTGTTGCAAAAGCCTCAAATTGTGTTGAATTTAAAATCTTTCCGGAAATCATAGAAGAATTTATGATTGAAGTTCGAGAATTACATTAAGAACACAATTTGTGTCTGAGACGATTCAGACAAAGTTAATCTGACTTCAGACGCGACGTAGTTAAAAAGCGTCTCACGTTGACTTTGGGGAAAATAAAAACGTTTTTTTGGTCTCTGTTTAGAACCCTCTATAAATACAGATCGTTACAAGTTACACAAATAATAATGCGTAGAAAACTATTACGAACAGTATAAATCAATTTATCTATTAAACAAAGTAATTAGTATGGGATGACCATTTCTACACTTAAGCATTTACTCTTATAAGAGGTTCTGGTGTAATGACTCGAAATACTAAAAGTTGGAATGAAGTTAACTATTGTTGTATTCATTGAGATGACGTTCATATAAAAACAAAATTTATTTTCACACTTAAATCTAATTCTAAATTTCTAAATATTTCATTACATTAATTCAAATCCTGAACGAGACCGCTAAAATGTTCAATCAGTGCTCCAAAATCGGTCATTGGTCTATGGGGCAGATTTATTCCATAAATATTTTCATTGCGAAAATACCCTGCTTGCTTTGACCTAAACTTTTAATATGCTCACAGTAAATTCTTGATTATTTATTTAGAAATTTTGTAGTGATTCAGAGTATAAATAGTTTTTTAAATAGTTCTTAGAGAAGTATTTATCCGTTCTTCTCTTTCTTAGAGAAGTATTTATCCGATGAAATGAGATGAAATTATCAGAGAGATAATTTATCTTCAAATGAAACCATCTCCTACAAGTGAGCTTAGTTCTAAACACAAGACAACATTCTCATTTGCAGAGTTCTCAACCCACGCGCAAACGTTCCCATTTGCAGAGATCCAAGTTCTGGAACGACGGCAACGTTCCCATTTCCCGTGACCCAACTTTTTAAGCCACAGTAAAGTTCCCATTTGCCGTGACCCAAGTTCTGACCCACCCAAATGTTCCCATTTCCAATGATCCAAGTTCTAGACCTACGGCAACGTTCCCATTTCTCGCGACCCAAGTTTTCGACCTACAGCAATGTTCCCATTTGTCGAAACCCAAGTTTTCAACTCTCGGTAACGTTCCCATTTCCCGTGACCCAAGTTCTCACCCAGGCAAATGTTCCCATTTGCCGTTACCCAAGTTCTGACCCAGACAAATGTTCCCATTTCCCGTGACCCAAGTTCTGACCCAGACATATGTTCCCATTTCCCGTGACCCAAGTTCTGACCCAGACAAATGTTCCCATTTCCCGTGACCTAAGTTCTGACCCAGACAAATGTTCCCATTTCCCGTGACCCAAGTTCTGACCCAGGCAAATGTTCCCATTTGCCGTGACCCAAGTTCTGATCCACGCAAATGTTCCCATTTCCCGTGACCCAAGTTCTGACCCAGGCAAATGTTCCCATTTGCCGTGACCCAAGCTCCATCCCTTCGTGCTTCATATCGCAGTCGCGGCAGCGAGTCAACATTGGCGAGCTTGTTTGCACACGTCGGTTTCTTGAAAGTCAAGTTACAGACTTCAGTGCCCCTGTAGAGACGCCGCGGCTGCTCCTTCGTGGCCGCTAATGTTTGCTCTCAGAAACCAACGTTTGGATTTAGATCGCCGGACGGAACTAGACGAATTAAGTTTAAATATATTTCGATGGTTAACGCCAAGTAAACGAGATAAAATTCAAGTGAACGAGATTAAATTCTAATCTACGATTAGGTGGATTAAAATTATAGTGTAACAGTTATCATACCATTTCATGTAATGCGAATATTTCACACCAGGTTTCATACCCAAACAGTTTTCGAGAAGAGAACGATTTAAACCGCGTTGATTATTATCATATATAATTGTTTTAGCGGTTCGATGAATATGCTAGTACGAATTTGCCTTAGTGCCTCTGTAATTATAGAGCACAATTTAATTTTTCCTCTTGTCACTACACGAAATAGTAAAGATATTGAATTATTTAGTCTGTGCAGCATTAAAAGAAAATTTTTAGTTCTGTACGTGAAACTTATTATGTCATTGTACTTTGACCTCCAATTCTTCATTTTCACTAATCTTTATCCATTTATATTAAAAAATAATTTGTTTTAGTTAAAGTAAAGGTTTATTGAGTGCGTTGATATAAAATATTCAGTTTGATTGCAACCATACCTGAATAAGTATTGAAATTTTTAAACTTTATAATGATGTGGTTCTTTCGTAATTGCTAAAAAAATATAACTCAGTACTCATTGCAGTGAATGACAGAGAGCGCATTTTCTCGTCGACGAAAACGTGAAGTCACGGACGGACAGACAGACGGGCAAACAGACGGACGGACGGACATAACGAGCTCAATAGGGCATTTTTTCCATAAATGAGAAAGTGCGCTAAAAATAAATAAAAAATATTATGACGACTACTTGAAAGATGTCGGAAAAATCAGAGACGGTAGGTTATCGAGTGTTCCAGCAAAGTTTGCGTGCCGTACATTCATTGAATCAATAGGTTTAAAAAGTCTGGCTAAAATAATTGTTCACTACCCCGAGGACGTGCCTAATATAATTTTATTCTTCTTCGTCGTACCCGGAATGGGAAATCGATTGCTTGGAGAGATAATCGGCTTTAAAATTATTCGCAGCGCAAATTGAGTAACCGCCGAGAACAATGCGGGTGGAATGGCGGAATGCCGTCAAGAGATTAGTTTAGATTTCACTCTTGATATGAATTAGCAATTTTGATTAGTTAAAAAGCGACCATAGCTCAATATCACACATCACTATGAGATTCTGAACTTTTGGTTATCCGTTCATACTGGAGCTTTATTCACTCAATTGATGAAAACTGGTAATCATCATTCAATCCATCATTGCTGAAATTCGAGAAATTTCTACAGTAACTTATCTTCGTGACACGATTAAACATTTCTAAATGTGATATTCATTATGGTAGACTGTACGTCCACACAAAATTGAACGCATTATTAAATACATCAGATAGTTTCACTTCAAGAAATGTGAAGGTGCGTACGTAAAAAAGAAAATGAAACATTTTTGAGTGCGAGTATTTTCGTTATGATTGTTACTCTTTTTTTAAAGCATTAAGTCAGATGATAATTTTCACGGAAAATGAGAGAGAGAAGAAGAGCAAAAGGAGAAGAGTTCAGGCTTGGTTTATTGAAGGTATTGGTGAAAAATCTGCATATCGTTCGTGTTTTGTAGCCTCATAAATCTCAGGGGAACATAATAAAGCGCAGCATGAAATTTGGGTGGCAATAAAATATGCAATACCATAGTACAGCCTGCCGAAAAATTTATTGAAGAAAAAAGTAGGTAATACAGATTTATATATGTGTTCCTACCTGAGTTGAAATTTTATATCTTATATATTAATCAAATAATTATTTTTTATAATGCCTGTTATTATTTATTATCCGTTATCTAATATTAATTATTTCTTATTATTATTTATATAATTTATTTATTATTATTACTTGATTATTTTATATTACGTTTTATAATTATTAATAATATAATACAAAATAAATTTTATATTATTATTTATATATTTACGCGTTAATTTATATATATTGCTATTTGATAGAATTTAGCATTTTTAAGGGTACGGAACGTATAAACTCGATAATTTACTGACCAGAAACCACGGCTAATTTTCTAGTTAATTGCTTACGCTGAATCATTAATCCATCGACGCATTAATAAAAGGCATGACTAAAAATTCGGATAATTATTAACGAAAAATAAATCACATCCATGATCTTGCAGTTTATTTTCATTGTGGATACTTTTCCTCTGTCGCCATTTTGAAAAAAATGTTCATTGTTATGAATAATATAAGGAATATGTGTCACTATATATAGCGTTTATTAGTTTCGAAGCTGAATCCTTTATGCGTCATCATCTCACAACCCACCTCCGGGACCAAACAAAAATGAATGAAAAATGTACAGTGGATTTAAAATTTGCTGGTCGAGAAGCTCCTGCAGTAATTGTGTCCTCGGGATGAGAAGGCGCAAAGAGGATTACAAGACTAGGACGGCTTCTAACCTTCTAGATAAAGAGCGCCCCCAATATCTCTAGTCTTTTGAGACCAGGATAAACTCTTGCATCTCTTTACATTGTCAATTCTAAGCGAACATCTGCCAGAGGCATAAAACGAAACGACTCTGCATGCCATACAGATCCCACCGAGCACCGACTTGCCTTCTGGCTCAGACGGGCGCAAGAATTCTCGGGCGTTCAGTCGTTGCCATACTTGATGCTATTCTTTGGATAGCAATGCGTTCCAGTCATTGAGAAGAGCAAAGTTCAGAGCAGAGCCATCAAGAGCCACTGCATCTGACAAGATTTGTGTCGACAGTTTTTGAGATTCTAAGGACACATAGTGGAGCCGAACTATTGGAACTGCATGTCGCTCGAACGCTGTTGTGAATTAGAATGACTTGGAGACATTCTTGAAGACTTACCCGCTATATAGTGAAGTGGAAATCGATGTGACCTTAGTTTCATAGAGACGGAGGCTTCCTTCGGGAAAATCACACGGATTTTTCTAGAAACTGTCTCATATAGGGTATATATATATAATTTATCACTTCAAAACTTATCATAAAAATGTATTTCGGAAATGACGATGAAACTATTTGAAAACAATAACAATAACAAACAATTGGTACTGTTTGAAGAAATTATAAACCATCGCATGGCCAATTTTTTTCTTGATCCAGCGTTCCAAACATAAATACGTGAAAATTTTTAGTTAGAGTTATTTTTTCATCTTCATTGTTTTAAAATCGGTCAATTTTCTTTCCAGTGACGAGCTTGCCGACCAGTCCAGATCAGCGGGGCGATGCTGTCGTCGAAGATCTCCCTCAGTTCACCATCAAAAGTCAGAGACTGCAAGTGGCTGAGGGCAAGGACGTCAGAATACCTTGTTCAGTCGACAGAAAGTGTAAGAGTGAGAGTATTCTACTGCAATACTAATACCATGTTCAGTCGACAGAAAGTGTAAGAATTGATGTATTCTACTGCAATACTAATACCTTGTTCAGTCGACAGAAAGTGTAAGAATGAATGTATTCTACTGCAATACTAATACCTTGTTCAGTCGACAGAAAGTGTAAGAATGAATGTATTTTACTGCAGTACTAATACCTTATTCAGTCGACAGAAAGTGTAAGAATGAATGTATTCTACTGCAATACTAATACCTTGTTCAGTCGACAGAAAGTGTAAGAATGAATGTATTTTACTGCAGTACTAATACCTTATTCAGTCGACAGAAAGTGTAAGAATGAATGTATTCTACTACAGTACTAATACCTTGTTCAGTCGACAGAAAGTGTAAAAATGAATGTATTCTACTCAATAACTAATTTTACTGCAATACTAATTCTGATCTTTGTCTTCCATTTTAATCACAATCGAGATTCTCCTTCATTCATAAAAAACACTAGAGACAAAGTTCAATAACTTTTTACATATACGGTATATATACAATAAAATTTCACCTTATCCAAACTGACACCTTGTTTTATTTGATTGGATGAATTTGGATGAAAAATATCACTCAGCATCAATTAAAAATGTTGGTGATTTAAATCATGGTGCAGCTAAATTACTAAAAATAGAGAAAATTAATAGTAAAATATTGTGATGTAATGTTGATTATCACTGAGACGCCTTGAATATTTCTGTTGGTCGTTGTGTCGATCGGTTATATTTATCTAGAAATAAATTATGAATGCAGAGTACCTTACGCAATAATTCCCAACTCTTTCAACGAATTTCGTACAAGGACATTGCGAAAACAAAATTATGTTGTCTAGTTTTCCTTTTTACTCCAACGATTTTGTCGGTCAATGGAAGTAACATACTGTTTTGCTGGTCACATGGCTGAGTGTTCCGTAGACTTTTATACCGATGAGCTTTTTATGTGCTTTCTACTAATGATGTGCTGAGAGTGCTGAGAACTACACTGAATGTTATCGTGCAAGCATGCGACTGATGTATATCAGGTAAATGGGAAAAAATGGAGTAAACATTTTTTAATTCGAATACATTTTTATTCCAGTTTAAATTGTTATCACTCTTCATTCCTAAAATTTAGTTACATGATTTTAAATGGTCGTAGGTATATTAATTACATGTAATTTTTGTTTATTGCCACAGACGACAAGCCGATGATCATCAAGAAGGAGAAGAACGATTACAACGATGACAAGTTGATGTTCGTTGGTGGAGTTAAGCTGGTCGACGACCGCTACAAGATGGAAGACGGCGAAATGGTCATTTCGGGCGTACGGCGAGCCGATGCCGGGGCTTACCTATGCTATTACCAAGACAAGGAGGATCTTAAACTTCGGCATTTCGTGGAGGTACAGTATCCTCCAACGGTACATTCCATCACACCTCTCGTCCAAAGGGTTTCGAAAGGCTCCAGCGTTACACTGGAATGTACAGCCGAGGGCAACCCCATGCCCAAGATTCGTTGGTCTCGAGAGGGGGGCGTTATGCCCTCGGGAGAAGAGAGTGAAGAAGGCCTGAGCATGACTCTGGAGGGAGTTGACCGACACGTGGAGGGAAGGTATTCCTGTACTGCTGACAACGGCGTTGGTGAACCAGTCTCGGTTATGATGGAAGTCGCTGTCGAGTATCCACCGGAAATATTCACGGAAAAGGTGAGAGTTTCTTAAAAAAATCAATATTGAGAAGCGATTTTCTGTTACGTGAAATTTAAACTCGAAATAAGCAAAATAAAATAGTAAGAGTATTAGGGAATTAACCAAGTATTTTTGATCAGTTGTGTTTGCAAATATCTTTAGCATTAAAGTTCAGCATTCTCTATCTTTTTCAAATGAGGTTAATATTTCATTCACTCTTCATCGACCGCTAGGAGATCGTGCGCACCGGTGAAAACGACCGAGTCGAGCTGGTATGCATTGTCCACGCCCGTCCATCGGCTGAGGTGGTGTGGACAAAGGACGGTGCAAAAGTTCCTCACGAGAACAGAGCTGAAGAACATCTCGGTGGACATCGTCACCTCCTGACTCTCGATCCCGTCACCAAAGAAGACTTCGGCCTCTACCAGTGCAGGGCCAAGAACCCACTGGGAGAGTCCACGAAAGACATCGCCGTCACAGGTACTCATCATCTGTTAAGTCTCACCAATGCTGATTTTAAAATCTGTAAAGTCTCGCCAATGTAAAGTAGAATCTAGCCATCTGTAAAGTCTTGCCATGCATCTCGGATTTTAAGATGGAAGAGTCAAAGCAGCAAGAAAATTACTTTTTCTGTTAATGATATTGAAGCCAGTAAATGATTTAAAGTCATTCGGGCTAAAGAAGCTTTAAATTTACGGTTATTGAACTCAGTAATGAAAAATACATACAAATACAAAATTCATTATGTCTCCGGTTCAGAAACAAGCTAACTCATAGCCGCGTTTAGCTTATTATAAGGGACAGACACGTCTGCTTGATACAAAGCTCGATGATTGTTCCAGCGCTTGGCAATAACATGATGTGTTCGTCCAGCGTGGTCCTAATATGTATTTCATACGTGTTAGTGGTTTCACTTTCTGAGGCGTCTTCCGCGTGTGCACAGAATCTGAACAAAGAATTTTCCCGTCAAAAAATTCTTGTGAGAATAATGCTCAATAGAAAGAACAATAATTTATGAGTCTCATAACGCTTTTCATCCATTGAGCTCATAGTTTTTCTTTGTGTTCTTTATGCATATCAATATGAGTACGGATTAAACATAGAGAGTAACAATCCAGTTTTACAGTGCTATTTTGAAATCTAATAACTCCTTTTCTCTTAAAATAAACTATGCCGTCGATTCAGACGTATTACTCTTGGGTGCCAGTTTTAATTTAATTTCAATAATTTTTTCCAATTTTTTCAAACATATTGTTGTGAGTGACTACACACGAAACAAATATTAAATCAGAGATAATTGTGATAGATAATAATGTATATAAAATGGTTTTCCGAATGCAATGCTAATAACTGAATTTACATTCGTAACAGACGAGCCCAACACACCGAACTTCACAAGTAACCCCAACAGCGCCTACGAGAATTCCTACACAATCACTTGGGACACAGAGAGCTACTACCCCATCACCCAGTACAGAATAATGTACAGAAAATCACAGGTAAGATAAATACCAGTCGAAAAAAAAATTTCTTCAGGCAAATAATTATGCAGAATCGTCAGCATAATATCACAACCTTAAAATTTCAGCGAACAAATTTTGAAAAAGCCAAACCATTGTTACTCCTGGCTGAGTAAGACAAACAAATTTTGAGCCAAACAAATTTTGAATAGCCAAACCATTGTTACTTTTGTTTGAGCGCGCTCTGGAAATAGGAAGTAATTGGAATAAATTTAAAGCCAGCTTTCAAATTACCGAGAAATAATATCATTTCACCAGGCGGATGATTCTCAGGACATGATGGCAGCCGAGTGGACTGACCTGACTCAGGCCCCCGAGTCTGTCGAGACTCGTGGCATTCGACACAGTCTCCAGCACACCATCACTGACTTGCAGCCTGCCACGGACTACGAGGCCGCCGTGCAGGTCAAGAACAAGTACCAATGGGGATCTATGGCCAAGTTCAACTTCTCTACCAGAAAAGGTGAGTAGAGTAAATGAGTTACTCAATGCGTTCAATTGTGAATTTTCCTCGAGAAACTCACTTGAGCAATAGAATATGGACAAATCTTTTGAGGTGAGGAGAGTAAAAGAGTTACTCAATGCGTTCAAGTTTGAATTTTCCTCGAGAAACTCACTTGAGCATTAAAAAATTGACAAATCTTTTGAAATGAGAAAACATTTGAAAGATTTCGTCCAAAATTGTTTTGGAACCATCAGTTCAAGTACCATTATAAGACTATATATAGTCACCACAGTTCAATAAACATTTAGTATCTAGCTATTATTTGCAAGAATTTTAGTGCTTTTATGAACTTCAACTATTCCTGCAAAAATTCTACATTTTTTCAATCAATACCATTGATTTTAAAGCAAATTTTTGTGTTCATTTTTCTTTACATATTAAGAATTGTTCGGATGAAAATACGCGTTGTAAAGTTCATTGTCCATTAAAATATCGAAATTATTAGTGAAATATTGAGTTTGAAAAATGTGTAACTTGTCCATTCTTGATTGCCCATTAAGCAAAAATTTAAGCAGTTGTGTTGCTTAGTGACTAGAGTGAGATTTGCTAACTGAAAATCGATTTCCAATTACACTCTAAGCAAGCATCTGATTTGAGTCCGTCGTTCAGAAAATGTAAGCTTGAAATAATGAAAAGACAAAGTTTCAGAATTTGTTACAAATTTAGAGATACAAATAAATTTGGTAAAGCTTCAGATGAAACGTGCGTTGAGATCGGGAGTATTCGTTTACAATGATCTTCTGGTAATGTCTTCCAAATGCCGTCTGGTGACCTCGAAAAATCCAAAATTAAATCGAAATTTCGGATTTTCTGAAATTTTCCGATAAATTTTCGAAATAGGAATTTCGGACTTTATCATATTGTTGACGTAAGTTTTATCCATTTTTCACAATTCATTTCCATTTGTAGTGGCCCTGATTTCCAATGAAAATGCATGTTTTCAGACATTCTTTAATAAAGACCGAAAATTTAAAATGTACGCTCTGTAAATCAAATAATAATCATTAACCTCATTAATCAATTAATACTATTTCACTTACAGGGAGTTAATGAGCCATTAATCCTGGAATTCACAGTGGAATTAACTCGTAAAATATATTCTAAAAAAATTCTGATATGAACTTAAATTTTTACGTAACATTTTTTTAATTCCGTAGCATCCCGCCCACAATATGGCATTCCGTACTCGAAATTACTGAAGCGATGCGAGCTCATAGCGGCAAAAAGAATGTGTAATAATGATGCGCATAATTACTACGAGCGCGAAAAAGTATACAGGGGTTATAATGATGTTGTATATTTGTAAAACGAACCTGTATTTGTGCATTTGCGCTCGGATTTACAAAGCCAACTACCCAACCCATTATAAACAAAAATCAATCCAGCATTAATCCACTTAGGAAATTTAAGAGAAATCAGTATATTGTTTTTATATATTCATGTTTTAGGAGACTCCTGCACAACCAACAACATTAACGCATCAACCTAGCCCATTGCGAACAGAAATACATTAGACATTAATCCGCATAGGAATTTTAGGCAAAATCAGTATAATGTTTTCATTGATTCCTCTTTCAGAAAACTTCAGTACCATAACCAACAATATTAATACAACTACCCAGTTCATTGTAAATAAAAATACATTCCTAGTAATTTTAAGCAAATTCCGTATATATTTTTTTATAGATTTCTGTTCCAGAAAATTCCAGCACTATAACCAACAACATTAATGTTACTACCCCGCCCTTTGCGAACAAAAATACACCCGGTATTAATCGACTTAGGATTTTTAGGCAAAATCAGTATATTTTTTAATAGATTTCATGTTTCAGAAAACTCCAGCACTATAACCAACAACATTAATGTTACTTATTGCCCAGCCCATTGTAAACAATAATACATCCATCGTAGATCCACCTAGGAATTTTGAGCAAATTCCGTATATTTTTAGCGCATTTTCTCATTTATGGAAAAAATGCACTATTGTGCCCGCCATGTCCGTCTGCCCGTCTGTCCATCCGTCTGTCCGTCCGTCTGTCCTTCCGTCAGTGACCTCAAGTTTTCGTCGACGAGAAAATGCGCTCTCTGTCACTCACTGCAGTGAGTACTGAGTTATATTCTTTAATAGATTCCTGTTTCAGAAAAGTCCAGCACTATAACCAACAACATTAATGTTACTACCCCGCCCTTTGCGAACAAAAATACACCCGGTATTAATCGACTTAGGTTTTTTAGGCTAAATCAGTATATTTTTTAATAGATTCCTGTGTCAGAAAAGTCCAACACTATAACCAACAACATTACACACCATGTTTATTGCTGCAGAGGTGATGAGCTTGCAGACGAAAGCCTCGTCAGCCTGTGGAGTTGCGACGTCCCTAGCGATGCTGCTGGCGACTCTTGCCCTGCACTGCAGCGTTTGATGAACCACCTAAGACTCTTCTTTTTAAAAATTTGTCGCCTTAATTCAGTGAATACGTAAGTAACTTATTTTTAATCAGTGCTTATTTTCATGCAATAATAACTTATATTTACTCAGTGCTTATTTTCTTGCAATAATAACTTATATTTACTCAGTTTTTATTTTCATGCAATAATAACTTATATTTACTCAGTGCTTATTTTCTTGCAATAATAACTTATATTTACTCAGTGTTTATTTTCATGCAATAATAACTTATATTTACTCAGTGCTTATTTTCATGCAATAAGTTAGGTCAATTATCAATAAATATTGCGAGAGAAGAAAAATCATGTCTTCTGAGCTAATGGCTTTGAGCTATATTTTTATCTAACACAAGTACATTATTTATTGCAAAAACCTCATCATGTTTTCTCTGGTATTTTATGACGTTAGTACAATTAATGATGTACTTGTTTTAGATAAAAATATCGCTCGCAACAGACACCTAATGTCTCCAAGCTCATGAGATATTAATTGAAAGAACACTTTGATGTATTTCAGTTTCACTTTACGCATTTTAATTTCATTATTGCATGAAAGACATCAAGGTAATCGTTTAAATTTCTATTAAAACTTTTTTATCAATTCTTATCCTGTTTATGCTTTATATCTAGCATATGAAATTCCTATAACTAGTATTGATGCATTGTTACTTGTAGCCTAAATGCCAATCACTCGTATTGTATTAATTAACTCGATAATGAGTTGAATTATTTTAATTATCATTTGAACCTAATTTGGCAAGTTGGAGTTCATTTTACCGTGTATATATGTATTTCCATAAAAATTATTGTTACCAACATTACGGAACGATTAACGAAATTTTCCCTTCTTTTGGCACTGTATTAAATGAAGAACGTCATACCACAAAATCATTTTGAATTCTAACTAACATTTTGAATTTCGCTGCTTTTTTGGAATAATACAATGTTGCATCTTTTCTCCCACAGGCGAGATGTAGTTCTGAGTCTGCGAGGTTCATCTGTTTTCACATTTTGGAATTTCCGTAGATTTCTTTAACATTCCGAATTGCCCGAGTTGCCTGCACTGTGATTTGTGTGTTATTGTTCTCTGAAAATCTTCTTACGGCCAGCCAAGCGCACTGAGCTGTCACGCGCAACTGCGCTATTTCGATACCCGGACAATTGATTTGACCTACAATGATACTGGTTGTCAGTATTAAATATTAAAATAAAATTATCTCAGAGTCATTGTATTTTTGCCGAATCTTCGTCTAATTAATGTCTAGGTTAGAATAATAGTCTTCTAATTTAACCATCATGGATTCGAATCGGCACACAAATCTCTGTCTTAATTTGTAGGTAAGCATGACAATCTCAAAAGGTTTGTCACGTTCAGCATAAATTTATTGCTGTCTATATTCACTTCCTGATGGAGTGAATTGATAGAATTTACGATACTTCATACGATAACCATTGTTTTTGGGAATGAGATTTTCTAAACAGTTCGGTAAATATATCACTTACAAATAATTAATCATTTAAAGCAAGAGTTAACACGCATTTATAAATACGTTTGCAATGATTTGCTTGTGCGTTTTAACCCTGAATGAAATTTTGGAGCCCGATGCACTTTGTAATATAACTAAAAAATTGTGAATTGATGAATTGCTGTGCTGCATTGGTATTTAAATGTTCCCACTCTTTCACTTGTTGTGTTCTCGGTGTTTATTCTAAAACTCATCTTCCGTGTGCAATACTTCAGTATTCTTAGGTGTTATTAAAGACAGTGACGCAAATATGATGTGTATTCATCTTATGTGACTTACACAAGGATAAAGGTGTATTTTCAATATTATTTATTAAGAAGAGCGTCTTATAATTTGAATCTTAATATTATTAAAGCAAATAAATATTTGTCTCGTGCTAGCATTGTTTATGGACGAACTGCTGCAACTTGTCGCAACTTTTCTTCACATTTTTTTCAATACCGCTTATGTACTTAAAAAAATAATAGCTTTGAAAAAAAATAAATGCAATTTCAAATCGTTTAGTTTGAAACTATTGCTAATTAACATTTTTGCGACAAACCTTGAGCCGAACATAAATGTCCAAGATGTTTTAATGAAGTTTTTCAATGCTAGAAACGTAGAAAAAATGTTTTTCTTCAAAATTTAAGGCTATAATTTAATTTCAATTTAATAAAGACCACAGGAATAATATCAACAAACAATTCAGAAACTGCAGTAATTTTTAATTATATGTCTTAATTTTGTGAAATTTTAGCAATTGATTTGTACATTCACTGCGAAGCATCTATTCTCTGTAATGAAAATGCATTTTGAGAAGCAAAATTTACAGTCGCCGGCACGTTTCTCAACGAATTTATACACCCTATAAACTGACGATTAAACACTACATTTATGTACTATTTTTTAATAACTCATCACCTCTCAATCAAATATTTTATACGCACTTGCTTTTAGGTACAACGCCATGCAAATCCTCTAAGTTTGAAACAAACATCCTTGAGCCCGACAGATGCATTTAGCACCAACGAGCTTCGTCATATATAGTATTGTTTTTGTTCGCTAAAAAAATTCGATGCAAAATGAACTCTGAAGCTTGAGTGACAGTTTCGTTTTTTATTGCACCTTGATTTATTTATCAAACACTACGGGCTCTTTGTCCTCTGGCACTTTGGGAGTAATTAGCTTAATTGGCTTACAATCCACATAATTGGAATCCTGCTTTACAAGTTTTGTGATTTATTATTTTTTAATTTAAATCCGGTCTATAAAATTCCGCATTACGTGAATGAAGATTCAATGTGTGCTATGTGTCTACAACTATATTAGTAAATTTAGTTTCAAACGTTGCATATAATAAGGCATAACTGCTCTTATTCGCTAATATTTACTAGTCATTGATTTCTATTAGTTTGATTCCAATGTTCCTCGAAATCAATAAAATAATGATTCACTTTTAAATTATATTACAAAAGTTGTGGTACTTTGTTTCTCGTACTTGCTTAAAATACCCGGTTAATTGGTTGCAAACACTGAGGCAAATGCCTGGGTCATATTATATTAATACTGACACACTTTTCTCTCTTAGCACTGATACAGTTTTTTGCCGCGCTAAACTGTGTCTGGATGACCTACTATATAAGGGGACGAAGATTGCTTCGTTACTTCGACCAGAAGTCACTAATTTCTTTGGGTGTAAATTGAATATATAACATACCTCTGATAAACATAACATTTCTCATATGTTTGAAGATGTCATAGTCAACTGCATGTGTAAATTCTATAATCAAAACGAAAATTTAATCAATATAACTTTGTAAAAACAAGTTACTGGAGTAGCACGATTGTAAAATAATAAAGTGTAACAGCCCATTAGCAATAGTACCCGTGACCCCTTACATGTTGCTGCAATGTAGACCAATTCCAGTCTCCTCATTCAGCTACGGCAAAGCTGAATTTAACGATAATTATTTCGAAATCAGTCATGAATTTTTATACGAACCGTTAAACTAGCCTGTAATTTTGACCAGGGATTGCGCACATGTCTGCGGCCGCGCCGATGTAGAGTGATACTTGTCAGCGATATCTTTTATCTTAGTCACGAGACAAGTTGTGTTTAAAGACGCCTGAAAGTGGCAGGGAATTCACTTAAATACTTATTTGTGAGTCGTTATTTTCATTAGTTTCTTCTAAACCGACTATTAATTGAGTGGTAAATGTCTGGGAAGTTTATTTTTTGCATCTCTTGCGCTTTTTAAGAGTATTTTCTTGTGATTATGAAACAATTCATGTTTTTTTTCTGTCCATTTTATTAACACAGACGAATTTATTGTAGCTCTGGTTTTGTAGCTAATTACGACAGCCAGACTTCCCAAAAGTTTCAACTGATCAATATTGTCGGAATGATTTTTGCCAGTGGAGAGTTCGGACAATTTTTATTGTACTAAAGCTTACAAAATTTTAGTGCACATCTTAGCCCGACCTAAACTAGTATAATAGTTATCCTAGAGGCGATAGAATCTCCTCCTTTGAGAAGACGTCAGGATTTGTAAAAAGGATGTGCTTAGCGTACTCCCTACGATAAGTTTAAGGTTTTCTATGATTAGCTTAAAATAAAAATCATGATTTCACTTCTGCCTATAAATGCGGAGATCTGGATCCCTATATATATATTTTCTCTACGGTTACTGGTGTATGAGTAGAATTTGTGATGGAGGAAGTTCCTCCTGCAAACATTGTATTGTCACTTAGTTTTTTAAGACTCTTGTAAATACAAGTGATTCTGATGAACGTTTTTCCAATAAGATTCACGAGTAGATTTTTTCGCTTTAATTCTTTTTCTAAAAAGTTTAATGGCTTTGATCTATTACAAGTGCGTCCACGAATAAAATATTTCATCATAGATTCGCTCTCATAAAATTCGAAAGCAAATACTTGAGTTAACTAAAATGTGAAGCTAATACTGAAAAGATCATAAATGTCATGAAAATTTTTCCATTCCACAGAAAAAAATTGTCTTTAAGGTAATTGCATTTCTTAATCTTTAAACGTCAGATGTTCTATCATCAACTCAATTACATTGTTCTCAGTAGAAAATATTATGAACATCATTAGCATTTGTTTTCTAATTAGCTGAATCCTGAGTTGAATATACAATTGTTTTCTTCAATTTACGTAGGCAAGATGAGTTTAAAATGCACCCGAGTGGATTAAAAGTATGAGCCTAATTACGTATGGGGTAATGTCTACATTCCAGCTGATCTAAAAAGTTTCAAAAAAAAAATGTTCTATGATCATTTCGGATTGATAATAAAGAGATTATTTAAAATGCGATCTAGGTCCGCATTTTTTAAGCTGAAAAAAATAATAAGTCATGACAATAACATCAAAGAAACATATCGTAAGTGCTCGTTTTAGCGCATATAATAATTTCAAAATCAGGACCCGAGTATTTTCAGTAATTTTTAATTGGGAATTACTGATCAATATTCCGAACAGCATTTGTAATTTGTTATAGTGGACTAACTTGCGGAATGTTTCAGAAAAAGAAAATAATTTTTTTATATTCCATCAAAGTCATAATATTTATGCATGACTTAATGCATCGTTTAGGAATCTAAATGCCTTGTATTGAGACTTTGCTTCATAAACCGCGCATTTCGTTCTGCGATTCAAGCTCGAGGTAGAAATTTGTAAATGGCGTCATCCTAGTTTTTAATAATAAAGTGTGTAATTAGTCAGACCTCGTATTATTCGACCTCCGTTTAAACGCTGATCGAGCCGTATTAAATTATGTTATGCACATGTCTTCGAAAAATGTCTTCGAACTAAGCTCGCGAACATCCATCACATCACTGAAAGGTTTCTGGTGATCGTTAAATTTATTCAACAATTAAGAATATGGAAATTAAAAATTGATGTATCATACAACTGTTTTCTTCACTTTATTTTCTAATCAATATGAATCTAGTGTTCATGGATCATTATTTTAACACACTATAGGCAAACATTTAGTCATGAAAGGTTTATAGCGGAAGGCGTCCCGTTAATTTACAGAAGAAACGTGGTTTTATCAGAGAAAAAAACGGCATGTTCCATACTTCAATAAGAACTAATTTGAAACTTCGAAGATAAAAGTAATATTTTGACGGCTTAGAGTAAACATATAGAGCTGCACTCGGGAACGTATGTTTTGCTGCCAGAGCAAAATGCAATGCATGTTGCAACTTGAGCGCAACGAAGCATTTGGCCAGAATAAAATTAGAATCATGCGGGTAAGGGGGAGAACATGTTTCGCGGCCGAGATAAAAGGGTCGGAAAAGTTTAAGAAAAAAATTTCTTTCAAGTGAGGGTAAGAAAGAAATTTTCTTTCTTACCCTCACTTACCCTCACTTTTCTTTTTCTTCACTTGAAAGAAATTTTTTTCTTAAACTTTTCCGACCCTTTTATACCGGCCGCGAAACATGTTCGCCCCTTACCCGCAACTCCGGAAAGGGTGAACGAGGAACCGGCAACTGCGAGGTGCTTAACTTGCGAACGCCATATTTGCCACCGGTGCAAACTTCCTTAAATAGGCCCGGGACAACAAGTGCACCAGCTCCACTTCTCCTGGGCTCGAAAGAGTCTCTTAAAAGATGCTTCGTGCAATTGCCACTGGATAATTAGCTAGCTTCGGTATCTGGGACTGCTCTGAACTTCTTGCCTGGTAGTAACCGATAATGAGGTAAAAGTATCCTCGATTGAACATCTTCTTCATCCGGATACCATTACTGCTATCAAAATACGAATGCAATCGGCCTCATCGTGATGCATATGCCCCGTTTCTTCTTATTTCTTCTTTCTATTTTTGCTATTTTCGTTTTCCTATCTCTCACAAATTATTTGGATTCGTTAATTTTTTTCTTGCATTCACGTCAAATAATCCTAATTGACTGTTTATATAGAATGGATTTCCCGTCATATGATGAGCAAGGCTCCAAACATGGATTGTGTCCCAACGTATTACCTTATTTATATAAAGACAAAGGTATTGTCTGAGATTACGAACAACGTTCTGATTATTTTCTATGCCTAGAAAAATTAGCGTCATATATTACGTCAGTATCTGGCATTATTTCTGCTATTCAAGAATCAAGAAAAGCCAGCTAGTCTCAACACTTAGCCTGATTAGGTCTTGGTCGTATCGAGTGGTCTTCTCGAAATCAGCTGAGGGACCCTGGATCGGTAATCATCTTGATTATTGGCTTTCGACAGATAGCACGCACGTTGTCACATCTCATCATCATCATTCCCGGCAGCGAAACATAACCAATGAGATTATTATATGGAATCATATTCATCTCAATATGACCGGTGTTATTATGTTATTAAAAATGATCTCAATATTATTATTTCCTACTATTATTACAATACACTTTTTAGCGCATTTTCCCATTTATGGAAAAAAGGCGCTATAGTGCTCGCCATGTCCGTCCGTCGGTCCGTCTGTCCGTCTGTCCGTCCGTGACTTCACGTTTTCGTCGACGAGAAAATGCTCTCTCTGTCACTCACTGCAGCGAGTACTGAGTTATATTCTATAAATACTGAACACATTTAGATACATTTGGTATTGAGAAATGTCCCCGTTCTATTGTACATTCTGCAATATTCTTGATATTCTACGAATATTATGAGCCCACATCTCCATACTTGTAATCATTGTGACGAGCTGAAAGCTGAATGCAGATGCTACATAACGTCGGCCATTTGTGCCGGTCTCAGCGGCTGCAACGATGATCAAACGAAGGAGGATGCAATAACCATCATCCCAGGTCGAATGTTATGGTCAAGATGCCAGGTACGATATCGTGATTACATCACAGGCGTGTTATCGTCTGCCGTCGGTCGGCCGACGATGGTTCACTGAGGAACTCTGGGGCCATACTTCCAAACCTCGCAAAGTGAACGTAAGTACAATTACGCTCTATTTTCTTATCTATGATTGGTGGATTTGGCTTGAAAGGCCGTCAGTGATTGGCTGATGAACTTACGATCCCTTAACTTTTTTTGAAAGTATAGGCCCTAAATACCAATATATAATATTGGTTTGCTGAATGCAGGCCTATCATGATCCAGTTTTATATATAAGCCGCGTTAGTAAGGTTAAGGTATTGATTACTGATGGTTGGCCGCCCATAATTCGGTGTTAAAGTTAATTGTACGGCTCTTCGCAGATCAGACTAACATTAATCCTATAATGTACCCGGGCTGAGCGTTTTTTGTTCCTTCCTCTCCCTTGACAATGCATTCTCGCAATTAAACTAAGCCTTACTCCCACAAGGCTATGTAAAGTGAAGAAATTAAAAAAATATAACTCAGTACTCACTGCAGTGAGTGACAGAGAGCGCATTTTCTCGTCGACGAAAACTTGAGGTCACTGACAGACGGACGGACAGACAGACAGACAGATGGACGGACGGACATAGGGAGCACAATAGTGCATTTTTTCCATTAATGAGAAAATGCGCTAAAATATGTATAGATGTATATGTACCAATCAAGTGTTCAAGCATTATTTTAATGCCCACAGTTTCTCCGAACAACGAAGCTGAGTCGCAGATTTAACAAGCACTTTTATGATGCTCGCAAAAAGGATCTGTTCTCTTCCACGAAACGAATGAAAAGACGGGATGAATATTGACATTTGATTGAGTATCAAGTTAAATAAATCCAATAAAGTACGCTATTGAATTTTATACTGCCATCAATTTGAATACAATGTGTAATAATAATCTCTCAAAATGTGAAAAAATTAAAGGAATAAACACGAAAGTTTGAGCTTTGAAGAAGATGTAAAAGGTAGGAAGGAAGTGTTATTGATTAATTAGATAGCTGAAAAATTACGGAAATATTCCAATAGGTGATTCATTCCTAATCCATAATGACAGAATTATCCAATTAATGATAGTTTTTAACCAATTTGAAATGAAAAGAACTGGAATGCTGTTGTAAGGGATTATCCGTAGGGTCATATAAGTTTTAGATGAGTTAGTGAGGGAGCTTACCCCTTGTTTATGTCACTGGGATAGGAGCGCTAATGGTCGGTCGTAGGGCTATGCAAATATGAAAAGGAGCAACAGAGTAAAACGTCAAATCTTAATTAATCTTCTTACATTCCTATTTATTTACGGCTATTTTTAGCGCATTTGCTCATTTATGGAAAAATGCACTATTGTGCTCGCCATGTCCGTCTGTCTGTCTGTCTGTCCGTCTGTCCGTCCGTCCGTGACCTCAAGTTTTCGTCGACGAGAAAATGCGCTCTCGGTCACTCACTGCAGTGAGTACTGAGTTATATTTTTTTATTTTGAAGGGGAAGTATTTTTTGGGGTGGGGACTATTTTTATTTGAGGGAACAATTATTTTTTGTGGGAAAGCTTAAAAGTTCAATTACTTGAGCCTTCAGCTTGAAACTAGTCATTTTTATTGCCAATCGGGCGAAAACGACATAACTTGGAATAGATGAATTGAGTGATTGTTTTTCTGAACCTTGGTAAAATGTGGGAGAATGTCACGGACTGTTTGCCTATAGCATGGTGTTGTTGGCGCTGAAGAGAAGCCTTGTGTGGATTGTCGCCGATTCATCTGCTTTTCGTGACCTGATCACAGGAGACATAAAAACTGGACATTTGACCAGATTTTTTTAAAACTGGCGTTGGTTTGAAATGTCTACTTGTCTTCTACCAGGTCTGTAGGCTGCTAGGCATTTCAAGTCTGAACATTTATTTCTCCCTAGCTTTATCTAGTTTGTTCATGAATGCGTACAAACTCTGAGCGTCAACGACATAAATGTGGAGACAAACAACAGCTTCATCACTCATGCATCTAGGCACTCGTATGAGCGTTTGATCAGTCCAAGAAGTTTATTGGATAAATTAACTTACGTTTCAATATGCTTAACAAATTTCAATTTTTCTTTGACATAAGCTTCTAAAACTTTTTCAATTATTGTCGACTTCACAATCATCACTATCTTGTTGCAACCATGTCTTTTCATACTGTTATCATGCTGTTATCCATATGTATATCATATACTTTACACATGCATATGTCAGAATTAAAACGCAGCTTCCACGTATCAGCCCAGTCTACTAAAAATAAGTGGGGCACAATGACGTATTGTTTGGAACTGTGGCGGACTGTGGTTAGCTTAGGGCTGTAATTAAGGACGATTATGACTGTATGTGATTATGACTGCGTGATGAGGGCCGTAATTAAGGACGAAATATTCGCACCGTGAAAATAGGGTAAAAATGAACAAATTGTATTTACTGAGGCTCACAGAGATATTTTTTTATCTAAAATGTATAACTTAAGGAAGCAGAGGGTTCAAAAATACTTCTGGTGCAACTATTCTTTTAGTCATAGGATGGGTCACTATTGGTCTGAAGGCCTTGTAAAGTAAATTGGCCAATGAAATTTTTGGAAATCGGTGAGCCACTCAATGGCCGAATGCAGGTAATCAAACCTAATGCAAATTTTAATTAGACATCAATCAAGATAACCTACGTGTTTCCTCACATATCCCAAATTAGGTTCCCACTGAAACTTTGGCCTTTAATTTTCACACAACCACGCCGCTACCATCTGATCACCGACTCGCCCTCGTGACACATAGTCAATACGCTCGAGTTTTTCAAGGACGGTGAATAATCGAAGGTAATTATCCTGCCTCGGGGGCCTGAAATAAGCTATCAAGTAACTGACAATTCATAAATTCTCGCCGCCGAGGAATACAGGAAGCGAGCTTTATTTCGGTTAATTGGACTACGTCCCTGTGGATCTAGGCAGCACTCTGTGCACATAAATTGCCACGTACAAATTACGTTTCTATGATCACAATTAGGACTCGTAATATTGTTTAAAATTAGACATGAATTCCACAGTTGACTTGACGTGTATAGCTAATTTTTGAGTTCGAATTTCATTGCTCTAACGAATGAGGTGAACGTACTGCGCTGTAAAGCTTAATTATTCATCTGTTGACCGTTTAAATTCAGTAGAATATAAACATCTGTAAATTTTTCGACAATCTGCATATAGGAGCATTGAGAAAAACTGCAAAAAGAGAAAAAAATTAAAAGTCATGGAAGTTAATGTTGAATAATCTTCTTTACCAAGTTAGATTCAAAGTAACCAGTAGAAACATTTGTTGTTTCGAGTTTTTGGTCCTGATTTGACTGTTTCCCCAATTAGATTTTTAGAACTTATTAAGATGTGTTAGAGAAAATACACGTTTCGGAAGGAAAATCGATATTTGTCGGCAGTGACTTGTTTTATCGTCAGCGGATTCTTAATGAAGAATCGGGCTTGGACTTAGATTGATGACTTTTTGAGCTCCGAAAAGCCGTTGATTATTCATCAAGAATATCGATGTCGTTGGCTTAAAACGTATCACATGATTAGCACATGTTAAATTTATTATGTTTACATTTCTAATTCCTTTACAATAAAATGCTACGCATGAAACCTTGATGGCTGTCGTAAGTTACGTGTCATTTGTTTAACGGATATCACATTGAAGAATGAGACATTAGGATTCGATTGTAGTTTTTTGGAACCCTAGAAATCCTGCGAGATTTCGTAAAGGCAATCGATGTCGGTCGTTAGGCAGTCGCTGCGTTTCATTATTTGGCCGCAAGACAATCTCGTGAAGTGGTCTCAGGAGAGCCGTAGAGGCTGCGACCGTCCTACGGTTCTATGACTTAGCTTAGCACTTTAATGTCCCCTTAATGAAATATGCCTCGAAACCTGTAAAATTATGCTAACTAAATTTATTCTCATTTCAGTCTATTTATTTACATAATACATTCTAAGAAACTTTCGTCAGTGGTAAAAATATATAAAAATTTCCTGACTATGGTTTTTTCGGTGCGCCGTGCGCCCTTATCTGATTTCTAAGAAAACGTATAAAATTTTGCTATAAAAAATTGTTGTCTGAAGATATTTATTGACATCTTGTTTCATTTCATTCGGCCTGAATTTAGGCGAGACTTTAGCCCGAAACTTTTTCACTTCATTGACATGCCAGATTGTCAAAATTGTTCCAATGATTTGTTGCACAATTTTTAATTAATGTAAACGGAATTTCCTCAATTTCAATAAACATGTAACAAAGTGGCTGTACCTCAATTTTAAGTAGTAATATGTGGAAAGTCCGATTAATTGGCCAGCATGTGCAGAATACATTTTTTTACAAAATAAGCGTGCCCAAAAAAGTTCAGTGTATCAATAGATGACATTAGATTCGTTTGAACCATTTACCGCTCATGTAATAACGCATTAATATTGTGGTCGGAATTTTATGAGAAAGAACTTAAATAACACTTCATGTGTGCATGTCAGCTTAGGCTAAATGAAAAGTCAAGAGCTCCGTTGACGAGGACATAAAACCAGATAATAATTTAATGCAAGGTAAATATATGTTATTATCAGACAAGCAAATTTAACTATTAACTGAATCACTAGTAAAAAGTAAAATTGTTTGTTATTTTGGCCTTATTTCATTTTATAAAGAGTTCTCTAATTAATAATTTTTCTTTATATGCAGCATCATGTGTTGGGGAATGGATTTATTGCTTTTTATGATCAAATGCAGTGTCGTCCAAAAATAAATAAGTTTTATAATGGTAACCGCAATATCTTCTTTTCTGGCCTTCTAAATTAAAGTATTCAATCGAGAAACATTTATTGAATTAAATTTGCGACTGAAAAACCAAAATCTTAATATTTCTTTACACTACACTAACGAGATAATAGAAGAGTTTTGAAGTTATCATACCCTGAGTGTAATGAAAAATACTTAGAACATAAAGTAAATTAATCCCCGAGACAACTTCGATGATAAAGTTTTACCTGTGATTAAAAACTCATTTCCATTATAGGAACTTTCTGCACAAAATCATATGAAATTAACCTCCAAAAACTTCTAATGCCAAAATAGAATTATATAAAATAAAAACATCGTCAGTCGAAATAAATGCACGTAAAGGATTGAATTTACACTGTAAAATTAATTATTTGTCATTACTTAGAAGCTGAAACCGAAAGCTGTGTTGATAAATTGACTCGTTTTAACTCAAGTACAACGTTATCTTGAATTTTTTTTAAAGTTCACTTATGGCGAAGTATGAACGGATTAACGGAAAATTCTGGATGTTCTAGATGTGTAACGTTTCGTCTAATTACTCGGATGTAAATTCAATCTACCGTTCCCTTGTTGCCTGGGAGATTGGCTTCGGTCCCTTCCCTTCGCTCATTAAAACCTGGCAAGCGTCCCAAGCACGGTAAAAAGTTTCCCTGCGTACAATCTTATTCGCTTCATCGATGCATGATGGAGAACCGTTACTGAGATTGTGATCACTTAGATTGAGGAATTCAAGGTTTTACATTGATGAAAATAATTTCGTTGCATCTTGAAATACTAAAGATGTTCATGTATACTAAACTCATGAATATTAATATCACTGTGGTGTAGTAATTTTAATCATAATAATTATAGTAATATTAATCATAGTACGTGCTAGGTACTGCATCAACTGAAAGTGAATTTGATGGAAAAATGATTTTTCTGGCATGCTTAATTAAGAGGGACAATTAAACTCGCATTCTGGGTGCAACTGTCGGAAACTGTAATATTGAAAGTATAGAGCAATTATCAGACCTTAATTATTTTTCACGCCAAAAATGTGAGTATGGATGCGGACGAGTGCCATAGTCTCAGCATACGAAACAATAAGTAATATCATTGATTAGGATTAAGTGCAGCAGCACTTGGTTTGTGTGCCTTACCGACATATTGCTGATGAAGCTATTTGTATGTGTGAGATGTCACTCTGAAAAATGAGACCATATTTCTTAAAAGTTGGCATCTGATGGTCAATCTTCTTTTGGATACAATTTTAAAAGCCCACATGAATGGTGGGCACAGCTAAATTTCTTTTGAAACGAGAATTTTCAAATTCAAGATTGATTAATTGATGATCAAAATAATTTCTGAAGTTGACATGAATATACATGAAAATAAAATGTAATAATGCAATTGAGAAAGAAATGAAAAATACTTACATATGCTGCATTCCGAATTTATTAGGAAATATGTGGAAATCACCGCGAGGTAATAATTATTCAAATTTCTTTGAACGACTTAGGACGTTACTCGCATTACATTACAACGTATTCTGAAGACATTAGTCAAGAATATAGTACGATTTAAGCTGTAACAGACTGTACTCACGCACGGGAATTTCCTTACTTTATCATTCAATTACAAGATAATAACAGATACAAATCGGAAATTGAGTACCGAGTAAGAATTAAAAACAACCAAAATTGCACTCAAATTTCATTCACCACGTCATTGAATCTTTTCAGAAGGATAACTAAGCGTAAAATGTTGTATAGGAAATATTATTACATGGTCATCATTTTAATTTCCATTGCACAACAATTTTTGAACGAGCAATAAAGCTGACTATATCTCAACAAAAGTCTTGCATCGATCCTGTGCCGATTATATTATATATATTATATTATATTACGAAATGGACCTTAATCAAATTATTAATTAAATATTTTAAATTAATTAAATTATATTACGAAATGGGCCTTAATATATTATATTACGAAATGGGCCTTTCTCTGTGGTCATATATGTGCGTCGCAGCGTTTCCGAGATTATCGATCATTGCAATTCTACAAACTGGATGGAATGGAGAGATGAACCCGGTTCCTCTGGTTAGAGTCTTTCATGCTCTGTCACGCTGATTCAAATTGATCCAGTTAGCAGGTTCAATTCAGCATGCATTGAACTTGTCAAAGGGATGCACAGTCCATGCATTGCTGCCGAATATCCAAGGACGTATATTATACATAGTTGTCTTGTGAAACATGTTGAATTGGAACTACGGTATCTTCTTTGGAATTTGTAACTGAAACTATGTCGGCCTAAGACATTATTAAGTAATTGAATGTTATTGAATAGAATTGAATTTCAAGTAATGTTATTAAAAACTTGACCTGAAAATTAACTGCGGTGAATAATCCAATATCAAACCTACAAAAGCTTCTTGATAGATTTCAACTTTAACGTTAATTCCGTCCGGCCACGAAATTTTTAATTCTAGCATTACAAATTACACAGAATAAATTAAGCTATTGGAATTATGTACAGTTTAAATTTTTATTTTTTGCTCGATTCTACTCGTTGGAATTGCCCCATAAATGCATGTGTACATTGAAGCAGCAACTTGCATATGCGACTGTCAATACGAAGCATGCGCTTGGGTCGGCCAAAGGAGTGACACTTCATTTAGCGACTGTCTCCAGCACACCAGCGACGAGCGCAGCAAGCGGTGAGTGGGGGGCTTGAGTGTCAAAGATTGAAATATTGCTAACTGCTGTATGACCCACGGAATGTGAATTCCAATGGACATTTATGATGATTTATGAGCAATATTTATTCTTATTTACGAGCGTTGAGATATGTTTTGAAAGAACTGAGAAAATGGATTAGCTTTGTAATCTTATAACGTGAAGGTCGCGTGAAGAATACAAAACTCGATGAATTGCGTAGAACTGGACTATTAGTGCATTTGGAAATTGAATTTTAGAGATTGGTTTACGAACTCAACACCGAACTTAACTGGTCTTTGTCAGCGTTTCAGCTCGTGCAATATTGTATTCCATTAATCTAATGAATTTTATGATGACATTTACAATAATTTGGTCCAAACAAAAGTCTCGATTAACTACTGAACACATTAAATCTCGTCTGATGTTAGCTGTCAATAGCTCTGGGAAGAATGCAAAAACAAATAAGCCTTTATTACTTAAAAAAAATTACTCTCAAGCTCTGTAAAGAAATATTTTCTTCAATCTTCAGAGGATAATGATAAGTTTCAATAAAAAATTTATTACCATTTATTGCAATTGTGAGTTTTCACCCTTGATATCTCAACCTATTTTTTCAATGATTAGTTCAACCAAATCAGAACTGAATGCTGGTACGCCGGATTAGCTTATTGAATCATGATATGCTTGAATCATAGAAGTAATCATATGCTTGAATCATATGATTCAATATCATTCATGATATTGAATCATGAAAGAGCTTCTTTTATGATTTCATCAAAAGAGCTTCTTTTATGATTTAATCGATAATACACAGTACTATTTATCGAATTCATTAGAGCATACTTCTCAGAAAAATTTCCTGTTAGTGGAAGTAATATTCAATCAATGCTGATTTACGTGTAAATATTGCTTGTGAATCACCCAAAGTGATTTCCATTCCCAATAGGAATTAATTTTGGATGTTGCAGTAATTGATAAAAACGAAAAGTCATTCCATTTCATTTAACGATAAAGTCATTCCAACCTCAACCAACAAAAATTAAGACATTTTATTCTTTTGATTCAAATTTAATTTTGTATTTCAAAAGCAACATTCTAATCGCATCAACATTAAATTTTATTGCAAATCCTCCGTTCTCTGACTGCAGAACGCTTTATTGCAACGGAAGTCATGCTTGAATAGATATTTAATTTAATGTATAGTGTAAATTATTCGTTGTAAAGTTTTCCATTCATATAAATTAATTTCAAAATCAAATGTTTGAAACCAATTTAGAGTCATGAAATAAATAATATAATATAACTGCATTAAAGGGTGTTTAATTATTTCTCTTTCTCCCCATTAAGTACTCCTATGTCGCTCCATAGGCCCACGACACGTGAACATAAGGAACGAAATATATTGTGAGGTGCGGTTGATGATTGTGTTACCGGAGGGTGTCCATAAAAATGTAAATGGCCATCGTTTGATCTCTTCCCCTCTTCCACTTACTTCCACGTCACTTAATTGAGAGTACAAAAAATCTGTAACGTGTCACTTCTCCGTGGCGCGACAACGCGCTACATTGAACCTAAACATTTATTTCCTCAGGCTGTTACACTCAATGGGAAATCAATGTGAGATTTATCGCGATTTTATTTATATATATATATATATATATATATATATATATATACAGTTCAACCCTAGATAAGTAACTTTCGATTGACGTTCATTAAATAATTCATGCTAAAACTTGTTGTTGTTCATCAAAAACCATTTTGCATCAGAAAATGAAGGTATAACTTTTTCCACGGATTGACGACTGATGATCGATTAATTTTTCAAGTTAGCAATAAACAAGCACAACACCTTGTCGTTATTTTATTATGCTCTCTGTTCACAGATTATAGAACAATGATTTAAATTTATTGAAGGTGTAATATAACCTCTGGGTAATATTTAGCAAAAAAAAAAAAGTTTTTCACCCGCATACAACGTTTGTCATGAATTGTACCAGGATTTTTTCAGGGATCAGCCTAAAATTCTTGTACTACTATTAAACTAGGATAAGCAAAAGACTACACGCGAAAATAATATTTGTAGATAGGATTTGTAATAAGGAGTGGTACACAACTATTATGGATCATTTTTATTACGGCCATCCATCAGCCATTTGATGGAACGTTATAGATTTTTTTGAGTGGTTTTATCGAGCTATGTATTAAGTTCTAAATCATTTACGGGGGTAAAATTGTAAAAATTGTATGTGAAATTCTCGAGACCCGCATTTTTAGTTTCCAAACCCGCCATGACATTTCCAGACGTAAAATTTGAAGTGAGTATCGGCCCAGATTGCGGTGTTCCTGTATAAATGTCTGAAAATCTAGCCCTGGGTTGCCGCAGCTCAAGAATCTACGGCCAAGATTTTGCAGGAGATTTCCATTGTCAGAGACGGAGACAAAACTTAAGGAATTTACACCGCTGTTGCCGTAGGCGCTCGTTTTGTTCTTAGCCGGAAGGCTGCGGTGGCTTCGTGCCGTCGTCTCCATTAACTGAGTATCCAACGCACAGCATCTTATGGCATTGCATTATATTCTTGCTGTTTGCTGGTGTAAATATGAATGGTGTTAGGAAATAAGGCCCGTCTATGCTTAAAAGAGTTTTTCATATAGCTGTTGAATCCACCATGGGACTAGTCTTATATACAAACCCTTGGTGTAAATCTGAATGGTGTTAGGAAATAAGGCCCGTCTATGCCTAAAAGAGTTTTTCATATAGCTGTTGAATCCACCATGGGACTAGTCTTATATAAAACCCTTGGTGTAAATCTGAATGGTGTTAGGAAATAAGGCCCGTCTATGCTTCAAAGAGTATTTCATAAAGCTGTCGAATGTAATGGATTTGCCTAAAATGTAAACAATTTTTGAAAATTATATATTTTAACAGCTTTCGCGTAAATCGTCCGATTGCTTAAAAATATCATGGTGAGTTCAGCCGTGCACGGAGATATTCCACCACTAACTTGAAAAATCTGAGGGATGGATTGAAGTTGTATTTAGTGTAGTGAAGGGTGTCTAGTTTAGTGCGTGATGTTTCAATAAACAAGCATGAGCATTCTAAGATAAAATAAGAATAATTATTCTTTCGTCGGAAAATGATAAAGATGTTTATATACGAAAAATAGTAAATTGGTGAATTATTCTATTTAAAATTAACGAATAAAAAACACTCATGGTGCAGGATAGATTTAACGAAACTTAGATATTGTACATGACTTTAATTTAATCCCTGGGTGTTGTCGTTTAATTTGCGAAATATAATATTTCTAGGCGTGTTGTAGCCAGGTCTGGCAAAGTTCAAATCACGAGACAGTTCGTGGCATCTGAATACAATTTACATATTCAGGATATATTTCCTACGTAATGAAGTAATATTGCACATATGATCATAATGTTTGAGGTGTGTTATTCCCTGAGACTAATTATTGCTGCACTTGAATAGAAAAATTCAGCTTCTTTCTCAACCAATTAGGAAAGACTAGCTCGGTTGCTGGGCGTATCGGAATTTTTTTTTTGATTTTAATGAACGGTTTATCGTAGAAAAAATTTTGCTTCAATCATATCGCACTTTTACCCAAGTTTCAATCCCCCTAACAATTTGTTTCCCAATCGATGGACTGTTTAAAAAAATAGAATGAATGAAAAAAATGAATGGATTCTCAAATCCAAGAACAATTTCAATGACTTTGAGTCCTATCATTTGAATGATGATTTACTTATTTCAAAACTCGTATTTATAATTTCAATTATGATTTATTATTTCAAAACTCAGAATTAAACAGTCATGCATCGTAGCTCGAGGACACACCCAAAAGTACTTCTATTGATCTCAAAGCTACTACAAGCTGTCTCTTTATATTTAAATATATGATATTATGATTGTGTGCGATATTATATTTAGAACTCAATTGATTCTTACCTGTGCATGACTACTGTCAAAAAATATAAATAAAGAGAGAAATTAGACATTTGAAGAAAAAATTGAAAAAAACAATTGGCATCATTAATACGAATATCCCGTAAAATTATCTTTACCAGGTATTTTACTTTGTCAATTATTTATTTATGCAACTTTGGGGTATCTCTAATATTTTCAAATTTCGTTGAGGGATTGAGTTTTTAAATTTATTGAATGAAAACAGGACCGTAGACCTAAATATTTCAATATGCAATTATTCAATATTATGGGAATGTTTCATGATATGAATTTTGAAGTAAGATAGTGATTGCTGTGGACAGAAAACATCCATGTCTGTTAGTGCCAATGAACTAGATAGAGGAGTTAATTTTATGGATCGAAATGCTATTGTATTTTGCTGAAGTTAATGTTCTTCAACATGTGGATGAGAAAGAACTAAAATATTTAATTTATCCCTTTTAGTGTGCCTTCCTTTTTAGTGTGCGCTCAACTCTCACGTATGCTTACGCAGGCTGACAGTTATTCACATTTTGATATCTGCAAAGATTAATTGAACGAGAGATTTTTTCAGAAAAGTTAATTAAATTTCAGTGAATTGTTCAGAAAATTTAATTAAAATCAAAAGTGCTCCAATAAATTTCGAACTCTAATCGTGAAACTGTAATGAATTCCAACGTGATTTTGAATCACCGGGCATACGGAATGCAATGAAAGATATACAGCTGAAGAAGCAGAGTTCGAAGAGAGAGGTGTCAATAGAGGTTTCGTTTCCCGCTTACAAGTCTAATTGAGTTCGTTCGGCCAATCTTCGATGGTAAAATAAAAATTAAGCTTATTTCAACAAATAATTTTGAGATTTTTATTAACTTTTAACCACGGTTTTTACAGAAAATGTTATGCCAAATTTGCAAATTACAATCGCATTTTGTTTTATATGTGGAACTCTTTAAGCACGATGGTGATCGTATGCACTTGAAACTGTTATACACTCATTTCTTTAAGCTGGTTATAACTGATCTTCTATTCTACGTCCAGAGTTTGGATCCCAGGAATTCAGTTATATTTGACCCACAGAATCAGGCTAATTTAATAATATTTCAGTCACAGCAACTGTGCTAGAGCAATCCATAGCAACATAGAGTCCAGCACTCTTGTTGATTCTATAGTAGCAACGGACTGTAGTTTTATTGTAAATCTTTGGTCGTAAGATGTCATATGGTAGAGCGAAATGTCTGGGGCTCTTGCTATTATGACAGCGGGATGTAACATTTTTATTCAGGCTAAAAAAATTAACATTGCAAACAGTCTCGGAAGTGAATAATCAAATACGGTTTAAAGTTTACGTTGCATTATCTTTTAAAACATACCGTGAAATTCGCGAAGTTAGGATTAGAGCTGCTTTTTAAAAGGATAACAAGAGTCTAACTTGCAGGGAAAAACTGTCCTAAATTAAATTAATTTATTAATTTAAATAAATAATGTTTATTTAATTATGAATAATTGTTCTAAAGCAAAGGTCTATTCAATATTTATGCAACGATAATATTTTAATCTAATTTCTGGTAAAAATCAAACTTGAACTTTCTTCTTGTTTTCATAATTTCAATATAGAAGTGTTTTACAACAGAGATACCGGAGATTAATAAAAAATGTATCAAAGCGTTTTTCATTAAAGTATTCAAGCACCCAAAATAATAAGGTACAAACAACGAGTTCCATACTGACGGCGAAAATTGTTTTTACTTTTGTTATTATATTTTTAATTTGAGCTTCAGGTATAGCAACATCCTTTCTTATCACAATTCAAGCAAATGTTTTATCAGGACAACTATTGTTTGTTTTCCTCTGAAGACATCAACAAATATGAACTGTTTCTGTATTTTTATGACGATGAAAGACGTGAATAATAGTAGGGCGCTCATCAATTAACTGAGATTAGGTCCTAAGACACTGAGTGCGCGGCTTCTAATGATAGCCACACAAACATTTCGATGTAGAGTTACATTCAGAATTTTGGGTGTAGAGTAACCTTTAGAATGCACATTTAACTTGCGCAGAAATTAGGGAAAGTTAATGCTCGATAATTCCTGGCACCTTACGGACCAGGCAACAAGTCCAGCAGCTATCTCAATCAATCGTCAGTTATGGAAAGATCGGGTTCCAAAGGCCGGATCCCTTGTGAATCAAGTCACGAAAAGTTCAAGAATCGGCAACAAGCCATGGGCCTATTTCTTCAGTGCCGACACTTCTATTCTATTCTAATAAACAATAATTAACAGTGAGAGCATGACAATTATAGATCGTAATAGTGAGGAATGGAATCATTAAACCATTTTCAGCATTGATGAAGGTAAAGGAAGTCATGCATCACTTACATTATGATATGAGAACAAGTTATCTAGAAGCATTAAATCATATGCAGAAATGATGAAGCTAAAGGAAGCCATGCTTCATTGATATGATGATAGGTGAACGATATATTTAGAAATGTTCTGCTGCAGCATTCATGAATTTAAATAAGGAAGCTGCGCATCGTTTGCATGATGGTAAGTGACCAACTTAACGATATCTATGCACGACTAAGTTCTCTTTGCCTTTATGAATATCATAACTTGACAATGAAATCTTTCCATGTTTATGCATGATGCCTTATAAAAGTATTCCAAAGTAAACTTTTCAGCTTGAATTAGATAAATAAATATTAAAGAATAAAAATTTCTCGTACTATAAGATTGCGCCCGCGAAGCAATGATTTTCAGAACCTATAACTTAGTGTCATAGGAAAATATATGGAAGTTAGAAAACGAAGTGACTTCCATACCAAGTAAACAAACAAGCTCACGAACTGGAGAAAACGACTACAGAATAAACGAGTGACTGACTAATATAAAACATTATTTACCCTATTTTTTGTAACATAAAGATATCACAAATAAGAAGTGACAGCATAAAATTTCCGAGGAGAGAGCTGCACGTCAGAGGCAAGGCAGTTATCTTCGTCAATCACGCCACACCAGCAAGCGGAGTTTGACATGCCTAATCCGAGGGCACTTACGCGCGAATGTATTTGTTTAACTAACCAAAAAGAACTCAAGGGAACAACCATTATCTTATAGGCCTATCGTATAGGAGCTGGCATATGTTCGCCTTCAGAAAATGCTTCGGAGCTAATACTGTTACTATTTATGTCCAAACTCGGTTGCTGTATACATCAAATAATATATAATCATAAAATCAGACATATTTATAGGATCTCATTACAATTTATCGTCTAATTAAATAACTAAAATAGCTAAGTAGGAATAGAGGATATAATTTTGCTGAAATATTCAAATGATCCTCTATTGTCGATTTTTTTTCTCTCTCCTCGATCATAGCCTATTGCTGCAGATACAAAAAATAAAGCTGATTATTCCACCTTATGACTTTGTATATGATATATGATTTGATTATTTTATATGATGAAGTACATTTTTATGAGTTAAAAATTGATGATATTATTACAGCAATTAAAAACTGATGAAACATAAGTATTGATTATTGTGCAGTTTCGAATTGTACTTTGTAGCCTGAGTATTGAATACGTTTATTTGATTCAGCATTTGAATTGAAACAGTATCTCGAGCATGTATGGCTTTATTTAATTATGACGAAAAATCCATCCCGCCCACTCCACCTATATAAGAATTCTGACGCACTGGCTGTTTTTACAGCGAGCTTCCTGATTGTAAATTATCACAAAGCGTAGCCCATATATATTGAGTAGAACTTTATACAAGTATGTTATTTCAATGTGTAGCATACTGTAGTTTCTAATATCAAATTAAAAAACATATTTTAATACTTGAGTTTAGGTTATGTTGGCAGTGTCAGAGAAAGGATCCTGAGCTCAATAATTCCGTTAGGATCAATTATTGAGTATTATATAAACTATATTAACAAATACCATCTGAAGACAGATTCTGTATAATGTAATCAGTAAATAAGCAAGTACATTTAGAATGAAATTAATGAATTTTCCGATAAAGGATTAGAACGGCTTTTCCGCTGCCACCTCATGAAACGCAAGATCGCATCGACAACAGTTATCGTGTGGCATCGGCTCCGTAACTCCAGCGCCTACTGAACATAAGTTTCAATGAGGCAGGAGCGCTCATTGTCCTTCGGCCTCGAGCACTCCAGTTCTAAACTCTCTATGCGAATACTCTTTACAAATACCTTAATATGCGGGAAACTTAAATTAAAAGTTCAAATAGGGTTTTTAGCGCATTTTCTCATTTAAGGAAAAAATGCACTATTGTGCTCGCCATGTCCGTCTGTCCGTCCGTTCGTCTGTCCGTCCGTCCGTCTGTCCGTCCGTCCGTCTGTCCGTCCGTCCGTGACTTCACGTTTTCGTCGACGAGAAAATGCTCTCTCTGTCGCTCACTGCAGTGAGTACTGAGTTATATTTCGTTTTGATCAGTAGGCTTTATTCTATATTGAGAATAAGGCGGACGAAGTATTCATATTTAATTGTTTCTTTTATATGTCATGAGGACTTCGAGGTTAGGGAAGATATCTTGATTTCTAATTAAACAGAAAATTGGATACTGGTATAAACTTTCTGGTAACGATATAATTGCCTATGGCAATTAATTAATGCAACAAGTAGTGCCAAGTAAGTTTTTAAGTTGATGTTCTTTGTGATATTGAGAGACAATTAAAATTAGACCGGACCACAAATCGAATTAAGTAATATTTTTAAAGTAATTTCAATTATTGTCAACTATTCGAGGAGGGTGAAAATACCGCAATAACATTTTAATTGCGGTATTAATTAGTATTAATAATTATTAATATTACCGCAACAACATTTTAATTGCGGTAAAATTAATTATTGGTACCTTGCAGGTACCAATAAAATTTCCCAAATTATAACTTTGTAATCGTTTTAATTTCAATAACAATTTTTATGCGAGCAAAAAATTACCCAATTGAGATGTGGACATGAGATCACGCCATATTTTCAATGCACCCTCCATCAAAGTGCTGTCTCAGACCACAGGCTCTGTAGCCCCGGAAAAAATCATCCAAGATTGAATTCAAAACTTTTTGCCAGGGGAACCCTGAGCTCAGGAGGGGAAAAAATTCGAAATGGTGATGGACTTAAAAAAAAAGTTTTGATCTCTTTTGTGGTCCCCTCACCGCAACAACGAAAAACCAATTGCCTAAAATGGTCTTGAATAGCATTATGGTGGCAGCGAATGGTGACAAAAGGTTGTGGCGTAAAAAAAAAGAGGAGAGAGAGAAAGAAAAAAAGGGTGAGGGGCTACTGATCGAGTGGAATGAGGCTAGCAAAAAAAAAAAAAAAAAAAAAAACTGACGTGTTGAGAAGGCATCACAGGCGCGCTGACTTCATTGATTAACTCAGGAGCTCCGAGTCACTTCTGGCGGGGCACTGGGGGAGGGGGAGGGAGCTGGGGGGTTGGTGTGGTGAAAACGGGGGGAAAGGTCGTAAATGAAGGGGATGGAAAGGGAGGGCGAGAATGAGAAGGGGAATTCGAGGCTGAGAGGGGAGGTTGAGAATAAGAGGGGAGGTCTAGAATGGGAGGGGAGGTTGATAATAAGAGGGGTGGTCTAGAATGAGAGGGGAGGTTGATATATAAGAGGGGAGGTCTAGGATTAGAGGGAAGGTTGAGAATGAGAGGGGTAGTCAAGAATGCGATGGGAGGTCGTGCGATGACGAGAAGTAGTGCAAGCTTAAGAACATTGCTGTAGGGATGCCCCGGGGTGTGCAAGGTAATTATTATCCACGAAGTAACTCGAAATGGATTGCATATATAGTGATGCAAACTCTGCCTTAGGAACCGCTTGTGAAGCTACATTAAGCGGTTGTGTTGTGCACCCCTAATGTCTAAGTAATGATGCACTCTGGTGATAAGAAAATTTAATATTGGACGTAAAAATGTGGACGTAAATTCAGCCGTCATTTAAATAATTCAGTCAATTGAAACATTATCTGCCGTAGATATTCGAACAAATTTTCAACTGTGTTTGCTGTCGAGTTGATTGTGCATACAATGTTTGGTGCCCGAAAACTGGGCATCTCATTTGATCAAAACAATTTTTGGTGCCCACCAGTTACGAATGCCAGTTGGCCACATCATTCGGTACCTAACACGTTGTTATTACCCATCCCATTTGGCCTCACTCTCTTCTGCCGAACAGTTACAAATCTCAGTTGTTCACAATGTTTGGTATGAAACAGGGATCCAACAGGTTATCCAATGTGGGGATCCCCACGATGTTTGGTATACAACATGTGGACATCCTTGTTGGCCACAATGCTTGGTGTCCAGCAATTACGCATCCCATTTGGCCTCAATTTTTTATGCCCAACAGTTATACGCATGCCAGTTGGCCATAACGTTTGGTGTGAACTCAATCACTGCGGCGGCTAAGCACCCTCGAGGAAAGTGTTGGCAAGATGTTTGGGTTGTTACTTACAATTGACAAGCAGGGTAGCACCCTTCCAGCCCAGCTTCACGGTACACTGGCTTCACCATATGTCAACTAGGGTGGATTGAAGAGTAACTTCCTTCATTATTGGTCCGAACATCATTGGTTGTGGTATGAGGCTGGTCAGCTTATTGAATCCTTTGCTGCCGATTATATTATAAAAATTTAAATTGATCTATTTGTCACTACCTGAGACATTACATGAAGTTAATAACTTATGTGAATAGTTTGTGAGTTATTGGCTCTATCGTTTTGTTTGACATTCGAATTGCAATCAGTAGTAACTATCGAATAGTCAATGCATGAGGGATCTTATCTGAATGCTAATTAAATAAATAATTAATGAAGCTGAATTCTTCAAACAAAACTTTCCACTTAATCTAGGATACTGGATATGGCGACCTAAATAGGCTAATCGAAAAATTAAGGTAGACAAAAAAATATTCACAACGAAAGAAAAAAATATAACTCAGTACTCACTGCAGTGAGTGACAGAGAGAGCATTTTCTCGTCGACGAAAACGTGAAGTCACAGACGGCCTGACAGACGGACATAGCGAGCACAATAGTGCATTTTTCCATAAATGAGAAATTGAGCTAAATACTAACAGGGCGTGGTAAATTTTCCAAACTTTGCAATGCTGTCAAGACTGTAAATTTGTCATTACGCTGATTCATGCATCTTATATTCTCCATAAGTAACAATGTTTATTTGCAGCAAATGACCGCACATGAACAAGTTTTCAAGTGATTGAAATTACCGTAAAATTAATGTCCATCACCTATTTCACCTCAGCATCATACATGACTTACAAAGGCATGAAACTTTTTAAGAACATGAAAGATTTTCGAATCGTGTATATGAGAAATTCATTCAGCCTATGATTAGTTATATTAATTAGGTTGTGTATCTAGAATGCAACTTAATGTTCTATTATAACCTAAAAAATACTGTATTTTTACACTATTGAAAGGTTTCAAGATGCAATCATACCAATTTCCATCGAAAAATATTTCATCAATTGATATTTTCATCATTTTCCTACTTTAAATTTCATGGTCCAATTTTTTAGTAAATTGATTGCTCGAATTTGGTGTCCTCAGAGTAGCTCAGCAACAATCCAAATTTTAGAATGAAATAAATTCGAAGCTAGCGTTCTTATCATAGACTTTTACATGCGTAAAACGAAAATTATTTATTTTGGTTAGAAAATTACCTTGCGAAATAATTGACTGTTGTTTCAACTCAGTTTTTTACTGTCATTCTTAGACGTTGACAATGCCTCTAAAGATAGTTTGTTACATTGTTTTTTTTTGTGGTGCATTTGCAATTTTTCAAGAAACCGACAAATAGTTTTGTTTTGGTTAAGCCAAACATCAAATACATTGTAAAAGGTCTAAAAATTTGTGGAGTGTGTTCCTAAATGGAAGTATCACTTATACGTGCAAGGAAAATCTTTCGGAGAAGAAGAGACTTGGAAATATTCACAGTTTTTTATTTGTGAGGGGCTACCTCCTGTACACAGGATGGAATTCTACGCCACATGGGTCCGAAAAATATTTTGAAATCAGAGAGCACATTCAGTTACGAAGGATATAGCGAGCTGGAGATTTCATTCACGTTCAACATTTTTGTAAGATATAACGTCAGGGTTGAAAACAATCTTTTGCGTATAGGTTAACCCAGTCTCAGAAAAAAAATTCTTTCCATCCTTAGAATTCGACATGAGGTTCATCTAACCGATCCTGTTCATTTCCTTATCTCATTGACTTGGCAGAAGTCTTATGTTGAAAGATTACGACTAAACGTGTACTGTCCTGTGCATTTTTCAATTTGTTATAGATATACCTGATTCAAATAATAGTTTCGTCGCTATTCAGCACCCAAATTATTTTCAATCTTAGTTTCTCATGAATATGAAATAAGTATGGATCTCAGAAATTTATAACGAACAGTAACAACAGATATCTACAGGCAAAAATTGAAATTTATTCAAGCCCGCATATATTTTCAACATTAAATATACATTTAGAACTTACTAATTTACTTCGTTCATAGCAAAGACGAGTTAATTTCAGGGCGAAATTTAATAATATCATGGATGAGATACCGAAAATTTAGGCTTTAATTCCGTAGACTTCAATATCACAAGAGGCTCTATGGTTCTTTTAATGACGATAATATAGTATTTTTGATACTTCATTCATAGATATTCAATAGAAGTCAATAAACTTGCTTCATCTTAAAGCCTCTTTCTGCATTATAACGACTCAATTAACTGTTATATAATGTTGCATAATCATAGCACAACCCTATTTATAATTGGCGCAATCATAGAAAATAATATGCATGCTAAACCATTCCAGGAAAATTTTCTGCTAAAACTGAATAGAATTCGCTGTGCGTGCTAACAAGAGTTCCTAGTCTCGGAATATTGACAGCAGAAACAATATCGCTGACAGGCTGACGCTACGCGTCAGTCACAACAAGCATAGCAATGAGCATCCCATCTCGACATCGTGTTATCCAAAGTCATAAACGCGGCTTTTTGTTCCAGATTTGATTGAACTATTGTTAGTGCAGATGTAGAAGAGAGAAATGCATATATGTGAAGATAGAGGACGGTATAAAGAATTAAATGGGTTTAAAATTAGCGGCAACTAATTTCCTGACAAATTTCATTACCTATGCATGAAATTGTTAAGCCCTTGGCTCAGGCAAAATTTCAATGCTCGTTTCCATAGAGTTTCAAAAAAGGCCTTCGGTCAAAATATACTTTCTGCAGGTTCAAACAACAAAGTATTATCAAGGAAGTCTATAATTTCTCACGAACATTAAAAAAGACGATATCAGCAGGGCAATTTTATGTCGGATTATTGTGAACAAAGAGTAGGCTGGAGAAAAAAGGTAGCTTACCGAAATATGTCGTATCTATGATTCACATGTGAACAACACGTATGAGCTGCATTTTATTCATGTTCAAATAATGAAAAATTATTTCTAATAATTAATAATGGTGATGAGGATTAGAATTCATGACAGGTTTGTTACTAGCAATCAGTAATGAAATAATAGAATATTTTCTAAATTTCATGGCTGAGATTGTCACATGAGAGATAGAGTAGAAGGAGTTTTGAACGAAGACTCTTTCCAGGCTCGGAACACAAAGGGGGAACTTGAGTTTGTTCTTGTTTACGCTGGAGTCTGAAGTGCATTTGAGATCTCAATATTGCAGAGCAGGTTAAACCGCCACAGGCTGCGTACAGCACATTTCTTTGAACCTGAAGCATTAAATTTTTTGTCTTCTGTATTATTCAGAACGGAGTTTGTGATTATTAGATTAATAATAAACCCTTCCAAATGATTCAAGTCAATGCTCTATTTTTGTTCATTTTTCATCAGTATTTAAAAAAGAATTGATTTATTACCTGGGCGATAAAAGTCTACTCTAGTAAATCTCTATTACCAAGGTAATAAAAATCCTGTTCAATGTATAGAAAAAACATTGAACTCCATTGGTTGTTCCTCAAACTATCCGTCGTGTTCTGGTATTCGCATCGGTGTGATGAAATTCTAGCATCAGGTTCACTATAATGAAATTCGGCAATTCGCATAGCTCTGACGAAATTCTAGTATTCGTATCGCTACAATGAAATTCTATTATGTGTATTGTTCAGATAAAATTCCAGCATTGACATGGCTTTGAGAAACTTGTATTCTAAGCTACAATTTATTGTTTGCAATTCATTTCAACACCCATTGGCAAAATAAAATATCACTTGAATTATTTAATGGATATATAAGTATGAATGGTGAATTCTGGACTACTTTATTAAAAGCAAGAACGAAATTCTAATGAAAAAAAGGAAATGTTAATAAAGGAAGTTCAAACTCGTTATCAATATTCGCTTCAGCGAACATCCTTGCACAAAACAGGCAACGCAGTCTTTTGCGCAGTGAAATAAAAAGATAGCGTGCAACGATTGCGATTTTGTTCTTTCTCCATCTTTAACCTCTGTCTTTCCGGAAAGACTTGCAACTGTGAAGAAATGCTTTGGCATCCGGAAGCATTAATAAGATGCGTGTTGAAGCGAATGCATATTTGCTTTGATGCAGGTTTGGGCTCGTTCCTGCATTCAACTTTGAAACAATTGCCAGATTCATGAATATAATTCAAAATTAAATACTTGGAAAGGATTAAAGAGCTAATTTGCAGAGAGTTACTCTAATAAAACGGAAATTTTCTGTGTAAACGCAGTGCTTAATTGAGAAAAGTCGCTACTATTGTTCATCAAGAAACTTCACTTATAAGACTTTCAAATGCACACCTTGCCAACAAGCAACATAAGAAAAAAATTGTTCATGTCTGTAGCTTGTGCCAGTTTATCCAGTCTCCTTTTTTTGATACGCACTTTCATCTATGCTGATGTAAATTATGACACGTTTATCAACTTTTCTCACTATTATTTATATCACTATTTAGCTACTTGCATATTAACCAAGAAAATCAATGCCAAAAAATGTTGCGTAAATTTCATCTCATTTTCATTATAAACATTTCGGAGAGCAGTTCAAACATCAGATCAAAACAATCGAAAACGATCATTAACAGTAGAAGGAAGAAATGGACATGGAAGATATTTTGGCATCAATGACCTGATCGCAATGACCACATAAGCATCGCAAGAATCTGTTGATCAACACTGTCAACCATGCAAGAATTCACAGCGTTAGCTACCCAATCGAAATCAGTTTCTGGTCAGAATCTCTTTTCCTACTATTATAGTAGCCTGAGAGTATGAGAAGGTTTGGCCGAGCCGAGTCATACTAAGCTTGTCAGATGCCTTTAGAGGCTCTCCTGCAAACCCTGAGCCGATGCGGACGTGGAGCTGCTGATTTACCTGCTCCCCGAGTCCTGGGTGGCATCTTTATTTAATAATAGGTCCCGCCTTTAACTATTGATGGGAAGGTGTAGCCCAATATATTAATATCCCTCACAGTGACAGGAACGTTGCACTGTTCAACGTGAAAGCGCTCTGCAGATTAGGGTAGATGGGCAAGCATATATCTACATAGGAGAAAAATTCCGGTCTCGCTGTGGTACATACTGTCGTAAACCAGAGAGCACCTCACTTGGATATAGGATTAAAATCTTTACACTGAAAGAGGAACCAAGTTTATTAGAAATTGTAATCAACAATATAAGCTACGCAGCATTCTTAAAATATATCATGAATAGATTCTCTAACTCATCGAAATAGTTTCAGGCGTGTAGCCCAAATAAGGCAAATTAGTGCAATGGATTAGAACTTTCATACTATAAACTTTAGAAAATAGCTGTGAACATAAACCTCTAATTATGAGCAAATACAAGATTCGAACAGAAACTCACTCGGAAACTCACGCTGAACAAATTTCCTGTGTCCGTAATATAGCGATTTCCGGATTTTGAGATCCACTGCTTATACCTAATTTTTAGAAATCTTTAAATCACTGCAATATTTCATACGAAAACCTCGTCGTAACAAAGCTAATAGATCTTATCAGCTTAAAATAAATGACCGATGAGTTTTCACATTTCTTAGCCCGTTCAGCTGGTCATATTTAGATTTTAAACTCTGCTGTTTGAAAATACTTTTTTTTTTAAATTACACTCATGAAACTTTGAACCAATGATGGAGCTGGCATTCAAAAACTTTTCAACTAAAATATGATGAATTTTCTCTGCATTCAATTTACTTATGATAAGAATTGAACTCTCTTGCTCTTGAACATCTTGAGTGACAAAAAAATCCGTTTCAAATTTTTTTGACACACACAAATGGCCTTTTTGAGACTTCTTTAATTGATTTAATGAAATATTTGATTGTACCCATACGCTCAGAGTTGACAGGCTTATTTTATTTGGCTTTCGGACTGTGATTGACAATAGGCCAAAAAATCAAAGAAATATATCATCTATTATGTTATATATATTATATATATCTATATATATTAACATCTCCTCTTTGCAATAAAATATTTTGCTTTGTTCAGCTACTAACTAAAGTATGCATTCAATGAAGATGGAACACACTGGCTACTCTAATTAAATGCTACACCGAGTATAAAAATAATCTCAACTTAATCAGCTATCGATAATATAGGCTATCACTGATGGAAAAAATACTAATCAACAGTAAAAGGGAAAGTACTGAAAAAATGAATCTATTAAAAATATTACAATATTTAAATTTATTGCTTGCACCGGCTTTTAGAGGGCATGGTGGATAACAAAGGCTCTATATAAAGTCGTTATGTAGCGTCACTTGATCCAAATCGCATGCCAAAGTTCGGACAAAGTTGTCGTGGCTTCTCTGCTGGAAAACCTACCGCTTGTGAACTCCAATATCGACTTTGATTAGTTATCAGGAGTACACAAACTAAAATTAAACTCAGTCGAAACCTCGTCCGTGAACTTTGAGGCTCAAGGTAACATATACTGCTCCATCATATTGCCTCGCACTTTTAATTGCCTTCAAACGAAATGGATTTGTTTTGTGGTCATATTCTCGATGCATGTTTGGAGACGTCTAGGTTTTGGTTACTCAATACAGATTATGCATTAAAAGTCAATCGGGTGGCCGAATGGGTACAAAATTTTGCTTTATTTCACCCGCAATGTCGACTTTTCTAGAATATGGAAACATAATAGATTTTCAGGTATTGAAATATAAACTTGCTTAGGATTTGTCCTCCAAACATTATATTTGAGCATTACAATTGAACTGGAATTAAGCAATGCATCTGTAACAGTGGTGTCCAAAAGTTTTCACATTTCTACGTTCACCTAATACAAATGCGTTGACGTTATTTTCTTTCATTTGTGACCATGGCATTATTCTCAGCCAAGCTTCTGTTCGACAAAAACGATAAATTAGGTGAAGTGGATAATATAGCCCACTTTGGAAGCTAGTGCCCTTTACGAGAACGTATCCTATTCGCAGTCTTTATTGATCAAAGAGGCTGCCTGCTGTAGAGTTGGCCGTTCGTCTTTTGATGAATTCTGCTTTGTCTGGGGATAAAATATCAGTGCAAAGTAGATCAACAGAAAGGAAGCGAATGAAGTTAAAGGCTCATTTCTTTCTGGCCAGCTCGCATGGGAGCAATGATAAATCACTGGTATTGCATTTATTTCAGCGACATGAGTGAGTCAAAGGTGGTTTGAATCTTTTTTGAAATCCTATTACAATTTTAGAAGTGTAATTGTTATGGTTTCTCGATAAATGCTAATCGTTGAATTTGTATTTCTTTGCATTATGTGTGAATTGAAGGAATTTAAAAGCAAAGAAAACGCCAAGAGAATTCACCATATCGATATTGAAAACGTTTCGGAGTCCAGCTCCATCATCAGTTCGACTAAACTAAAAATGAATAAAATCACTTTAAAAGTCAAAATTCAAAGACAGACATAAAACCTAAACAAGACCTAACATTATATCGAAATAAACAGGACTAGTTATGAACAACTTAGTCCTAGGGGTACGACAGAATATAAAATCCTAGCGATTTACTATTTCCAGATTATATGAGCTAAACGCATTATTGAGACATGGTTTTCGTTTGAAGATATGTAGAGACTCCAAAATTCTCAAATCCGAGCAGCCAGAAGTGGAACCGAGTATCCTGAAATCACTCTCAGATACAGCCACGTCGCACTGTTCAGCATGGAGGCGCACGGAAGAATGAGGAGGCTTGGCGAGAGGCAAGTTTGAACGATAGCTCCTGCCACGGTGTACAGAAACCCGGATGTAGAAGTTACGCGACGTCATTCCAACGTACGTAGATGCACAGCGTGCACAACAGAACTCATAGACCAGGTTTGATCGCATCCGAGCAGGAATAACGTCCTTATACCTGAAGAAAGAACCAATTTTGAAATTATTTACCATAAGGACGTTATTCCTGCTATAATAAGGACGTTATCCTGGTATAAGGACGTTATTCCTGCTCGGATGCGATCAAACCTGGTCTATGAGTTCTGTTGTGCACGCTGTGCATCTACGTACGTTGGAATGACGTCGCGTAACTTCTACATCCGGGTTTCTGAACACCGTGGCAGGAGCTATCGTTCAAACTTGCCTCTCGCCAAGCCTCCTCATTCTTCCGTGCGCCTCCATGCTGAACAGTGCGACGTGGCTGTATCTGAGAGTGATTTCAGGATACTCGGTTCCACTTCTGGCTGCTCGGATTTGAGAATTTTGGAGTCTCTACATATCTTCAAACGAAAACCATGTCTCAATAATGCGTTTAGCTCATATAATCTGGAAATAGTAAATCGCTAGGATTTTATATTCTGTCGTACCCCTAGGACTAAGTTGTTCATAACTAGTCCTGTTTATTTCGATATAATGTTAGGTCTTGTTTAGGTTTTATGTCTGTCTTTGAATTTTGACTTTTAAAGTGATTTTATTCATTTTTAGTTTAGTCGAACTGATGATGGAGCTGGACTCCGAAACGTTTTCAATATCGATATGGTGAATTTTCTTGGCGTTTTCTTTGCTTTTAAATTCCTTGTGAACTTGCGATATAAGCAGACTAATGATATAAGTACTTATATGTGTGAATTATTGAAGTCTTGAATTTAAATTAATAATTTTGTTGTCACATGCAGTCGTTTGTTCAGGTGTTGATTCTAGTGCTGATCAGGTGCTGGTATCTGAAACGATCGTATTAAAATGTACAGTTTCTTCCGCCTGAAATGTTTACTAAAATGCAAAAAAAATCGCATTAAATGTTTTAACTTTCATACAGCCCAGTCTCAAGCCCACGCTCACTAAAGAAATAGTTAGAATAAATCCACGCTGCGATTCATTGAAGCGAATTAGATCGAGCAAAGTCGAGGGTAATTTTTTGGTTTCCGAAAAATAATTCACATTATTTTATATTCGCAGTAGATCAATAAACAACTCACAAATTGCAACATCTTGTTATGACTCGTGCTATGCTTACTAACTTATAACTTCCAACTTTACTTCTAACTTTACTTCTAACTTCAAATTTTTAGTTCTAGTTCTAAATTTAAATTTTAATTCTATTTAGTGGAAATTTAGTAATTTTTATAGTAGTTCTTCGGAAAATTTGTATCATAAAGTTGCATGGAACTCGTCTACATAGTGGGACGTAGAATCTCACCCGTCGCATCGCTGGTTTTGCTTTCACGCTCAGAAAATGAGCTGAAAATGACCAATTAATTTTTAAGTAAGAAGCTGAGGGCCAGAAATAAACCTCATGCCAGTCTTGTAGAACTTGTGACAGCGCACAATCATGCGAGATTGCGACTGGAACAAGAGAGATGGTGAAAGAAGACGAGCAATGTTATTCGAAATACATTTCAAAATGATTAAAAAATAATATTGTTTCAAAATCATCAAAAAAGTTTTATATACCTTAACAATAATATGTATTATAGGAAGATCGAGCAATGGTAAAAATAAATTATCCAAGAATCTTCAAAAAACATTTAAATCTTATCTATTCCTCACGATTCTGGTTCCAAACGGAATTCAGGTTTTTGGTGTCAAATAAATAACGTTATGAAATAAATTACCTCTTATAATAAAAACGTTGTCGTGGGCATAGTGGCAAAAAAGATGAATAAAAATGTTAAATGAAAACTACAATAATCAAACGACAAATACCAAAAAAGACAAGAATATAACCGTGTGTTCTCATTGCTCTGGTTCTCACTTTAGACTTAAGATTCGGAGCCTTTCTGAAATTAAGAAATAAGCGAGAATTTAGAACTAGCAATACATGAGCAACAAAAGCAAAATACAATGCGAACAGGATAAATAAATAATAGACTGATAATCATAATCATGAACCCCTTTAAACACCACAACTGAATTGCAACAGAAAATTATCACAAAAATAATCAAACCAAATGATAAAGTAACGCGTACCTCTGTATAGTGGATCCCACAGCAATGAATAAGTTTCGGAGCATATCTGAACGAGGTCACGGCCGAGGTGACTTAAACAAAACAATCCAAATACCTAACTGTAATAAACCACTATTGCATTGCGTCCCCTAACAACATCGGATTTATATATTTGCGAAGATCTATCGCACAGCTATTTACAACAAGTTGAAGGATGTAATTTCAGACGCTTTCTACGAACTGCAGCGTGCACGCGCTGAGCAGTGAAATTAGTTTGCTTCAAAGTCCTATGATGCTAATGAGCACTACTAATCAAAAATTTACTTGATATTGTTGTAGCTCGTACCTACCTAGGCTAAGCCTTTTGCATCCGATAAATAACTTGCTGAGGTAAGATGTTAATATGCTTTTGATTTTGAATATTTTCGTCTCCAATGGATATAGGGAATGCTAATACAGTTACTATACCGGCCCCCTGATGTCGGTATACAACATTATACCGACATTATATACCATTATATAACGAATACCTGCTATTTTGTCATAACAGCAAATTCCTTACACCTGTTATAACTTCTTAGATGACAGATTAGTCAAAGAAATAGAGAAACTTATGTCATGAATTATATATATTTATTTTCATTTATTGTCCTGGTACAATCGTAGACGTCAATAGAGCATTGAATTCAAATAGAACCACGAATGTGAAACTCAAAAAAGATCCTTATCAAATTTATTAGGCTAGGTATTCCGAATTTCATTAAAAATTCGATTTAACCGATGATTATCCTAAGCCACACTTAAAATTAATTTGGCATTGAATAAAATTTCACCATTGAATCATACATCAGTTTTGTATTTGAAATGAAACCTATTTTCCCTTCACGGTTTGAAATTAAATTTCTCCAAATCCTCGAAAATAATTAACGGTTCGTTAGACCGCTGCGTTAATGCTCCATAATTTAATTGATAGCAAAATAATATATTTATATTTATCACACAGAGTGAAGTGCTTCAACTATGTCGATGTGATTCTGGTTTTAACGATGAGATATTAGGGAATAATGAATGAGATTTTCTCATATTTTGATTTGATGAGTAATAAATATTTGATTTTGCTGAGTAATAGGGATGTTCGACCTACATTTAAAATTCAAGGTTTACCAATTTCAGGGCCTTATGTCGGTATTAGACGTTGCTTGTGCAAATTTAATTTACACAAGCGCTGCGCTTTGTATTTAATTTTTAATTTTTTTGTTTAGTTGAAATTTAGTTATTTTCTATAGTTATTTATCCCATAATTTTAATCATAAACATGACATATGGGACCAAAATGACCGAAACATGCTGCCAATTTTATATTAAACTCGAATATTTAACGGAGTATTGAGGTGTTCGACTGCTAATGATGACATGAGAAACGAAAATTAACATTATAATAATTATTTACAACTTGATCTGTCGTACAATAAAGGTCTACCGTTGAGTGCTTTGTTGTTGTGATCTCTTCACATAGCAAATTTGACTGCTGAATTTAACTTCTGTAAAACAAAAAAGAGAAATAAAAATAGGCCTTTACTGTTTTCAGCACTAGAAATTGTTGATATTTTGTTGTTGTTGATATAATCATTCAATTAGCGAAAACTTCGTAAAGCGTACTACAAATGTTTCATGGGAGTATGTGGATAAAAATTTTGACAAGAGGAAAACACTGTAGACGAAAATTATTTTTTTAGTTCATTTTCTACAGGAATGAGAGAGAAACGTGAAATTTTATCTTTGGACGCAATGCAGAATAATATCAATGCGGCAAAGTAATTAACAACAAATGGGATTACCATGGGGCTTATTCAGCAATCTAACAAAGAAAAAGCATCGTCCTGCCGATAAAAACTATCCTGCAGAACGTCTAATAATATTATTAATTTTAAAGTGAAATTCACAAAATTTTATTCTCTTTGTGGTTATTCATGTCTTCCTGCATGAACACTAATAATAATAATGCAACAATGTATCGATTATTATTGGAAATCTTATGATATGTCATTGTGAAAATATAAATGTTATGAAATGTCGTTAAGAATGTATAAATGTCACGGAAAATCGTTTAGGACAGTGTAAATATTATAAAATGTCATTGGGAAAGTATTAATTTCATTGAGAACGTATGAATATCATGGAATGTCATTGTGAACTTGAAAATGTCATGGAATATCATTTAAAAAATCTGAATGTCATGGAATGTCACTCGGAAAGTTATGTTTTTATGCACTGTCATTGCGAAAGTTAAATGTTATGGAATGTCATTGTGAAAGTGAAAATGTCATGGGATGTCATTGTGAAATGGGAATGTCATGGAATGTCACTGTAAAAGTAAAAATGTAATGGAATATCCTTGCGAAAGTACAAATGTCATGGAATGTCATTTGGAAATAAAATATTATGGAATGTCATTTTGACAACAGAAATATCATGGAATATCATTGTGAAAGTATAAATTTAATGGCATATCATTGTGAAAGTATAAATGCATGGAATGCACCCAGAGCGAGATCAAAATATCCCTGCCAAGGACGTCTGGGAATAAACAGAGGCGCTTTCCATTAGTGAGCGCCGCGAACGCGATTACGGTTAGAGGCTCGCCAAGAGGCGCCTATTATGCGCATTCACGTTCCGGGGCCATTAGCTCCCAACCCAACCAGGGGCTAATTTGCGTCCAGTGTGAACATTGCGCTTGATTTAGCCCAGCAGTAAATATTCTTGGATTTAATTTCAGCGCCAAATCACAACTTCGATTATTTTTCTCTAATAATTTAGCCCAGCAGTAAATATTCTTGGATTTTATTTCAACGCTAAATCACGACTTCGATTATTTTTCTCTGATGATTATAACCACTACATTTGACCTCACGTTGGTTTGGCGACACATCTACTTGAAAATCTAAAATTAAATGAGTTTAAATATGAGTTTACGATACCGGTGTTTCCTCAATAATATCAATTTATATTTAGTTCTGCCTGTAAATGAGCTAAGTGTTAATTTCAGTCCATAACCGATCCCAGAAGCCTAAACAATTTAATTTTATACGGTGTATAAATTTCTAAAATAATCCGAGACGTGTAATTCTGTTTCTTTTCTATATCTTGGATCTATTTCTTTTGCTATCAAATTGTTCGTCGAATTTGATTAGAAATGCAAATTATGATATTGGACTTTGCCCTTAAAAATTAGACTAATGTTATTCCAGTTCATAGCGAAACGTAATGACGAAGTCACCTTTAGAATTATCAAAAAAGATTTATTCTACATAGTATCTTCATATAGTAATCTCAAGAAATCATTACTTGCTGTGCATATTTTTACTCCGCGGCTCTTATTACATTTGAGGTGCAAATGGGCGCCATTGTAAGGCTAGGCAATACAATGGCGCAACGATTGCAGCGTAATAATCGTTAGGACAATTGCCGAGCTTACCAAGAGTCCCAGGTAATTCAAACTCTCCTTGCTGAACGCAATGTTTGCCCCGGAAAGATCTAATTATTATGCACCCTTCCCGTATACTGCGGAATCATTTCGTTTCTGCTCAAGCTGCCATTCATTCCTAACTGCCACCCTGCTCGGAAAATGGCTGGAAGGAGCGTTTGAAGGAGCAGGATCTGACTTACGAGTCAGAAAGCTTTAAAACGACCTATAAACATGCACAGGATACTTCAGTGAATTGCACGAATGTCAGAATCTCAGAAATGTTCTCATAAATGCATAGGACAGTTTAAAAAGTGCACATAGCAATAAAAAAATCTGGGCAATTACTAAATGCCATCATGAAGCTCGTTAATAATTGTAAGTGCAGTTGGAATGCAAAATATCTCAGAAATGTATAAGTGCAGCTTTGGAGGTTCGAGTGAATTCCTGAAGAACTAATAGTAGAATTACTATGATGTAGAAACGGGATGGGATTTCTATTCAAACGTCGTCCAAATTCGTCTAGTTTTGACGGCAAATGGATCGCTATAGGAATAAAAAAAAAACAATGGAATGGATACGATACCGCTCTCAAGTTGATGTTATGGCCCATGGAAGTTTATCTAAATGTCTGAAACATTGCAGACACAGCATCAAATAACTATTACGTTTCTATTCTTATCCAGTTGAACGTCCATTTGACCCATGAACTTACGATTATTGTTGACTCTATTTATAGTTGTTTGGTTTTGCGATATAAAGCATTCGCATAGAAGCAGGTTTTTTATAATGTTTTAATTAGCGTGATGTTTTTGATGAAGTTTAATGACATTTGTATGTGGCTAGATTATTTAAACAGCTTAAGAATTAGAATATACTACTAAGAAATTTAGTTATATATGCCTAAAAACCCAGTTAATTTCATTGCAACCGCTCCTACATTTCGGGCCACTGATTTGCCAGCCAAAAAAGCTCTTAAATATTTTGTACTCGTTTTATTAATAGCCAATAATCAGCGTTGGATTGATTACTGCTGAAATTTTGGCCCAATTTCTCAATTTCACTTAATATTTCATTTATAAATGAGATCAGATTGTTGCGCGGTTAAAATCATGCTGGAATCATGCTTCAGCACGGCCTAGTTGGTGTTCAGATCTTCCATTGATCATGCATGTCCTCCATTAATCATGGATGAATAGTATTAGCAATAATGGGAATGCTGTTAGCAATCATAAATGAACAATTTATCTCCTACTAAAACTACGCATATTTGCAATAGGAGATTATTTCTGGGTATTAAAGGATGAAGATTTCACCAGTTCATGTTTTCCTAATGAATTTTTTTACTTTTATTGGATTTTTTTCTGCAATGTAACTTAAATTTCATGATAAGCATCTTAATTATTCTTGATAAGATTTCCCTTTTTATTATTATTACTTAATTAGTATTAGTTAACCGTTATTCAATTAAGTGTCAGCTGGAAAACAACAACAATCGAGTTCACTAGGTTTTCATTATAAGCGGCAATTAATACGCTATTAATAATAGTAATTAGTATTAGCGTCAATTTATTTTTAACCATTACCTATACCGAATTGCATTGGACACAATTACTTCATAAAAGTCGCTTGGAATTCTCTTTGTAAATAAATTAAAGCTAAAAATTATTGCTTAGAGCTGAAGTCTTTTATGTCAGACATGTTTTTCCTCAATAAGAATTCTTACCAGTCTCGCTGAGAAAAGTTTGTGATATTATATCGAGAGTCTTGATAAATTAGCAATTCTGGATTACTGGGATTATAATGCACGCTATTGGTATAGGAAATAATTACATTCAATGTTGCTGCTAGGAAATTGTCCGACGAGAACACGACCAAAGTTGATGAAAGTTGGTTGAGGGATAACAGAACGTGAGTTGAGGTTGAGGGAACGTGGTTGAGGGATAACTTAAAGAAAAATAGGAACGAATTATGCTGTATCTTGAAGAACTATTGATATTTAAGCATGACTTGAAAGAATGAGATATTACTTAATGGCCAAAAATATAATAAAGCATATTCTATCATTTATTAACGTTTCCGGAAATGTAAAGTCACTGCATCAGAATCGTTTATCGATTCTTTATATTCGTTAATATAGTTCCGATCAAGAATAGTTTCTACCTTAATCTTAGAGATTTCATTCACAAAAATAAACATACTATTGCACATGTGCACTTTCAGGATAGGTGTTTTTGTACACCTATTAAATTTAAAATAGAGGTGACTGAGTGTTCTAGTTGAATCTTCATTCATTTTTTCCATTCCTGACTAGTACGCGTCTGGAACTAACTTATGTGAAAATAATCGCAAAGGAAAGACTTTAAATGTCAGTAAAATTGCTACAAATGTTCTTTTAACTTTAATAATTTCGTTTTTCTCTTGTCAATTCAATCTGCCCTGGTGTCGAAAAAACCTAATGCAATGCCTGATATAATTTTATCAAATATCCAAAAAATTATAATGTAGATTTTTTTGCCTAAAAGCTTGTTGTTAATTTCTAGATATCCATTGTTGAATCAATCGACAATCCCCACCGTTTGGCCCCAGCTTCATCGAGTTCGGCTCTTGATCAGAATCGGCTCGGAAGCATAACAGTGAAGTCTGAAGTGATCTCCATTAATTGGAGAGATTGGATTATTTCGAGAGCAGTTGAGCCCAGACAAGCTTTGTTATCGAGGGTGGCTGAAGAATTACTCTTACTCCTACCTTAAAGGATGGAGGGATCCACGTACGCACCATCTGGCGTGTTTTCCTACAGGAGAACTAAAAAGGATCTACCTCCTGTTCTTGTACGATCTGTGCTGCAAGCTGTTCGTTCATATGTGGTTGATGGTTAACCTGCATAAAAATGATCTGAAGTTTTTATTGACGTTGCAATGGGTGGTATTTTATAACAAATTTATTCATTTTTTCTGCCGTACCGGTAGACGGCCGTCTACAATCTACCGGTAAACTTAAAAATACAGTAAACGGCCGCATGCAAACTACCGTACCGGTAGACGGCCGCCGATAACGCATCGATAACCCGATTAGAATGAACTCTAATTAGCAGAATCCCTTTGTATTTGCTAGCTAAAAATGAAACGCTTCAGCACGCACCGACCAAAGAGCCGGGGATCAACAAGGGAGGACTGAGGATTAAGTTATAACAGAATAATTTGTTTTTAGAAAATTGCATGGGGGGACCGTTTCGTGGCCATTTATGCTATCAGAAAATCAATGAACGCGTCGCAATTTTTAGGGAACGAATTCTGCGTTACTGAGAAGAATTCGATTTATTCATTTGAATTTCGTATTAATAATATTTATGGATGTAACTTATCAATTTATCAGCCATAGAAATTTTCGAATATTTTTCAATTATTATATTCCGATTGCCTAAAAATCCCTCATACTCGCTTATTTTATTATGAGTAACGTTAAAAGGCCGTAAACAGAACAGGCGCAATATTTATCTGTTTATTTTGTTCTTTTAACTTTTCGCTACCTTCTATTCAATCTCCAAGCTCCATTCATGCAACATTTTTAGCGCATTTTCTGATTTATGGAAAAAAGGCGCTATTGTGCTCGTCATGTCCGTCCGTCCGTGACTTCACGTTTTCGTAGATTTTAAGAAAATGCGCTCTCTGTCACACCCTGCAGTGAGTACTGATCTAATTTTTTTACATTTGCGTGAAATTTTGCATGACACGCCTGCCTTAATTATTGCGCAACCGATACAAACCCCGCCAGCCAAGACTGGATTATAAGAGGAATATAAATCGCAGATAAAGATTGAAGGCAGGGCGCAAGAAAACTATATACTAGGCATACTATATACGTATGTAGCTACAGTTCATTTTCATATATAAGAAGCATTGTTCAATAGTTGAAATATTCATTGCTTTATTTTGACTGCCTATGATTACCCATCATTGAACCTGCTTTGTGTGACTGGAACGAGATAAAGTTGAATAAAAAATACATCATACATGTTCTTTGATGAAAAACCAAATTGATTGATAATTATTATTAATTAATTATTAATTAAATTATTGATGAAAACAAAAATTTTCCAAAACACCGCAGTGCAGCGCTGGGTTTCGAAGCCTTATTATTGCACCATGTCAATTACGCATAAGTTTTACAATTAATGTTAGAATAATTAACGTGATATTAAATTCACACAACCTACGTTTAATAGGACCAAGGATTAATTAATTTTTCGTGTTGTTATATCCCACCGTTTTTAAGTAATTCCACAAATTTAATTATAAGGGCTGCCAAACAATAAATAAAAACGGCGCGTGACAACCTACGCTGTAAATACCTTTCGAATTATTTACTTATTCCTTGTGGGGCTGAAAATGTTATAGAATTTGAAGTATTCGAACAGTAAGAAGAATCTGCCCTGCAATTAGGCTGGGTGCAAAGCTCGATAATTGTCCGTGGGAATTTTCATTGTGGCGCGGTTGGGCCTTATAGAAAGCCCTAGATTTTGGTAGTTCACCAAATGAGCCTAGGCATTTCAGAATGTAACGGCTTCACATAACGCGCTACAGTTCGCTGAAAAACAATCATAAATAAACCTCGCATTCAGAGAAATCAAGACATTTCGATACAATATTTAATTGACAATCTAGTTTTGAAAATATCCCAAGGCTAATAAATCAATTAGTGGATTTCACCTAAATTCATGAGTCTGAATCTATCTTTAAGTGCAATGCAAGCATGCACTTAAAGAATGAACCAAATTTAGTGTCTACAAGTACGGAAAAAAAGGCATTAGATTTTCGGATGGCGCTATTTGCTTGACTGGAGAAAATGCTTTCAAGTGTTCTAAATAACTTCTGGTGAAAGAGCAATTTCAAAATGTAAAATATATTCCAGTGGTGCAACAGAGAGAAAAAATGTATTTTCTAGTACAGCTCGAATAATTTGGGTCAATATAGTATTTTCCACTATTTACTGGCAGCGTATGGCACTGAACTTCACGTAATCTAATTCACTGAAGGACTCTTCACCCTGAATGCCGCGCTGTGTGTATGCAACCAACGTTCGACACAATGATTGACAGTTTCTCCCACGGCGATGAAGCAGCAAATTCTCTCTAATGATCCTATTAGAGACCACAAAACCTAATAATCGCCTCGCTCCAGCTGTAATGACGAGGCACAGTCTGACTCGATGAGTGCAACGAGTGTTAAATGACCGGGACGAGGGCGGCTTTCTTCCTAACCTACTAGGAAGGTTGATAAAAACTCATAATAAATTCATAACAAAAAAATTTGTTTCCATAAATTATTGTCCTCTCACTGATTGATGATTATACATTTTCCTATGTAGAATTCACATATTTGATCAATATTATTTTTTTTACACATCAGCATTTGGTCAGCGCTGTTGACGCACATAATCATTAGTCATGACTGAGAGGGAAACAATCAGAAGACCGTTAAAGTAAATCTCTAATAGGAAAATTCTTATCGGATAAGATATTTACTATTTAAATAGGTTAAGTTCAGACGATTAATCGATGAATGATCACCGGTTTACTGCCGAGATTTATATATTCTTTCAATTTTATATTTTCAGTGAGATTTAGGTTAAATGGAGTAATTGGCAATTTCATTGCATAACTTAATATCACTGCTGGCCATTGCACTTCTGAGCACAGCTTGTAATGGTTAGTAAGCGCGAGGCATCTGAGGCGTACGATCAATCATTTTGAAATCACTTATTTTCAAAAATCATTTTTAGCGCATTTTCTCATCTATGAAAAAAATGCACTTTTGTGCTCGCCATGTCCGTCTGTCCGTCCTTCTGTCCATCCGTCTGTCCGTCCGTCTGTCCGTCCGTCTGTCCGTCCGTCTGTCTGTACGTCTGTCTGTCCGTCTGTCTGACCGTCTGTCCGTCCGTGACTTCACGTTTTCGTCGACGAGAAATACGCTCTCTGTCACTCACTGAAGTTAGAGCTGAGTTATATTTTTTATTCTGTTAACTAACGTGGAATATAGGGCAGGAGATATTTTCATAGAAAAAGATATTTAGCTAGACACATTTATTTGGATAGACATAAAAATGATTGACACAAAAGAAATGATAGACAAAATGTTTGCAGTAATTAATTTTTATCTTTGGCCATATTAGTGCCTGTAGTTACCAGATACTGGTTTGACCATTTTATATGTTACTTACAGGCAGTCTCTTCTGTTCCATAATTTTCAGCCATTAATTATTGTGTAGTGGTAGGAGGAGCCGACCTTCAACGCTGTTTATAAATGAATAAATTTTATGTTTATCCTTCAACTAAAACGAAAATTAGGTATCAAAAATATAACCGTAATTTTAACATTGTAATTTTTTGCAAGATGCAAAATAAATAACCTGGCATTTACTTCTTCACAACAATGAAAAAATATGTACAGTATGTTGCACGATTAGAGTTTCTGGGCATAAAATAAAAAAATTGCCAGTGAAATCTGAATTTTGGAAATTGAATGTGCGGTTTAATTTTTCAGAATTTAAAGAATACATTTTATATCATTATATTATTTTCTCGTCATGAGAAGTTCTTGAAAATTCAAAGAATTTGCGTACAAAATATCGACAATTTTTTTCAATAAAGCACGAAACATAATTTAGCAAGAAAAAATTCTACTCAGAATTTGTATGAATTGAACATCATCTATTGAAGAATGAATCAATCTTGATTCATTCTTCAATGAATGATCTTGGTGATTAAACTGCTTTGAATTTACTGCAGTTCTATATAGGCTACCCAGGCGCTTCATCAATACGAATTCTTAGGAGAAAATTCGCGTGCCTCGCTGGAACTATAAATCAATACGTTCTATTCAAAGAATGTATATTAATTAAGTTTATTGGATTAGTGACATTTCACGAGGTGCCAGTCATCGCCTAATATCTCTTTTATTTCGATGCAGTTTATTCGCACCAAGCAATGTAATTTTATAATTTTGCTGCTAACGAAAAGAGACGTCTAAAAATTTATAAACTTAGTAAGAATTCACATGCATATAACGGTTATCGTCGTAAGTCAATCGGCCGACCATAGACTATTCTTCGACGACTAAAATGCGGCTCAGAGTTGGATAGACAAATATGTCCCATCCACGTTACTGGCCACCTCGCATGTAATAGCCGCGCATGCATCTCCTATTATTGGCAATATGTATTAGGTAATCCCGTCATGTGTGAGCCTCGTATTAATTCTCAATGAATAGAGCGGCCGAGAGAAGAGACTCAAAGGAAGTGGGGCCTTGAGGAGCTCGGGGCTTTTGTGTGAAGAGGTTCGGTGTTGGGCGCTCAATCTGCCTCAGGGCCCATCAAAGGGCTCCACATGAGGCCCTGGTTGTTCTTCTTGAGTCCTGCTCCCAGTATATCCATTATGCTTTGACTCAAGTGCATCCAGTAATCCTAAGTACTCTTCTAAATGTATATAACTCATGCAAATACATTTGTTGTATAATGAACATGGAGTGCATGCAGGGAAGTTCATGGCTACGATTTATGCTTCAAATTGATCGAGCGGCTAGAATTTGTGTGGGTAAACAAACGGTGGCAGTGCCCGTGGCGGGAGCAAAGTACAGAATCACAGCCAAATTCGTGTACACAAGGTAGAGAGGAAATGCACGGCTACTAATTACAGGCTACATTGACACAGAGCACACGGCACAGATAATGTACCAATAACGCGGAAAAGGTGCACATATTATACAGATATCACAGCGCCGACCAAGCGCATACAGTTTTGACACAGTACACACAGGACAGACACACTGCACCCTGAAGTGACACAATGAACATAACACTGGCGAAGTTACCACTGCTTAGACAAAGTAAACACAGCTTTAAACAAAGAATAGACGCGACAGAAAAGTGTACACTGCACACTTTGCAAATCTGTGTGCTAGCTGCACTTGTTTGCACTGTGTACATATAATAAAATGTCCCTTTTAAACCTGATATTTGGATTTTCACTTCCTATCAAGAGCCTAATTCGCCGAATAGAGAAAAACAGTAAGAAAATTGTCAATAAGAAACACTCTCTGGTCTTCAATGAAACCTGCATTAAAGAACAGTTTCTGCCAAACTACACAAACAACTGTGTACAAAGTGCACTGTTCGTTTTACGGTCATAATAGATTTTGCGCGGAAAAGTGCGCAGATTGCAAGGTTAGCTGTAAAATGTAACTTGAAAAATAAAAAGAACAAATTTTCTAATATTCATGCATTTTTTCTCATAACATAAAGTTGCACGTAATCCAAATTGCATGCATCCACTGCATGCGCGCTCGCAAGTAATGGATTTGCCCACTGAAATCCACGGATTAACAGCGAATGTTTACACGTGCGGAGAACGTTTCTGAATTCGTCTAAAATTACCATAAGGCTTAGTATGTATCAAAATGAAATTTCCTTTACCATGAAACTTAAGAGAGAGTCATTAGTTCGCCTAATAATATTAAAGGACGCGTATCCATATTAGGATGAAAGTTAATTTTAAAATGAAATCCTAAGCATTTGTTTTAAAACTTACTATAACGTGTTACTGTTTGTATTTCAATATCACATTTAATTTCGATGTAGGAATAGCGGGTATTATTGATATAACTGGCTCATGTATTGTCTTTAGCCAGTAATTTACTTTTCGAGACCATTACGAAGACATTTATTAAAAAATTCGTAGAAATAAATGAGTTCGAAATAATACAAAAACTCTCCTCGATTTTACTAATTAATTGAATATTTAATAGCCAGTTGTCCATCATAATTCTACGTTATATGGCAAGTCAATTAATACTGATCGAATTAACGCAAAAATTCAAGCTTCGGAAGATGGAGATTGATTTCGCAAAAATAAGTAATTAAATCCATTAAAATTATTTAGTAATCATTTCGAATCCAAGAAAAAAATTCAATATTCAAGATATTTGCTCGAAATGAATCCGTTACATAAGTGACCTTCTCATTTCTTCCGTCAATTCAACGTGTGTCGTTTGAATGAAATATCTGTGTAATTCGATCACTCAATGAATGATGTATTGCTACCTGAATAACTGGGGGTAAATTTGGAAGATTTAGAAGTTCTGCGTCGTGCGACCAAACCATGAAGATAAATCATAGCGTGGCGCTATTGACTGAACTTTGGCAGGCAAGGTGAGCCTTCTTTTTTCTTTCAGACCTTTGCATGGATCGCTGATCCAGCCTGGATTATATGATACGTCGCGTGTCATGCAGGCTGCGGATGAAAGATAAGAAGAATATAGACTTTAGAAGCTAAAATATTAAACACATTTTTACCGGAGTGCAGCGCCTTATTGACGCGTTATATATAAACCCCTGCCACAAGACTAAGGTTTGGAATCCTTCAGAATTTTCACGCTATTCTGGTACGGAATAGACAAAAGTTAAATTTTACATGATTATGTACAGTTACCCCAGCTCACCAGAAGTTACTGATTGCGGCTCAAATTATTGTAATATAGCGACAGGTCACCAGAAGAAAAAAATGCACAGATTTAGGCGCAGTGTATGGAATTCTGTAGTAGAGTTCATTTATTCTCCGTGAATTATGAAGATACTAAATCAGGCCGCACCCGGCCTGCGTGCTGCAGCCATTGACAACAATATGCAGGAGGCCTCCACAGAACGGCCTATTTGTGGTGTGTATGACATGCGCAGCTGCTGCTGCCTTGCATCTGCATGTAAATTCATTGTAATCCATATGCGATAAATTGAAGGAAGATTTATTTATTTAGTATTTTTTTCTACTTAAGTTCATCTTATGAAAATTAACCCATTCATCATACCGATGATTTATTTAAAATGGATTCAAAATAATTTTATTACGCCTTTTGATTCAATCTTTGCAGAGAGTTAATTCCTCTTCTTAGTGCTGCAATGAATTGAAATATGTAGAACATTGAAAAAAATTATAGGGATAATCGTTCAGAAAATCTTTTTCTATATAATACCATAGTAGCATTCGATGGTGTAGCATTTCAACACTCTAACAACTTTTAAAATTGTTTTTACTGAATAGTGTGAGAGCTACCCAATTGCTATCGAAATACCTAATTAAGCATTTTATAAATAATCGAAAAACTTTAGCTAATAACAATATTATCATTTTATATGAATATGTAGATCGAAATATGGATAATGCTAATTTCGATCTTATTCGTTCGCGCAGTTCAAAGTTATATTGAGCATATATCAAGATGAGGGTGTAATAGCAAAAACTGCATGGCATTCCACCTTATAATTTGCACATATATACTGTAAGGTATATTTGCTTATACTATATCTTTTTTGCGCTAATAAAACGGCAAGTTTTTTGCCCAACGATATCTTTCGTTGGAGACTTATTATTTTCAAGGCTACTCACTGAATTTAATTGAATACGTGGATACATATGCAGAGTGAAATAAAATAGGATATTGTTAAAAAGATTTGATCAATAAATTTGACATAAATAGCATATGGTACTTATTATGAGCACTCACCATACAACAGTCTGCATCTCATGCAGCCAGCCCACTCACCATACAGCAGCCCACTCACCATACAGCAACCCACCCACCATACAGCAGCCCACTCACCATACAGCAGCACACTCACCATACAGTACAGAAGAGATAAGATGCTCAAAAGAGATCATAAGATGCTTGCACAGTACCACATATTTGCAGGACAGATCTGACCTCGACCCCATATCTGACAATGTATTGGTAGTTTCTACGGTTCGTTGTAGCAGGTGAGAGTCGAGCATCTCCTGTGAGCGCTAACGAGCCAACTTTTTCCGGAGCCGCTCCAGCGCCGCAGGAACTTTTCACGAAGACTGCCGCTGGCTCCCACCTAAAGCTATATTCTTCATAGGATATTTCTGATACCATAATGTTTTTTTTCGCTTTCAACCAATTCCGTTAATCAAGCAGTTTTATTTCTGATACCATAACGTTTTTTTTCGGTTTCAACCAGTTACGTCACTCAAGCAGTTTTATTTCTGATACTATTATGTTTTTTTTTTGGTTTCAACCAATTTCATCAACCAAGCAGTTTTATTTCTGATGCCATTATGTTTTTTTTTGGTTTCACCAAATTTCATCAATCAAGCGGTTTTTTAATTTACATTTTCGTGATTAACAAGCTCATTCAGATAAAGGTGTTGGAAAAAAGAGTAGCAAAAAATAGTAGTCTAATGTAGTAGTAGCAGATCACTCGTTCGTTTTTTTTTTTGAGGATCAAATCTGGTTCAAGACGTAGAGTAAAAATTCAACTATAAAGGCCATTTTTATTAAAACTTTTTCGATGTCAATATGGACCCTTTATGGATTTCTTTCAATCATTCCAATTTCATAACGGCTCTCATCGGTTCCTTGGAAGGAATATTATATCTGCGGAATTTAGTAAAAATCGCTAAAATAACAAAATTCAAATATTAAATTTACAGCAAGTTTCTTATCGTTATAATAAAAGTTTAAGTTTAATTGACGATAATATGATTGTAATGGTTAGTATTATTATAGTTAATAGTTTATCAAATAAGTTGCCGCAAATTACATCAACAAATTTATATTAAGTTTTAAAATGAAAAACAGTAATTATAATAGAGTGAGATCTCAGACACCGGTAGTCCTGAGAAATCCTACCCAAAGAGAGTGAAAAAACTGTAATGTTGAAGTCCCCCAAATAACGACACTCACGGAACCAAAGGGAGAGGATCAACGGCCCTCGCAGGCCGCCGTGCAGCACAAAAGCAGTCGCGTGCGCGCTCTCATGCGCATGCGCAACACAGGCGTTTCCCTACTCTGCATTCATCAGATCGGAAACTTGTTTTCTGCTTCACTAAAAACACAGAAAATGCATTATTCTCGCAAGACAATTAATGCCAAATTATCGTAATAATAAAAGGCCGCATAATTTTGAATTATGCATTTCAAATTGTTATTTTAAAAGGTAAATTTGTAGAGTTTAAAATTAAATGTGGTAGATTTTTTCATTTCTTCGTGATAGCTTCACCTTTTCTAACGCTTTTCACAGAGACGAATAGAACTTTGAGGGTACATACAGCGATGAATATAAATAGAATATGAAGTTTGAAGTTACATACACCGATGCAGTAAGATTAGACGTTGCGACTATGCAGTTGATTATAGAAATAAAATTAGGCACAGCAGTTTATATTTCAAAGTAACAGTTGCAAATTTCACCGTACACCTCGATTTTGACTTCTGAAGGAGAAAATCAACTGAAATAACAACAAACGTTTGTTGTTAAATTATTTCTGTCACAACACTCATGGAATTATCGCTAAAATCCTACTGTTCATAAGGAATGCTGCGTGAATCATCACTTTTGATTGTCGAGTGTTGCATGCCTAATGGACCGTGAGACATTTCTATTGGGCAGAGGTCTGGATCGTGATTGAATTGCTCCCAAGTTTCCTAGTCTAATGTTCATAATGATTAGACGCAATTATGTTTAGCTGATGATCAAATATATGGTAAAACATTTAGGCAGACCATAATCTAAATCGAAGCACAATTCAATATTAATAGCTGATATATAGCCGAAAAACTCATTTGTTGAATAACTTATATGTTCTCCACAGCAGTTCTAAACTATTTTATGAAATTCCCATCAGTAATCAGAAATTGTAAGTGACATAACAATTTTATCTCAAGCATGAATATTATTCATAAATTAGAGTACCGCACCAATATCTCATCGCGATATAGAGATTTTGGAGCGTTCCCCATTGATTTGGCGCCTTGCAGTACATTAGGCATTGCATTTGTTGAAGGTTAGTCAATAATAAGTTCAGTGCAACTAGAGATCACATTAAACTTTCAAACAAGACTTGACTTCCCATTAGTCTTCTAATGGAACTGCAAACGGACTTTCAAATAACATAATGACATATTTGTCTAGCTATGAACCAACATCGATAGAAGTCCTAGGCACTATAATGATTTAGCGAAATTAAATATGTTTAGGCCTAATACGTACACAAAAAGGGAGTGAATTCATTACGCCAAATATTGTTTGTTTCACCAAATGTAAACCGGGAAACATTAAAACAGTTTCCCATGAAAAATGATGTTCAAATACAATAGCACTCCGATGATCGTATGTTCATATTTTGAGCCTGTTATTGTAGGGAATAATGCATTGCGATTGGGCATGTTGCATATTAGAATTTAATTTTTTGGAATACATGACTCTTGCAATGTGGTATGCTTCAAATAATACTAATACTCTAATTGAGCTCAATGACACTTAATTTTAATACAAACGATATTGGGAGCCGGTGTCATAAGTTTATGTAAGATATGAATTTTGCTTCTACAGTTCTCATACTTTTCACGAATGACTTTAGTAGTTTCAAGTGCTAGTCGATCGTACTTCTGAGTTCCGAAGTGTCCTGGGACTTACATGGTTGCAGAGAATAAACGATTCGTCTGTCAAAATTACTTCAACTCTCAAAACGAGTCGCTACTTCTGCGGCACCAAATATTGCGCTTGACATCAATCGTTTAGACGAAAAAATATTTATTACGTTGACATGGCATTCTCAGCGGAGTTTACTTTTTGTGGACTCACGATATCATAATTTAGAGACGCCATCTTCAATGAAGGCTATAATGTTGTGGAATTGACATCGTCTTCTTGAAGCAATTGCACAGACGTCGCTTGATATCCGCAACGATCAAGCGGCTATTGTAGTAATAGTTACATTTACAGTGGGGAGCGGCCGGAGATGTAGTCGTAAGTGGTTGATAAAAATAACTTTTTAACAGTAGAACTGAAGATAAACTTAAATCCTTGGTTGTTTCGTGTAATCCTATTGAAGAAAATAGAAAGGATGCGATTAATTCTTTCACACGTAGATTTGCATTAGTAGCATAAAATAATTTTCGATAGATTTAATAATGAATCCTAGGAGCATATGGTTAGTATTTATTTATTGTGTTGTATAGATGTTTTTAGAGAAACTGGTCCCATCCCCATATAGTTAAAAGGCAAAGGATTGGCTCAATTATCCAAAAATGGCTCCAAAATACAACAATAGATTTAAAACCATGCCGGCGTTGCAGTCGCTCGAAGACACGACTCAAAACTGAAGTTCAAAATTAAATTGTAAGTTGCATTAGATTCATATTCGAGAGTAGGTTCATTATTCGTGGGATAGATCAAAGTTCAAGGAACGTCTCAGATTAATTATTAATCGATAGCAAATAACAGGTTTTCAGGCTATAAAAAATAAAAATAGGCGATTACAATGGAATGAGCGCCCATTTTTTAACCGGTGGACTTTACTTAGGAGTAACACTATGAATAAAATACAGTGAAAATTTTTAAATGGTATATAATTACATTAAATTCATTTATTTAATGCACACCCTATGTATTTTTGACCTAAAGATATTTTGCAAATTTATACAAACTGTCGTCAAGTGGCTCGCAGTTTCTGAAGAATATTTCGTCTTTAGTGCGGGCATTGCACGAGTCTTGCATGCAGCACACCCAACAGCTTTACGTGCGTCCAAAGACAGCTCAGATGACGACGACATTCAAGCAAGGCACGCATATTCTTCACGTAGATTTCAACGTATATTCTTCACGTAGATTTCAACGTATATTCTTCACGTAGATTTCAACGCATATTCTTCACATAGATTTCNGTTTTATTATCATTAAATGTTAATGAGTAAATCCCAATAGCCTGTCTCTTATACACATCTAGATGTGTATAAGAGACAGCGCATATTCTTCACGTTGATTTCAACGTATATTCTTCACGTAGATTTCAACGCATATTCTTCACGTAGATTTCAACGCATATTCTTCACGAAAATTTCATGGGCGTCAACAATGATACTGCTGTCGTAACATAGACTCATGCCCGACATAACGGCCTCGTAACTTCCTCTTTAAGTCTCTACTGAGAAGCGCTTCAATGGGGCTTCATTTTCCTCCACTACATTCATGGGAAAACTACTTAGAATCTGATAAATAAATAAAAAGTTTCATGCGTTTTGGCTGCGTTATTCACCAGTTGAGATCTTTCCTGTTTCCTGATACGCCAAATGGCAGTTTTTTGGCTTAACGATTCACATTATTAATGTATCCTATTAGAGACACTTATATATGATGTACAATGGTACATCTGTGCTATACAGAGCTTAGGTTCATATGGAAAATACTTTTGATAAGCCTTCTCTGAGAGCATTATATGCCGTTTGATCTTCTTATAGGACTTCCTGAGCTTACGATCGCGTAACATCTTGTTAAAAAAAATTTAGCCCAATAACATATCGGAAATCTGCCTGAATTTCAATTTAATGTGTATTTTTATGCTTATATATATTTGCCTGCATTTTCGTTTAATGCGTATTTTTATACTTATACTTGCCTAAAGTTTATCCATATGATTTTTTTGCCGAAATTATGATACTCTATTTACTCCGAATCGAATCTATCCATTATTATTAACTTGTTCTAGCTAAAATATGGTAACAATTTCCACAGATATTAACGAGACGAGTGTGCCTTTAGGATTTTTAAATATATTTTCTAATTACTTAACTCATAATTAAGTATTGTGGAAGTGAAAGAGAACGAATGATTAATGGGCACTAAAGTCTTAAGCATAAATCTGCGAGACTCGGGATTTTTTCATGTGCATAAGCACGAATCGTTAAAATAAAATTAAAAGCTAATGGGCAGTAAAGTTTTAAGCCTGACACGACGAGAGTCGGGATTTTTTTTCCATGTGCATAAGCACGAATCAATAAAATAGAAGTAAAAGCTAACGGGCAGTAAAGTTTTAAGCCTGACATGACGAGAGTCGGGATTTTTTTCACGTGCATAAGCACGAATCACTAAAATAGAAGTAAAAGCGGCATAGCGGACACTTTGAACCGAGCGAAATTCCGCTGAAGCTCAAATCTGTGCGATCCCCTAACCGAAAAGAAGGATTGAGGGCGCACAATATCAATGCAGTGACGGCGGTCGGCCGCAGTGTGTACGTGTATCGGAAATATCAGAGGCCTGTAATTTGAGAATGCGAGGCTCAGGATGGCTTTGTTGCAAGGGGCCAAGAAATGGAAGACTCTCTATTGTACGCTATCGAGAAACTGAAGGCTTTGGCGCAGTCAGCCACGCAGATATATCTTCTAGGAATCCGGCTCCGTTGGTCATCTTCAAATGATACGGGGCAAGTTTTAGGGAAAAGTTGTGTTGCACATCATGCGTTTTTTGCATTCACGAAGAAGAAATTGTTTGGATTTGGACAGACGATTACACTTCAACAGAATATCTTTTAAGCGCTATTCAGATCGCATATTTCTTACCAGGTGGACTGGAGTCAGGAGTAACAATACGTATAGAATACAGTGTAGAATTTTACTCGGGATATAATCATGTTAAGATGAATTGTCGCAACATATTTACCCCGGAACTCATGCAGCATGTTGTGTGCCTTCGTCCACAAATTCCAAAATTCATCTCAGGGTGAATTATTCTGGCATACAGCAACTCACGTTGCAATTCGTACTAAGGCAAGCAATTTTTTTAGCATTCGTTTGCTTAATTTAAAAATAAAACATAACCAGGATTTAAATAACTTTAAACATGTAAATAAATGTGTTATAATTTCATTGAACACGCTTCAGGTGACCTGCTGCATCGTTAAATCAAAACTTCAAGATGACTATCATAATCGATAGAAAACCACAATTGGCAAGATGGAGATTAAAATTGAAATATCCCGATAAACGGATCACGTTAAATAAAAAAACGAATAGATTAAACTTCCAATACGATACTAATTATCAGCGTGCGAAGACAACGTTATCGTTCGAAATATCGAATACCGTTTCAAAATATTATATGTAATAAATAAAATACCGTTTCAAATCCTTATGTCTGAAACACTAGAAGGCAGAAAATATAAAAATTGATCTCGGCCAGAGGAACGTTGCACTGTTTAAACGTTGAGGCGCTCAACAAAATGAGTTAGATGAGCTAGCGGAACTCCAGAACGATAACTCCTTCGGTGATGTTCGTCATGTAGAAGTTAGGTTAGTTAGGTTAATGATATGTATGCGTTTACCTCTTAAATCGGTGGTGGCTGATAGGGGGTCACAACTCGAGTATAATTAGATCGACTGTAGTTCGAGACGTCATTCCAACGTGCGCTAATGAGTGATGCAAACAGCTGATATCGGAAACATGAGAGGACCGCGACGTTGGAATGAGGTCTCGCAACTTCTAAATGATATTTGGCAAAGACCACTTCCGCTGTTATCGATCTGGAGTTCTGCTTGAAATTTCTCCTCATCTGCTGTGCATATTTAAGCTGAACCGTGCACTGTACATGCATCAATTATCAGCCTCATTAAAGTTTGGCTTTACTCATACTATAATTTTAGATTTCATTTATGTATTAAGTAAATAAGTATTCAGAGAGGATGTCATTAAATTTTCGTAGAAAGTTAAGTAACTCAATTTTTAAATGGGTTCAAGATGATATATATCACTTACTCATGAATAAGTCTGTAAAAATCATACTGGCGTCATGAGTGTGGAACATCAAAGCGATTCGTGAACTCTGTGGAATTGAACACGATCTGAAAACAGAGGATCTCAAATTTTACTCGTTGATTGACGGGATTATTTTTCATTAGGGCCCGAGGGCGCATATCTTGCTCACAATACAGAGCTTCTTGAAGAAGATTTCCTCTTTAAATTAACCTCATTGAACAGTCACAAAAAAGTGACGTTGCAATCATGATGCTTCTCGGGTGGATCGAACTTTTGAGTGCGCTTCGAAAGAATTAGTGAATTAAGACCTGCATCTTATTATAATGCCTGTAGCATGTTAAGCGTTTCTTAAAAATTATTTGGATTTAAGGCGACGAATTAAACCTGGGTTATGATTATGAATACTTTCTTCCGAATGTAATAAAAATTACGACTCTATCTTTATTTAAACGAGAAAACGGCTTTGAGTTATTTTGTCCACGTTGCTATTTGGAGTTGTTGGGAGATGGTATTTGTATTGTTAAGCTTCATAATTCATGTTATCTTTTATGGGTAGTTTACGTTCGGCCAAAATTGATTAAAATTTTTTTTGCAAGCTTCTTTGTTAAATGTTTATAATAGTATAACCATAAAACGAAAGAAGTTCAAAGAATTTGCATTAGAAGCAGTTGGATTAAACCCATATGAACTCGATCAATAGTCACAACCGTAGTTCAGTTGAAAATGAACGCCGCTTAAGTGCTTGTAATGTAATAAACCTATAGTATATAATATAATAATATATTGGCAGTTAGTATGATATAATCTAACACAAATCATCTATCAAGGTTGCCTTTCCTGATTTGAAAAGTGATTCTGCTGTTTGAAACTAATTTTGTGAAATTAATTCTGTAGTTTTGTGAAGGCAATAGCTAAATGCCATTTTTAGTTTCACAAGTTTTAGGACACATGTTTTTCACTAATATCAGACATTAAAACACGTCCATTGTGTCTTCACGCATACCACTGCGAAACTTAAGGAACGGAAAAGTAAATATGCATTAGAATCCGTCGCGCAACACTGTGTTGGTATAAATCTGTCGTGCAACACTGTGTTGGTGTAAATCTGTCGTGCAACACTGTGTTGGTATAAATTTGTCGCGCAACACTGTATTGGTATAAATCTGTCGTGCAACACTGTGTTGGTGTAAATCTGTCGTGCAACACTGTGTTGGTGTAAATCTGTCGTGCAACGCTGTATTTATATAAATCTGTCGTGCAACACTGTATTGGTATAAATCTGTCATGCAAAACTGTGTTGGTATAATTCTGTCGTGCAACACTGTGTTGGTGTAAATCTGTCGCGCAACACTGTGTTGGTGTAAATCTGTAGTGCATCTCTAGCGTCTTAAGGTCAACGCCAAAGGCCGGAGAAAGCCGGATCTATATTTTAACTGAGAGAGGCTACATGCTGTTAGTGTTTCCATGTATTTCCTCATCACAAACAGACTAATCAGAGAAGAAACATGACCCATGCGAAAAAACTGACTGGTTTTTAAATACTACACTTCTTATTCAGTTCAAAGTAATTATTCTTTTGCAGTTACAAGAACTATTTATCTTATTACAAAAAAGTCATCTCTCCAATGAATTAAAAAAATATCTGAATGCATGATTGTCTTTGCATGTTTTATCGCGAGTTGGATGCTTTTGGGAACCGGACACTGCGCTGCGCCGACACTCATCTAAATTCGTAGCAACAATAAAGCAATGGGGATTCTGCCTCTACAGAGGACATTTCGTGTGTTTGTTCCCCAGGAATCACCGTCCCTTGGTTCCGCTAAAATTCAATTAAATGCCGCATAATTCAGACACGATAGTCACTCGAGTTGTGTTAGAGCTGCCGTGGTTGTGACGACTGGATGGACTTAATTTACTAAGGCGCTTCCTTCACTGAATATCAAAGAAAGGCTGCCTCTACTTGCTTGAAAATCACCCTTAAAATTTCGAGAAAGAAAAATAAAACAAGGACGCGGCTGGCTTCTTAATCAGCTCTTTGAGCTCAGACGCTCTGGCAGGACGCAGAAAAAGTTTAGTGCGCTTTCTCGGGCTTCCGACATCAAGAAACTCATTTTGATACCGAGGAAGTTTAAACTAGAAATAAATGAAATGTTATCTTTCTGAAGAATTTCGACGTCACCGATAATTCTTATTTGATACCCGGCAATAGACGCGTCGTCAACAACATTGCGGTCGTAAATAACATTATCAAGACAATTGCAACTGAAGAAATAGAGGTCATTCGCTTCTCGCTTTGATTTTAAAGTAAATTTTATCCATTGCGTAGTTATCCCAACCTCTCAAAATAAATTATGAAAGGAAGTTGGATCCTTAATAACCTGGGCTTACTTAGGGTAAACTTAGTTTTATTTACTAGTATTTTCATATTCATTTTGATAAATTTTTTGTGCTCGTAAGTAGTTCAGTTCTTTTCGCCTGAATCAGTTAGCTCAAAACCTGGACAACGCGCTGCCTGCTCTACATGCACCCTGCTATTCTGTTCGTTTAACGTGTCAATATAATATGCAAGTGCTTGTCACGTGTCAATATAATACATTGTGCTTCCATTCCATTTCACTTGTAAATAATATCTTTTCTAATGCTCCGTCTTACGTATTTTTTATTCGTTTTCTCTAAACTTCATATCACGGATGATTCGTTTAATATCTTGGCATGGCGAAGCGTCTGAGGTCCCACGAGACTGCGAATGAACTATATAATGAATATATAAGGAATAAATTGGAATTAAAATACATAGCATGCAAGTGAAATTTGTATTTCATCCTTGCAAATAATTTGTTGATATTGGTGGACTGCAAGAATATATGACATTTACAATAACCGTTTTATTCAAATTTGGTTGAACAATTCATTTACTTTATTGAATCATTTGAAAAAAAATTCATACCCTAGATTCAGTTTGGCCCAGTTAAAATTAGTGCTAAAGTTAACTATAACCGCTTGACAATCTACAATCGATAAAAATATAACTCAGTACTCACTGCAGTGAGTGACAGAGAGCGCATTTTCTCGTCGACGAAAACGTGAAGTCACGCACGGACGGACAGACGGACGGACGGACATGACGAGCACAATAGGGCATTTTTTCCATAAATTAGAAAGTGCGCTAGGAACCGTTTTGGCTCCTTATTAGGGCAACTCGTTAGCCGTCATTAAGGCAAAGCCGTAGCCGGGCTTTGTCTCGACAGAAGCAGCAGCAGCATCGGTGCGATGCTCACGCGGCGCTCTCAGAGCCCGTAGGATCGAGCAGAGCCGCAAGTAAAATCATGGCTGTTTTGACAGCGGCCTTAATGCGACCGTATCATTCATGTCACAAGAAACGCAACCCTGTGGCTATTGCTTAATGATAGTCATGGTATGACTATCATTATGAAAATGCACATTGCACTGCAATGTTTAGCATCAAGGCTACGGAGTCGACGACCGTGCTAGATACACGGTATATCTACCCGACCGCACCACTGCACCAACTGTGCAGTGGTTGTCTGTGCAACCATCCCACTGCACCAACTGTGCAGTGGTTGTCTGTGCAACCATCCCACTGCACCAAATGTGCAGTGGCCGACTGCACCAACTGTGCTGACCACTGCGCCACGGCGCTATATACTGTGGGCAACCGGTGGGCCCTTGAAGCGCGATGACGGCTGTGAATGGCAGTCTGACGGCGCCAATCGCTGCTGGCGTTGGCAGAAATTTGTTTCTGCAGCGATCTAATAGGAATTACATAGCCGATGGCTACATTTCCTGAAAAAAAAGTAATAGAAAACTATCCATAGTTTCTTAACAATATTTAAATTTTAATGCTGTGTTGCAAAGTTTTCAATCATGCAAATATTTTTCCTATCGAATTATGATAAATTCAGGTGAATTTTGCATATGTCACTATGAAATGAAATTAGAAAGATAAATGCAATGATCTGCGTTTACCTCTTGTATCAGTGGTGAATGATAGTGGGTCACAGCTCGAGTACAATTAGAATGTAGTTCGAGATGTGCACACGAACATCCGATAGTGCGGAGACCAAAGTTTGTAGTCAGTATAGAAGCGAGGGCCACGTATCGAAGGAACTTAGGAGCGTCGGTCATGTTTTGGCCAAAAGTTAGGAGAAAGTAGAACTATGGATGGCAGAGACGCTGGCAGATGCTCGCCGGATTCGTTTCCGATAGCATTACTCCTTTACGATCACAACCTCGCATAGGAATATCGGTCGGGGCCAGACTTTATGACATCTCACTCGAACTCCCGGACTGGCTGCCAGGTGACATCTGCTGTCCGGTCGACAGAAATGTCTTGAATATCACGCACTGCCACGACAGCATCATTTTCGAATAAAATTATTAAAATGTTTTATTATCTTATTCCACAGTGCAATGCGCAACGTCATTAGAGCAGACGCTTCAGGAACTTGCATGCGAGGGAATGGCAAATGGAGGCCAATAACTATTTTCCACTCCATGTGGTCAAGATTTAGGATATTTTATAAAAGCAGCACTAAATCTATCCGCCAAAAAAGTTAAAATCAAGCTAACATTTTAATTCTATCATATTTTAAATATGGAGAACATTACTGAATCAAATCTTAAAGTCTCAATACTATAAGCATAAATAAGTATTCGTAAATCATGGAAAGTCAGTAAATTTTAATAATTATTAGGCTTTAATTAATATTTCTGGTGATATTGATCGAAAACTGAATATTTTGGGTAATACTGATAAAAATGAAATAATGGATACGATAATGGGTTTTGTCAAATATAAAAAAAAATGATAGGAATGAAGTTATGGCCATTTTTTAAAAGAACAAAATTTAATTTGAAAATAATTGATTCCCTATGCTATTCTCCTGATATGAAATAATTACCGAATCAAAAGGATTTGAATGCCTTGCTCCCTAGTTCTACATTGCCAATAATGCAGTCGTATATGTGGTGAAAATTTTTTTAAATCTGACAGGACAAAAAGCTGTTTGTATTTATAACTTGCTCGCAATTTATAACTCGCTTAGAACTCACGGCCATAAATCGTATTAATGTATTTTTGGAAGCAAAATATCCCACAGGAAGAGAACAGGAAATTACTGTAAATAATGACCTCACAAAAATGACCTGATAGCCACCGCGAAGATGTTAGAAGCGCGGCGTAGGGTCTGATGCAATCGAGCTGCCATCCAAGTCAAATGATCGATTGGAGGATCAGCCCTAGTCTACCAGACCATGAGCTCTCCAGAAGTTGTCAGCGATCGCTGCAGGATTTATTTTCATTGAGACTGCATGCAGGTCTCGACGCAACCGCTTCCAACTTCCCGGCCAAGGAAATTAAATTCCACTATCGGAAAAAGACTCGCAACGGAAATTCCTGGCGAATCAGTAGAAGTGCAAATGGATGCGAGCCGGGAACATTCGTCGCGATTTAGGACACAATTAATCGACTCAGCTTCTGGGGTTTGTTTCTATCAGTAGAACACGACGTCAGGCGGGCTCGCGTTTGGAGAACTGGGGCCATACTTTCAAAATTCGCTAAGTGAACGCAAGTACCTACGATCTATTTTCTTGTCTATGATTGGTGGATTTTGCATGACAGGCCGTCAATGATTGGCTGATGAACTTACGATCTCTTAACTTTTTTTGAAAGTATATGTAGGCCCTGGCTTCTACCGTGGGCTCTTAATTACTCTAGATTTGCTGTCTTTTTATTACAACACTTCTCTTTAACTTCACTTCTTGTTTGTTTGTCTGTCTGTCTGTCTGTCTGTCTGTCTGCTACAAATCTTATAATCAAAATTTAACACACTTTTACTTATCCTATCGATCTGAAATTTTGCACACTTGCGTATAGTTGGAGACAATGCAAGAATCAAATGACAAAATAAATGATTTTATGAATAATTTTTTTTTTTAATATTGAAAAATTGCAAAAATAATTTTGTCAGCTACAAATCTTATAACTGATATTTGACACACTTTTACCTGTCCAATTGATCTGAAATTTTGCACACTTGTGTGAAGTCGGAGGCAATGCATGAATCAATTGACAGAATAAATAATTTTGTAAAAAAAATTTGTAAACTAAAAAAGATGAAAAATTATTTTTTTTAATATTCGAAAATAAAATGAGAAATTCATTATACATCTTTAACATTGGAGACACTGGATTCTTTAGAAGTGTTGTCTTTGAAAATTAATTTTTAAACGTATATTATTTTGGTATTTGCTTGGGACTGTGATCATCATTTGTTTCCTATTATGTATCGTCGCTCGATTTGCAGCCCATTCTTTATTCTGGTGAAGAGAGAGCATGTGAAGGCGGTCATAATCTTGCTTATTAATATTTTTCATGACTATAACAGCAAATTGATGAATGAACAACTTTTAGTTTTAATTGAAGAATGTTCCAAATTTCTCGCTATTCGGAGGTCCTGTGAAATGTTACATCGGTAAAGCAGTTGAAATTTGAAATTTTTTCATTCTCATTTTTTTAAACCCTAAGTGTTATTAGGAAGAGTGCTTTGTGCACCCGGGTGTGGTTGATGCCATTAAGTGTGGAAGATACCCCTGAGTGTGGTTGGTATACAAAACACATGCATTACCCCTACAAGGAGTGATCTTCCTGGCGAGGCCTCCTACCTAGCTGGTGTGGTGGTCCCTTCGGCGTGTCTCTCCACTGGCTCGGTCCTCTCCTTGGCGTGGTCTTCTCCTTGGCTTGGTCTTCTCCTTAGTGTGGTGTCCTCCTTGGCGTGATCTTCTCCTTGGCGTGGTCTCCTGCTGGCAAGGTCTCCTTACTTGGGTGGTCTCCTCCTGGGCTTTGTCTCCTCCTTGGATTGGTCCCTCCTTGGCGCGGTCTCCTCCTTGGTGTGGTCTAATCCTTGGCGTGGTCTCCTCCTTGGCGTGGTCTCTCTCTTGGCGTGGTCTCCTCCTTGGCGTGGTCTCCTCCTTGGCGTGGTCTCTTTCTTGGCGTGGTCTCCTCCTTGGCGTGGTCTCCTCCTCGGCGTGGTCTCCTCCTTGGCGTGGTCTCCTCCTTAGCGTGGTCTCCTCCTTGGCGTGGTCTCCTCCTTGGCGTGGTCTTTTCATTCGTGTGGTCTCCTCCTTGGCTTGGTTTTCTCCTTGGCGTGGTCTCCTCCTTGGCTTGGTCTCCTCCTTAGTGTGGTGTCCTCCATGGCTTGGTCTCCTCCTCGGCGTGGTCTCCTCCTTGGCGTGGTCTCCTCCTTAGCGTGGTCTCCTCCTTGGCGTGGTCTCCTCCTTGGCGTGGTCTTCTCCTTCGTGTGGTCTCCTCCTTGGCGTGGTCTTCTCCTTCGTGTGGTCTCCTCATTGGCTTGGTTTTCTCCTTGGCGTGGTCTCCTCCTTGGCTTGGTCTCCTCCTTAGTGTGGTGTCCCCCATGGCTTGGTCTCCTCCTTGGCGTGGTCTCCTCCTTGGCGTGGTCTCCGGTTGCGACTATAGAGCTACAAGACTTAGGCTATAATTGCCCTCTACGTGAAATTTATGAATTTAGTCCTTTAAGAAGCCTCTAATCTGCCATGTTTCCCAGTAATATAACCAAAAGTGCGTGATTCTTATCAAAAGCTGCGGTAGCAATCGACGATTGCTTTTTTCGGATTAAAAAGTTGTGATACATTTTCTCAAGCAATATTCTGCAAACATGCGCCTTTTTTGTGCGAAAATCTTACAATAATTAATTGCGTTGCACTAAAAAATTGTACTCTTTTCAACCAGAAAAGGTCGCATAAGTTCAGCGGCGTTTCCACGCATGGATCTCTTCCCTCATTTTTTGAGGGTGAACCAACCTTTCTATTACGCTATCTGATGCCTCTTATTTACATAATTTCATGACACTTGTGGCTTTGATTAGATCCTGGCTTATTTCCCCCCCCCCCCATGCTTCAAAAATGTGTAAATTAAAATAATAAAATATCGGTGTCGTTCAACGAAACCTCGCGCTCACTTTGGCGACTATCAGCCACTAATTTCAGCCGAGGGCAAATATATTCGAGGTACGAAAGCAAATTTAATTTGACGTCAAAGCTGTTCGCCAGTTTTAATTAATCCGATGAACCTCCTCATCTGTAAAGGCATCTGATTTTTCTGTTCAGTTTGATGACATCTTTAATCGACCATGTCTAATAAAGACATGCCTGCGCCATGTTGGCATTTATTACACGTCATGTAGGTAAATCTCAGAATGCATTCCAAAAGATTTCAGGAATGACAATATCTAGCCAATAATTTTATTTGACATAAAATTGGATGGAGTAGAAACTTGAAACACTACAGAGGCTGACGCTGAGTGTCCAAATGCCTCACTTTAGGGATGACAACAGAGTGTCCGAATGTCTCACTTTAAGGCCGACAACAAAGTGTCCGAATGTCTCACTTTGAGGCCATAGCCAGAGTGTCCGAATGTTTCACTTTAAGACCGACAAAAAAGCGTGTTCGAATGACTCAATTTAAGGTCAACACCTGAGTGTCCGAATGTCTCACTTTAAGGCCGACAACGAAGTGTCCAAATGTTTCACTTTAAGGACGACAACAAAGTGTCCGAATGTCTCACTTTAAGGCCGACAACAAAGTGTCCGAATATCTCACTTTAAGGCCGACAACAAAGTGTTCGAATGACTCACTTCAAGGCCGACAACATAGTGTCCGAATGTCTCACTTGAAGGCCGACAATAAAGTGTCCGAATGTCTCACTTTAAGGCCGACAAAAAAGTGTCCGAATGTCTCACTTGAAGGCCGACAACAAAGTGTCCGAATGTCTCACTTTAAGGCCGACAAAAAAGTGTCCGAATGTCTTACTTTACGACCGACAACAAAGTGTCCGAATGTCTCACTTTAAGGCCGACAACAAAGTGTCCGAATGTCTCACTTTAAGGCGACAACAGAGTGCCAGAGATCAGGAACGTCAGCTTCAGGCCGCGTAAACATTTTCATCCAGGCATCTGGAGCTGCAATTTCCCGTGCTTAACTTTCGCCAGTTCCATAAGTTGGGCAGAGGACGTCTGGACTTCAAAGTTGGACTCGAAAATGAAGAGTTCCTTGAGGTGCGTCGTTTGAGCTAATGAACATGTTTATCGCTGCGAGACGAAGGATTTCTTATTTGTTGGCGGTCCATTTTTTTCGGGAATTTGACATTTTTCCTGACCGAGAGAAGACGCAACATAGCCCGTAGCTTACGAAATCTCGGCTTTTATTTTGAGCTTCTTGCGATTTTACGCCACGGTATTTATTTCTGATGAAAGTTTAGACATTATACTTTTGGATATAAGAGACAGAATAAGATAAATGTGTTCTGCCGGGTGCCGAGGCCTACTATTAAGCGTGACTGCTCCTGATTTCTAATACTTAGGAAATCCAAATCGACGGAATGAAGCCAAAGTGTGCCCGAAGACTCAATAGCATCAGACAAAAAATGCTAGGGAGGAAACGTACATTAGCTTTGCACAGTTCACTCAACCCAATATTGATCTCACCATCCTTAATTTGCTGCATTTTTCATATGTTACCAGTAAAAAAAGATTTAAAAATTCCTCAAACGATTTAACGCTTTCAAAAACTTTCCGTAATGCTGATTTCCACACTGTCAAAGGTAAATTTAAAGTCTCATTTCAAGTTAAGGAAGGTTTTGGCGCGATTGTATTCAACAAAGTGTTTTCAACAAAGTGTTTTGTATTCAACAAAGTGTGTATAATAAAAGTGTTTCGTGTTTATTTCGTTTTTGGGTAAATGGCTTATCCTCAATTACAATATGATTATTCAAGTCCTAAAATTAGGATGGAATAGTTCGCCGATGAACCAGTGGAAGTCAAAATCGAAAGGAGGTGGAAGAAGAGGCATGGAAAGGAGAGGATTATTTGAGGACGGGAAGAAATTGGGAGTCAAGTAGTAGAACTTCGTTTAGCGGGGTGGATAGCTAGAGGTCAGCATAGCCCAAGTCCACAGTGCGATTCATATACCTTCCCGAGCGTAACGCAGCCGGGCATCTTCACGGCTTTTGACACAAAGCGCCCACACAACAGCGCCGTTCAGTCACAGGCCGGAGCGCATACAGGCCGGAGCACAACTGGACGGAGCGCAACAGGCCCTACCGCAACAGCTACTCCTAACGGAACTTAACCTTACCTAACCTAACCTGCGCCGCCTGTTGCGGTAGGGCCTGTTGCGCTCCGGCCAGTTGGGCTCCGGCGCTGTGAAGCAGTGGCAGTGTTGTGCACAGCGGATTTACTGTTAGCCGGAGTTACCCACAGCTCATTGATCTGAGGCTATGTGTAGATATTGCATGCTGATGGTTGGCGTTAGGCCCAGGGCCTGTTTACGAGTCAATTTTGTTACCCACGGCTGCGCTCCCGTTTAGCGAAGGCATCGGTTAAAAAATCGATTAACGACAAAGAATTTCGATAGAAATTTACTTTTGTTAAAGAACAAAATTTGAGTTAAGAAAGAACTAAAGCTGTATGACCGGGCACGTAATCCGACTTCCGAGACGACATATGACGCCTACTCCTGCGGCAGACTCAGCTTCGACTGGACGTTCGTAATCTTATTCTGTTCACATGTATCTTACATAGCAATTTTTTGAATCATGTGAAGAATTAAAGGCCTCAGTGATGTCTTCAAAGAAGGTTAAGAGCGATAGTATTGACGTGGGCAATAGTAGCCTATAAACTTGTTAAATGACGATGTGATGTCATATTTTCGAGAAGTGTTACAAGAAGGCGGAAGCAACAGACACCTGGTAAAGTTTTTCCTACAACCTCAAAGCGACTGAGAAGGGAATCGACCCCAAAGGTTACAATTCCCTATGTTCTGTTGGAGGGAGATTCCTCTTCCAGGCAATAATTTCTCATTTTCTTCCCCTTCTCCCAACCATTCCATCCTGTCACGCCATCACATCACAGTCAAATCAGTATCTCCTTATATGTTTAATAAATGTTTTATTTTTTAGCGCATTTTCTCATTTATGGAAAAAATGTACTATTGTGCTCGCCATGTCCGTCCGTCTGTCCGTCCGGACTTCACGTTTTCATCGACGAGAAAATACGCTCTCTATCACTCACTGCAGTGAGTACTGAGTTATATTTTTTAATGTTTTCTATACTGTTTATATGTTTGTTTAGCTCCATTTAAAACTGTTCTCATTCAACACATGCCAACATAGCCTGTAGCTTTCAAAAATAAGCGAGTCAAGAAGGGCTGGGAACAAATTATTGAATTATTACATATTGAATTATTATTATTGGGAACATAACTGGTGGTATAATTTCACCATTTATGGTAATTTGAAAAACTTATTCTGCTACGAGCCTCGCTGTATTGGTCACGCTTTGTGTGAAGATATGTTTTTATATAGTGTTTGTTTTACTTATTAATGTGTGCAATAGTACGACAAACTAGAAGGCAGTTACTCTAAATATATCGATATTAGGAAACTAAACGATCATTGTTAACTGATCCACATCGGTTCAATATAGAAACTTCCACCCAGTTAAATAAACTCATTCATAATGTATTGTAATTTTCTCAAATATTAGTATGAAAATCTTCCATTACGTAGAATCATTATTCAAACATATAAATTTTAGTGTTATATTCGATTCAGTAAAACTCGCATAATTAAATGAAAATAAAGTGGAAATATATTCTTAATTTACTGGACGAAAGTATTTAAATAGAAGTATGTAACGAAATGCAGAAACAGAAGGGAACGGAATACGGTTCGCCGTGTTCCGCGTATATATTTCGTGACCCTGAATAATGTTTGTATCAGTGTTGATTATCGAAATGCCACAGTAAACAAATATAGTAAAGTTAAATGTAGTACCAATTACTACACTACGTTTCATTATGAACGTTACGTCAAGGTATGGCGTCAGCCTTTGATGTGATCCAACCATGTTATAACAGATACACAACAGAACATAACGTTGCTGAAGTAAAGCGCCCAGTATAATCCCCATGTTCTGTTCTCCTATTACTCGCCCCGTAGAGGAAATGTCGGATTCTGCCAATTCTCCTGCTTAGAATTGCATGTTCTTGCATGCTCATCACAAGCCCTCATGCAAGTTTAACTGGGATGCTAGAAAAGTTTAAGATTTCCTCATTTGAATAGAAAATTCCGTCGGTCAAAGCTGTATAAAAAATGGTTAACTGCTGTTTATGAGTGACAAATTACTATGTGATCAATGATCATGCAATGCTAACAAATGAGTTAAAAAGAGTGAAAGAATTTTTCAATTGACAGTATGTATATATCTCAGAGATATTCAGAGCGAGAAAAACTGTACCAAACAACACAATTTAGGAAAAAAGGTGTCATCACTGTATACAACCAATGAACAAAATAATTTGTCAGCGTTTGAACAATAATGTCGAATTTGAAAATGCCCCATTTCCTTTGTCGATAAGAGAATTATTCACACGAGAAGAAATACAAAATTCAATTTGATATCGTTTCCGTCTATTGAGCAGCCATCTATTGAGCGGCAGGGAGCGTTCACTAGCTTCAATGAGACAATCGTTGTAATAAAGAGCGTCATTGGCTGCACAGAGGCTAATAAAGTCACCCGAATAATCCTCACCTATTTCTCAGCAAATAAAATAACCTAAGGCCAATGGTAGTATGGGTCCGTAAATCACCAGCGTGGTCTCGGATATTGAGCTGTCAAAGCAACCAAGCCTGGTCATTAATAAGCTTCTTTAGAGCTACGTGCCGATGGAGAAACTCAATGCACGAACATTAGGAGCTTTAGTTCCATACCTTTAAAATGAATGAAAAAGTTCTTAGAGTTTATTGCTTGACTGCTATTGCCTCCATTTCGCACGAATTATTGCAATTTAAAGCTGCTGAATAACATATGGCCATGCTGGCTGTAAGTGATCACTGTGCTGTGTTAGCTGCATGAGAAGGTCCAGCATAAGTCTAGCATGAACATACGAGTATCATAAGGAATATAGATTAACAATCATTGCTAGACAATTAATTCAATATGAAGCAATTTCAATGCAATGAAAATTTCATCGAAGTATTTGACCGGTGCTTCATAAGATGGATGGCGACTATTTATGAGAAGATGACTACGGTCGAATAAATCGAAATTAGCTACCTCAACAGAATTCATACCATCTATGTATCTAGTTAACCATACAGGCACGACTCGAGCATATGCAGATTATTCAGACCAAACATAGACAAGAACTTCACGAATGTTATCTACAAAATAATGCATTGGTAATTAGAAAGATTTGACGCATCTTGATTTCTCATCCATCAACTTAAGTGGAAATTCAGTTTCTGCTGTTATGACTAAATATTTATATTTCCTGCTGCTTGGACGTGATTTTCATATTCTAAAGGTAAATTATTTCAAATCATGGAATTACCAGCAAGTAAGCATCTGTAATCGGTCTATGATTTTTAAGTAGCCTGGCCCATGCTAACCTTCCCTTTTCACCCTTGAGTTTCTTCAGTATCTGCGTAAAAGTTTTAGCTGCCCCGGCTGAGCCTGAGCTCTCGTAAAGCTTTTCATGCTCGCAATAAAAAACCTGTCGTCATTACTCGGGTTTTCTCGACCAAAATTATGGCATGAAACCAAAAACTGAACGACAAAACACAGTGTTTTTAGGGCCTCTAGGCACCTCTAAAATAGCAAACACTTACGGTGCAGCTCACTGTGATATATAATGCACAACTTGGTGAAAAATATATTTTTTTAAGTTTAAGATACGGATAACTCTAAGAATTTAAATATAATAACGGACTAAAAGTTATTCCAATCTCGTGATTATGTCTTTCCACTCCCGACCTTATTTACCCATAATCTTGCACAGCCTTAACTCAATCAATATCTAGATTGATTTACAATTATTTACCCACTGTTCACGTACATTATATACATATATCGAATTAAAATAACGAAATAAATAAATAAGTACAACAAATTTAGTTCCTTTTATGGCTCAAAAAATTTAAGAGCAGAACGTAGCTAACACCTGTCAACTCATCATCACTTCTTCTTGATGGTATACGTGAGTGGCAAACGTTCAGGAAAAGCACTCCAAGCATCGGGGCACATCTGCGGCACCAGAACAACGTGTGCTAAATTTTAATTATACTTTAGTTGCATGAACATTGATATTGCCATATTGGTGATCTGTACTGAAATAATTTGTCAGTAACCGAGAAGTAATACTTTTCCGTAGGTATTAATGCTGTTCTGACTCATGAACTTGAGTAGTAAGATGATCTCTGAATATAAATCCTTAGATTATTCATACATATTGATTTATGTCATCGTTTTATTTTTGCACGAAATTTTTCGCGAATATATTGTGGCAGTTGAAAATTTTAACAGTCCAATAATTTGTGCGTTGTTTATTTTTCATCAAAATTCTCGCAAGTTAATTATCATTATGCCACTTACGTTCTAACCATCAGAAAATAACACATGATCATCAAGAAATTACACGAGTGATTTTATTGATATGACGTTGTAGCTCAGAAAATAATAATTAAAATAATTTTGTCTTTTTTTACAACATTTAGCCACACATATTCAACCATTTTCCTGGTTAGTTATATTTTAAATGCATTGGCTCAAATTTTTACTCTTTATTTTTCACTATATCATTTTTCGTGCAGTTCCAATGCCTGGAATCGTCGACCGTCGCACGGGCCTTTGTGGCGCAACTTGTATGGAGGCGGAAGAATTTAACGGGCGGCAGTGAACACATGACTGCTTCAACTCGCGTCCATCCCAGCGGTGGGAAGGACGCAACTTAGCCTCGGACATCCTAGTTAAACTTATGTGCATACTGCAACTTTTTACGATTTTAATAGATGAAATAGCTGAATTTTTGCAGGTCACTGCATGCCAAATGGTCAGCGCAATTGGAGTTTTTTCTACTTTTTAGCGCATTTTCTCATTTATGAAAAAATGCACTAGTGTGATCGCCGTGTCCGTCTGTCCGACTGTATGTCCGTCCGGGACTTCATGTTTTCGTCGACGAGAAAATGCGCTCTCCGTCACTCACTGCAGTGTCAGTGAGTACTGAGTTATATTTTTTCTCTCATAAGTCGACTCACTTCTTCGTAGCTAGACCATTTACTCGTTAGGTTTATAACCAATAGAAATTTGGATCAGCTTATGGAACCCCTTATCTCGTAACATAAATACTATATATGTCATTTGGCGCGGTCACACTATAACGCTTCCATAGCGAACTTCAAATATTCCTTTTTTTCCTAATGCATTTATTGTTTATAGTGTAAATTTAGACCGAGCACAGACGATGAACGATTACATTAGTGCGCTATACCTAAGTAACTTATCAGTTCGACAGAAACTCTAAGATATTACTTTATTTTATGATTACTTTCTTTTATGATTATCAAGTGGTTGCTGTAACTGAATGTTGTGATCATATTGTGATTAAAACTGAATTTGTGATTATCAGAAGTCTACTGTAACTACCCACGATTGTAGACTATGACTCCAATGGCAATGGGTAATCTAGACTAATTTCCAGGCAGCTGCACATATATGATAACACCCATAAATAAAGTGGGCATGATGGAATTTGTTATAGAATTGTGAAAGATAAGAAAGGGTTGGCAGCAATCCCACAACCAGGAAAATTTGGTGTATGTCTATTAAAAATGAAATATTATTCATTTTCCCATGCAGCCGTGCAGTCAGAACTCATGATACCCCATCCGAATCTACCATTTTCTGTGGGGAGCTGTGGACGTCATGACCAGAAATATCATGCGTGACATCAATATTTTTTTATTGAGGAGGCGGAAAAGGTTATTCTCAGTTTTCGATGTCAGTTCGAGACTAAATATCTCTGACGCGTTACTATTTTAATCGGAACGCTAAACACTGGGCAGGGTGACCCATTGTTTACAGTTCAGAGTACCAAGAGGAAGCAGCAGATTGTGGGTTCGAACCTGGCGATCTGTGACAGTTCTGTTCAAATCGGCCCGGAGGCCGGGCGGTTATAAGCAACATGCAATTGGAGTAGTGAATTGCGTGTTCAAGAGCCGCACCAAGCTGTAAATGTTATGCGATGTACTGAATCGGCGACACCTAATTAACGACCCGATCAACGCTGAAATCGAAATACTATGTAGAAGCATAACTTTCTTACACCTTTCTTTATACCTTTATTACACCTTTCATACGGCCATTTCTATTGACTTCACTAAAAATCCTTCATGTAGTTAAAAAATGTCCGAAGTTCGTACACTTGCAGTATGAACTTTGGACGACTAATTTTAATTACAGCACTTATTCATATAATTATATGCATATATAGTTAAATCTAATTTTAATCTTTGTTTACTATTTGGGCAATTGGTTATTATCAGTGAATTGAAATGTAATTTTTTACTATTGATAATCAAAATTTTATTCATTTCAAGCATTCACAGTTATTCATCTTTTTTTTCAAACGGTATTCGATCATGAGTAGTTAATTTATGAACTTCCATGTATTAACGATTATAAGGCAGTAGAAAAAGAACGATCGTAAACTGTCGCTTTCATGCTTCCTTTACAGGCCATAATAAATACCCCCTTTTCATTTGTTATGGGAATGTTTTCTTTCGAACGATAACACATCACGTGTCTCAATTTAGGCTCGCGTCTGTTAGTTACAATTATATAATACAATTAAATAATATATTATTATATTATAATATTATTATATAATTTATTATATTATAAAATAACCTTATAATATAACTCTGATAGGAAATGAAATGTATACCAGGTGCAATGAGAAATCATAAAGGAATTATAATTCTATGTTTCATCCGAATCCTAATTACTCTAAACATTTCACTTTATTTCGCTAATATTATTTCACGAATTAGAACAAGATGGTTAACTCTATCTTGAAGTCTGATCATCAGTTGGCTGACGATTGGTTTCACAATTTTGCAATGGCTTTTGCTCAGAAGTTTGTCTATCGCAATTAATGAAAAATGTGTGCTTCAAACTTGTCTTTGCTTGCAAATATTAAGGTAATTACGATGTTTGTTCTAGACTCAGTGCACAACATTTTTACTCTAATCTGCGCCATGCGTTGGTACCTGGTAATTGAAAAAACTGTTAAATTTTACTGGCGTTATCGTCCTTCTTGATGCTATAAGCCAAGCAGACGTACTTTTATTCACTATATTTATGTTTTGAATGCATGAATATAGATTTATAAGTCATGCAATTTACTCTACATAAGCTTTCAACCGTTTTCGTGAATAAATATTTTATAAATTAATTGACAGAGCTAATTATTTCTCTTATGGCTTGAAACTGTGCTAATAACATAGTTAAAACGATTTATGAAATTGGATTTAAGTGCTCAATTCAAAAAGTAGGCACAAGATTGGAAATTCCTAATGTACTAGAAAATTTACGATATTAAAATATACTGAAAAACATGATCATATTCACTCTGTTTGCAAACAAATTCCTCTCTCTTAAATTACCTTAAATCATATCTGACGCGCTCTGTCTCTAAAAATTAGTCTGAATTGCGACAGACTACAAGTAATTTATTCTAAAACATGTGCGTATTCCGGTTGTTGTAGGGAGCAGCAGGTACAGGTCGGGCGCCAGTTGTGAACACGGAGCGCATGTAGCAGCTGGGGCAAGCAAACGGAAAATCAGGTTCGTCGAACATGGTCTCCCCGAGACGAGATCATGTTGGCAGACGATGTGCAATGTTCAGTGTTCATGAATGTCTTCCAATTGAATACCTGTGGAGGATTAGGGGAGACTGATAAATTGAAACTGAGTGACCGTCTATATCATGCATATGATTTAGAGAAACAGATGGACGAGCCATGCGTTCGTACCTATACCACCGGCCGTTGTTCAACATGCCTCACGTAACTTAATCAATGAAATACCAATGCAAAGCTTTGATTACTCCTACGTAAATTCTTTTCAGCATGCACAGAAACATTTTAAGCATACTTCACTCAAAAATATATTTTAACAGGTAGTCTATTTTTGCGGACTGAAAAGCGTGAAATGATACAAGTTCACGCTGCTAGATTATTGAAACGGAAAGTGCAGGCAATACTCTTCTCCAATAAAAAACATTATTGCGAATGGCAGCATTAAAAATCATTGCATCTTTTTATGTCAATTTTTTATTGATCCCCACAAGTTATAAACAGTTTGAAATTCTATTAGGGAAAAAATTAATATTGTAATTTTTGGGGTAAGTATTTTTGTCGGGTATTAAATAATATCGTACATGCAAATATCGCTTGCAGTGATATCAAACTTACATTCTGATATTCATATAACTATGCTACTATATTAATATGGGCCACTACATATAAAGTTACAGAAAATAAACTATGCAACGAGGGATGTATGTCAATAATTACTTATCAAATTCAATCTCTGGAGAATTATATTATTAAAATATGCCGACAAATTGCCACAATCAACATCAATGTAAGTACTGTAATTGAACATGGTGGCATCTTAGTTACAGCAATCGTCGTAAGTCATTTGATTAGAAAATCTCATCTCTTCATAAGAATTTGAGTTCATGATAAGAATTTCGAGTTGCATAACCATCAATTAAACCTCCTCCATACAAAGCAATGCAGTTCATTTTATCGTAATTTTGGTCAAACCTGTCACACAAATCCCGCCAAAATGATGATTTTTCTATAGGACATGAAAATTTGTCACTGTTAAACTAATTTCATTGATATACAAGTAAAATGAGGAGATATTTTCGTAACCATTTCCATTTTTAGCGCATTTTCTCATTTATGGAAAAATGCACTATTGTGCTCGCCATGTCCGTCTGTCTGTCTGTCAGTCCATCTGTCCGTCCGTCCGTGACCTCAAGTTTTCGTCGACGAGAAAATGCGCTCTCTGTCACTCACTGCAGTGAGTACTGAGTTATATTTTTTAAAGTTACGAAGGATGTCACCTGGGCAATCGTTTTTACAAATTTCCGATTTTTATATGCATTTTCAGTCAAAATAAAAAGATTTACCTGGTATTTTCCTGCATTGAATTTATTAGACGGTCTCTTATACTGACACAATACGAAGATATTTGATCAACGCGTCTGCCAAAGGACAAACGGTCGAGGGCTGCGTTATACAGAGAACGCTAGGAACCGAGCCCTCTAATGGCTTTGCTTCTGACACTGACATTCATTCAATTCATTAGCAAGATAATTATAATTAACTCCTTCGCTGTGATACCTCACACAATGATATAGAAACAGACCTGCCTAATGAAACCCTTAAAACGAAAGCGAAGCGAAGCTGACTGAAACAATAACTACTGCATGTGGGTATCCTTGTACAGGGTGAACCAGAATTAACTGACCCTTCTAATTTGTTAATAAATAAAAAACTAAGAACGTTGTGAAGTTGAAACTTGTTTTATTTAAAAGAAGAACATTTTTATGGTAATATTGTATCCTAGTTTTTAGGATACAATAACTAACTAGGATACAATATTACATACAATATTTTAACTAATACATATTATTAATACATAATAAATATTTTAACTAATACAATAATAAAATATTGTAATAGGATACAATATTTTAACTAGGATACAATATTTTAACTAGGATACAATATTACCATAAAAATGTTCTTCTTCTAAATAAAACAAGTTTCAACTTCATAACGTTCTTAGGTTTTTTATTTATTAACAAATTAAAAGGGTCAGTTAATTCTGGTTCACCCTGTATCACAATTAATTATCAAACTTCGTTAAGCCAGTTTCTTCACTTCACTGTATCACTCGTTCGATAACTATCTATTTGTTTCAAGAAAGTTGTTGATTCTATAGACGAGACCATTTTTTTAAATTCAAAAAGACTGAACAAATTTTTTCATGCTCCACCATTTATTCAGGATTGTATTCGAGCTCAGATTTTTTAGTACGTGACAGGGTGGATTTGTGAAAAGTACTGAACATTACAGTTTGAGTAGAATTTCTGCTCTGATAATCGCAGTCTACCTCCGTGTGCAGGGCTGGGAAGACAAACATAAGTTATTAGAATACAAAAAAGACCATTTTAAAAATTGAAAAGATACCAAGAGCATTGAAAAGATAATTGTAGTGTATGTCAGGAGCACAACTGCCGTTGCATCTATAAATTTTACAGTGGCGAGATAAAACAGATTTTATTGTAAAAATCCCGTATCGACCACTGGTATAAAATATGTTCATAATATTACCGTCCATATCGCCTCATGATGACCCTTTAGTCAGATGTTAACTATCTTGGCCTATACTTTCAAAAAAAGTTAAGAGATCGTAAGTTCATCAGCCAATCATTGACGGCCTTTCAAGCAAACTCAACCAATCATAGACAAGAAAATAGAGCGTAAGTACTTAAGTTCACTTAGCGAGTTTTGAAAGTATGGCCCCTGAAACTGTAAGTATACTTAACACACAACCTGATATTGAATCTCGTGGAAGTCTAACTTTGCTAAAAAATCAGAAATTGGATCGTGGGTCATGTTTGTTTCACGATGAGATTCCCGTGTGCGTCCCTCTTCATTTTGCACGAGATACCGCAAATGAACTTTTTTCATGAGTTATTGATGATAATTAAAATAAAAAACTCTCTGTTTATGTATAAAAAAGAAGAGTAGGTTCAAAAATTATTAACTCGTCATATGAATGCTTCATTAACTCTTCGTTGAAATAAATGGCAGAGAGCTGCGCGAAGCTACGATGCGAATTAAACTGAAAGTAAAATAGAATTACAGTAATAGAATCGGAAATGCTGCTATATACTGCCTTAAACTAGAGCGTTTAATGAAGTAGCAGCATTTCCGGGTTGAGGTAATATATTAAGATACTGAAGCAGGAAGTTACAGCATTAAGAAATTATATTGTTATGAAATGAAAGTTGTATGAAGTTAGGATTTTACAATTTGTAAAATCGTAATTTCAAAGTACAATTTTTCATAATTGTGCCCTTTTGTAATTACATGTGACAGCATTCTGAATTTACAATATTATGCATATGAAAAATCATGTAGCGGCTAAATTTTGGTCGGATACTTTTTTGTTAGCTAGGCTCTCAATAAAAAAAAATAAAGGAGCAGTTCACCTCAAAGTAAATGTATTAGGACTGCACAATAAACTATGCATTTCATAATGTATTCTGATTTTATCATATTCAACGACAACATAAATCAAATCCCACGTAAATGAAAAGAAACTCATGGCATTTTATATGCACAAGGAGAATTTCCTTGATGGCAACACGGAACTAAGAGGTTTATTCACTTCAGAGCCCCACACGAGACGCACGATCGGCTGAGCAGCTTTTGAAGCTTTCCAGCTTCCCACCTCAAAGAATACATGGCATTCAAAAAACTTAATTCTTCACTCAGAATAAATCATTTCTTGTTCTGCTGCCAGTCAGACGCGAGTAGGTAAAGCTCGATCTGATCATTGCTGGGAAGCAAATGTCCTGGTATATGATTTATAATGATTTTTTATATTTATCTTTTAGGATCGAAAATATAGTTATATTTTACCTGGTTTACATCGGAAATAATTTTACAAAGACGCACTGCAAGAGCTAAAAGCTACATGTCAGCATGCACATTTTCGCTGCCATCACAAATGTTGAAATTGTTTTAACACAGAAGAAAAAATTACGCAATGATAAGTGGAAATTATGTCAACTTGTTACTATCTGAATAATTTTAGGAAATGGAACACTCCTGCTTTCTTCTAACCACAAAGAAAAGAAACTATTTGAAATTTCATGAGACGTCCTTCCAATGTATGTTAGAACATAAAATACATTAAATTAAAAAATAATAATTTATTCGCATGGAAGGCAAGACTCTACAATACTTATCTGCACCATTCCTTTTAGTATTGAGGCATTTATCGTATCTTGGGACCAGCTTATATGTGCCATCGTCATTGCCGCTCGATTAGACAAAATCTTAAAGAACACTTCGCGAGACAACCGGAAAGTTTTCAATAAGGACGAAATCCTGAATCGTCTATTCTCTTTCACTTTACAGTCCACTCTTTGAACCAGATCATCGGTAATGACTGAAGGTCTCCCACTTCTTTCCTCATCATGAATGTTTGTGCGGCCATCTTTATAGCCCTAACCTATTTCAGCACCATCCCATCACTCATAATATTTTCACCAAATATTCATGATTTGACGATGAATGTCAACTTACTTGAAGCATTGCACACAGAGAGAAACAAGCACTTTGCGGTTGACGGGATTTTCAAATAGTGGGGGCGCTTTATTTTCAGTCGAACAGATGTAGACTCGATCGGATGGTTCCTTAATGGCGTCTGTGGCTTTTCAGCAGATTCAGATACACGGCATACGTGTGTTAAACGAAGGCCGCAACGCTGCGTAAGCGTAAATAAAGAACGGTACCTACCCTAAAAACATATATGCCTTGTACTTCGATATTCTGAGTCGTTTTAGGAATAGTTAGTTACCGGATCTCTATTATAGGTAAAAAATTAATCATCCCGATTCTTTATCTTTTCCTTAAAACCTACGCTTGCCACTTCTTAGTAATTTTATTTAGTTTAACCTGGTTGTGTAACCTCACAGTCAATGCTTCGCAAAAACTAGTGTAGTAGTGCTCACGGTAAGCCAGAACTTAATTTCATACAATAGTTTTTTATTCAAAGCTGTATATTGAATAAGTTCACGACAATCACTGAACTTGGCTCACACGCTGACTAGCTAGGCTGAACTTGGAGAGCACACTTATTAATTCAAAGGCTAATTTCAAAGTGACCTCTGAGCAGGTAACAAAGTTCTCGTAATTTACTTTGAATTATTCAGATCAATCAAAGAATTTTCTAAATTGAAAAACTTATAGAATCCGTGAACTGAAAAAGCCTTTGACAGAAGTTTTCTAAGCTTTGTCTGTACGTGCTACTGTATTGATCTCTTGTACATCATATGCATAAAAGTTTTGCGTTAGTTTTGTGATGTATTGGACACAGCCCTAAGCAAGTGAGTTCCCAGCAGGCAATGTCATGTTGAATCAACGTTGAAACAACAAAACTCCCGACGTTGAAATAGCGTTGAATTTTAGTTTAGAATGAAAATCTAAGCAACGTAATTTTTTCAAAGTCGTAGGTTTCGACGTTGTCTACGTTGAAATCGCGTAGAAATTTGACGGTAAGATCGCGAATATATACATGCAATTTTAAAGTGAGAATTTACCGCGATTTCAGGGTTGGAACAACGTCGAAATGTACGACGTTTAAAAAATGACGTTGCTTCAATTTTCTTTCTGAATTAATATTCAACGTAATTTCAACGTCGTGAGTTTTGTTGTTACAACGCTGATTCAACATTACATTGCCTGCTGGGTTGGTGTGACACAAAATAAGCGAAATTCATTTTCGAGGAAAGTATCATGTGTTATGTTAGTCCGCAGGTTGGCATGTTGTTTGTAGTTCCAGTCGCCAGTACAATTAGCTGAGGCTTCGAGAATCGGGCCCGACCATGGGAATTAATTAGTATCAAAATAATGCAGTGAAGGTTATTCACTGCACTCGCCATAAGTACATTTGAACACATCACTCTGTTCGGCTTCAGTAGCTTTCTTCACTTTTCCTACAGGTGCAGACAATCATGTTACCACGATATCCCGTCCCAGTCTCATTATACAAGCGTTCTCTCAATGATTTGTTAAGTGGAAGATTGCTACACAACCTCATTATGTTTTGCCCAGTAATTATGTATATATTTTATTCTGTGCAATTTCCTTTGTGCAATACGTAATAAAGTTTCATCTACAGAAACAGTTTGCAAGTACAGCAAGGCGTCTCAGTTATTCACCGAAAACAAAAATGTCTGTTCAATATTAGCTTTCTACTTCCAGTTTTAATATAGTTTATTTGAGCAAGATGATTGATTCCGGTGGAATAACGTATGTAATCTCTCTTATTCAAAATTATTCCTTAGAACATCGAGGCACTTAAAAAAGTAAAAAAAATTCTTTTTGCGGCACAAAATTATTTGTGCCGCAACAGTAAGAAAAATCATGTATTTCAGAGCACGGGAAGGGAATTGCGGGCGAAGCAGTTGTGCTTTCGTAGTTACTAATGTTTGCCAATTGGCGGCAACACGGCTAACTTCTCACTCTATCCTAGGACCGGAAACTTTTCTTTTAACCTCATAAAAGCCAGCCGGCATCTAGCTTACAAGTTTTATTAACATCGGCTTCTATAAACAAAAGTTTTGGCTTCAAAAAATTTTGTGCTGAAATGCAGGGAATGACAGGCAATTTAATGTGTAACAATTATGTACCGCTATAGACAGTCCAAAAGACAAAAGTACTATTATTAAAACAAAAATTTGTTTATTCAGCCCTGTGAATGGTAACTTTGGTTTGTTTCGGTACACTCTTATTATAATATGAAAATGGAAATTTGAATTTTCAAAGTGAACCGATTTAAATGCATTTACGTGCACTTCGGACGAAATGTCGTTGTTTTTCATAGTATTCTACTATTAAGTTGTGATTAGGATCAATGAAACTATGACAGCCAATTAAATAAATTAATAAATTACGTCTTTGTATGTGTGGATATAGGTTTTACATATACTAAATTATTGAGCAGGGTTGCATTAGCTGAGCGACTGAGCACTAATGTTACCAGTCACAAAAAAATTTCAGTTTTAAGATTGTTCCAAAGATTTCACATTTTCCGTGCTGAATCAATAAACTTCAATCTCGCTCCTTCGACACATAAGCGCTTGATACTCGCAAGCCGTTATTGAGCAGCAAATTTATCTTTAATATAGACCCGCTTCATCCGGTCGGAAATGGATGCTGAATCTCCGAATAGCAAATATAATTAGCAAAAATTAATTCTTAACACTTTTTACTCTATTTTGTGGACTTGAAACAACATTTTAATATTTTCCGGCAATGGATCCAAAATCGGGATCGGTGGATCGGTGGATCCAAAAATCGGTGGATTCCAAAAAAAAAAAAATCTTCCGAAAAATCTTCTGATAGACAGACTTTGAACGCAAAATTATTACGCAGTACATTCTATCAAACTGATTTTGAAGATAATTAGTTAGGAATGGCTCTAACCGATACTCAAGCCTGAAAATTATTTAAGACGAAGGCTTCCAGCAGAGTTTCCCCGTATGTCTAGAGTCTAGATGCTGCTAGGAAATTGCCAAGCTTTGATAATTAACTGTAAGTGCTGAGCCAAGTAACTTCCCTGAGCCTTATAACTTCCATCGATATTACAACTTCCCTGAGCATATTATTATAGAAGATCATATACAACACACTAACAATATTATAACTTTCCTAGCATAATGACTGCTTTTTTTACAGTTTTCCAAAAGCAATGGATCAATTTCCAATCGTATTGAGTTTACAATAGCTCCTCTAATGATGTTTAAATTGTGAATTGAAAATTATAGCTCGAAGCTCATGCCGTTTTTCTAATACCAGTACCTTTGCTATCGGCGAACTGCACGTTTTTCTGCTATTCTCAACGGAAGCTCTGACCTCAGATCGGAAAATCCCGGGAGAAAATGGGATTGGGGATTAAGGCTTACGGACGCATTTTGAAAAATCAGGCGATTTTATTCCTGCTCCTTATTCACACGAAAATGTTGTGACTTTGAAATTTAAGATCCTCGTTAATTAAACCAGTCGGTCATCATTCAAATTCGAGTCTAAAAACTCGAGTGTAATAGAAAAAAATGATGTTATTACGCTCTATCCAATTATTTAATTAGGTTTGAATCATATCAATATTAATTGGAATTTATGGAAAAATATATGGTATATGTACCACCACTTCGATGTCATAATATGTACATTTTAATGTTAGCTCAAGTGTCCCCACGTATAGATGAATAAAGATTATATATTCTCCCATCATTATCTATAAGCCAATAGATTAATATCCTCATCCTTTGATATCATTTTCCAGAGCTGCATTCACTGAATAACTCATTTAAATCCCTGTTTGCCAATATACATTAACCAACAAAATTTCATGCGCTTAAAAAATTACAGAATTTTTACAAGCCAGTGCACATTTTAATCAGGAATATAAAAAGTTTAACCGCATTTTAAAAATATGTCTTTGCTCACATTGCTACGTTGATGATCACCGTACCGCGAATATTTTGCTTTTGCTGGGTTGAGAATACAGTATTTCCGGACACGAGTACGTCTTTGCCTTGTTACGTGTGGACTTGCATTACTTTAACTCTAGACATAGAATTTTCTTAATTTCTTGTCTTAGCATAGAATTTTCACGTACGGCAACTTTTCGAAAATAATTAAACCTTCAATCTACTTTAAACTAGGACGAGACAGTCTAAGAATTGTACCTAATAATTTAAACCAGGGCAGTAATTTTTCTCATGACATTGTCTTAGCATAGAATTTTCATATACAGCAACTTTTCCAATTCATTTCCTGCAACTTTTTGAAAATAATTAAACCTTCAATCTACTTTAAACATGGACGAGACAGTCTAAGAAGTGGACCTAATAATTTCAACCAGGAAGCACAGTTTCAAAATTGAAAAATTACTAAGAACATTGAAGTTGGTGAAGAAGGACTTAGTTTCATTAAATAATTGAAAAAATTTCATGAGATCATTAAGCTCAAAGTTTACAAGGCTTTGGTTACAAAAAATCCTCAAGCCAAACAATTTCTATTTTGATTTCATTTTTAAAAGAGTTTAATTTAAACGTGTCATCATAAACGATTTACCACTGCTTCTATGTTTTGAATTATGTTTACAGCAAGAAAAGAACCTTTGACGAAATTTGCAACTGTAGCACGTTCGGCATCACCACGAAGACGCAATAACTATATTATATATAAAACTACGACCAAGATATTAAGAGGAATAAATTCTCGGTAGCCCTCAATTTCACGGCAATTATTTATCATAAAAATAAAATCATTAACAATTGATTTTCCATTTTTATTACATTGATCTTTCAAATTTTATTAAATACATTTTCCAATTATTTTCCATTTTAAGCAATCATTAATAATTTTGTATTCTGCAATGGCATTATTGAAACATAAACGACTTAACGGATTAACTTAACAATTAATGTTTGGCAGTTCGGTTAAAAAAACTGTAATTAAAAGTTAAGATTCATCTATCAGAATAATGTTTGTATGACGCATCTAATTTCAGATCTTGAACACTACACATAAAAAAATCTGCGCCCTGTTATATGCTAAATTCTTCTGATTATATTCAAATTATTTTGTTGCTTATAATAAGGGCCGTATTGCGGAACTTTAAGCTTTCAATTATTATTAAAATTAGATTCCTATATTCAAAAAACGCAAACAGCAGCTTTATCTTCGAAAATGTGACATTAAATTTATTGTACCTGCGGTAATAAACAAGAAATGCTCAATTGCTATGAAGCCACTTTCTACTAGCGAGTCATACTTCTTCTTTAAATAATTCTAGATATCAATTAAACGCTAAAATGAATTTATGATCAACTAGCAGTCGATAAAATGCCTTTGTCTCTTACATTATATTAGCTATTATATTACGTCCCGTTTTTGCATATTACATCCCATCGAGCCTGCTTAAGCTCGTAACTACCTACGTTGAAGTTAGGAAGGTTAATACTAATGAAACAACTCAGGCGTTCCAGTATCTGCTTAAGCTCATTACTTCCCATGCGTGAAAATTCGTTTGCATATTTACCACGCTTCTCCCACTATGTTGTGAAATCCGGCCCATGGTCAGTTATTGACCTTGAAATTTGAGCCGGATTAAATTTCATATCTCGATTATACTTTTGTTCAACACAACCTGCTTGTTTTGAATATGATTCACATCTTTAAACATTATTTCTAGACATGAAGGTCCATCTAACGATAGATGAACAGCTTTTGCGTTGATAATTAATAAATCCAGTTCATTTAAAGTCCATTTTTTTGCAGCAAAATTTCGAAATTAATTGGCTCCACAGACAGTGTTTATCACTTTAAATACGGGACTCGTGGTAGAGCAGCAACTGTATTAAGTTCTTTGGCTGAATTTTTGTTTCAGTGTGCCCCCAATCTCGATTGTCTGATTAAAACTTTCCAAAAACGGTTAATATCAAACGATAATGAATTTCGAATAATCTTGGAAATTTATATTCACTTAGCTTGCGTGTTGGAGCATCATCACAATTATTCCGGTTTAACTGTTGTGTGTGTGAGTGTGCCACTATACGTAATTCCTTTTTGTTTCACTAGAAATAGTGCGGGTTTCGTAAAAAAATTACGAAGAAAATTTTGTGGATATACGGGGCAGGGCTTCCGATGTATGGTTGTCTGAATTAGTCCATGGAAAATGATGGAACTCAGTTTTTGTAAAAACTCTGAATGAGCCAAAAAAAAACTCTTATGGTTGAAACCTTGTCAGCAGAAGTTTAGGCAGCGATTAAGATTAATTTTAGATTGACTAACTGATCATTAGTCTTTCTACTTTAGATTGACTAATAGATCATTACGTTGATGCTAAATTAGTATTAATTAAATAAAAAAATCTGAATTAGGTACAAAAATGTAGATGCTGAACAACGTCTCAATATCGAGGTTTAATAAATAAATTTACTATATATTCTGCAGGCCAATAAATCGCCACGAATTAATTTCTCAAGTTAAGGCAGAGATGCAAAACCGATTTAAATTTAAGTTCAAAGTCTTAAAGTTTAAGCTAGCATAAGCTAGCATAAGCTGTGCGCTGTTCATGATTTTATCGATTTGCAGTATAATTTTTTAGCATAGATTTATGGTCGTGATAATCAAAGATTTTACTGATTAAATTTCCAAATCCAGGTTGAAATTTATTTTCATTGAAAGAATTTCACTCAATAAAAACATGACACAATATTTGTTATTACCTTTTCAACCTTTTTTAACTAATGCCTTTTAACCGGAAATTAATATAGGATTCCGTTGGCTACATAACACAACCATTGATAACTGATTTTTGAACCAAATTCATATCATCTGAAATCTATCAGACGCTAATTTTCAGGTATCTATGTGTAGTTGTAACCAAAGAAATAATGAAGGTTGTTTTATGAAGGGCTTGCTGGAATGACTTGCATCCCAGGTTGTTATTAGAGTAAATTGTAAAGTATTGTCGATATAGAAGATAATACACAAATTCTCTTACCATATATGGGGCCTGTTAAATTCTTGATGATCGTCCGGCAAAGGTAGGGCAACATATGGGGCAGCGCCCCCCCCCTTTTTGAAAACAACATTTTTGATGAAGTTTTAATTGATACGAGGTGGTTCTTTGTTTTGTTTAAAGTAACAGCTAAAGAGGAATGTATGATGTGAACTAAACACCTATAGAGCTATTCAATTTTCAATGAAACACTGTTGTGTAAAGAGTTTCAAAATGGGCCCATTGCCCCACTCCTGGGGCAATGGGCCCATGGGCTTGGGGCAAGGCGCCCACCCATGGTCCCTTTACCACAATTGCATATTTTTTGTTTAAAAATGACAAAACAACACTTTACAGTTCAAATAATAAAAATGTAATAATAAATATTACATCATTCATTTATTAACTACTTAAAAAATCATATCCTTAACTTGAAACAGATATATTCGTGGCTTAAAAATCTATCACTGACGAGAAAAAATATTTCCTTGACATAAAAATACATATCCATGACTTGAAAAATATATCCTTACCATAAAAAATTCATCCTTGACACAAAGAAATGTATCATTTACTAGAAAAATATATTTACTTGATCAGAAAAATTTCGTTCCAGTTTCGTCCATAATCCAGATGTTATGTGCCAGGAATTCGTACTTATTCGTGATTTCAGCCAACACCATAAAAACTCACCAACTTTTGGCTCATTGGTGTTGGTTGGAATCAATTTTTGGCAAGGCAAGAGTCAATAACTCGATAAGGGGTCATAAATACGCATAACTAGAAACTAGAAACTGCTGCCTTGAGGCGGCAATTCAAAAAATCTTACAATATGAAGTATATTTTGTAATTCAAATAGCTAGTCATAGTTTTGAAAAGCTCATTGAGGCAAATCTAATGATGTATAACACAAGACTTCACCATGTGCGCTTTGCCCAGTGACACGCGTGGGCCCGTTGCCCCACTAGGTATCATTTCAATTTATATCGTGTCAAAATTTTATTTTGAAAGCTAATAGTCGAAACTTGAACTCAAAATTATCCCTATATATAATACTTTCAAAAAAGAATTCACAGTAATTTCATAAGCTTCACAAGTAATCGAAAACAGTTTTATTTAGCAGCAAAAAACTTTTATCTGGGCTAAAACAGTTATTTGCGAGTAACTTATCAACGCAAATTCTTAGCAAAACATAGAGCTGTGCACTTCATTCCAGTGAAATTGTCGACCGGCGGTAGAGAACACGGACCAATATCTGCCATGCTTAGCGAGAAACCCGCTATGGGCCCGTGACCCGCAGTGGGCTCGCTGCCACATGTTACCCTAATATGATAGAAACACTTTCAACGGCGATTTTCTGGGAGTATTCAATGTGGTTCTATAGCGCTACTGAAAAATCATTATAATTTTTTATGATACATCTAGTAATTACATTTTAATTTAATATATGCAATACGAAAAAGAAAATATTGAATCGGTTTTCTTCTTAAGAAGAATTTCTAACTATCCTGCTCTATAAGCTAACTTGCCCCTATCACACCATTACTTCTCAATAAGGGTATATAGTTCCTGGAGTCTAAGTGAATTTCTACTTTTGCTGGAACGATTCATACAAATGAATTTGACGGTCACTCTAAGGTTTCACTTGTTTGAATTTTTGGAGTCTGTAGAGAATAATTAATGTCAGATATTTCGGTAGTTTCTGAATTTATTTGCGAGTTCTAAATTTTCGAGTGTAGCTCTTCCATTAGCTCCAGTATTAGTTCTTTCCAGTAGCTCTTCTTTCGAATCAAATCGGATTTACATGATGGAAAAATTTAACATTGAAAGCGACAATAATTAATTATGCGTCAATTGTCAACATTTGGGGAGCTGCAAAATTTGAGTGAAATAAAGGAAATAATTAGCGTAAATCAATTTTGTATCCTTGACGACTGACTAATTGTTATGTTGAGATCTTTTTGAGTCAGATCATGCTAAAGAGTTTAACTTGTTGTGAACACCGGAATTGCAAACTGAGGTCGGGAAGATCCTGCGTAACCATTCAAATCGCAATCTTTTATCTCTACTTATTCACAACTGATGACACCCTCCTGACACAATCTCACTGAAACAAATCTTTGACTTAAAATACTAAAAGACAGAAAGGTTTTCAACGACATAAATTAGGACAAAAAACATCCCAAATTAATTTTAGTATTAGTATGCCTTTATGATAAGTCAACGATGTCCTTGTCCATGGTCACGATGATGAGCTGTCTTCTTCATTCGCCGTTACCAGGCCAGGACCGTATTTAATGTAACGTTTAACGTGACTACCGTGCAACTGTACGGTAGGCATTTCATTTGGGTCATCATTTAGGCAAGTTGATGCGAAATTATGTTGTTTGCTACCTGATGATAGTAGTGGGGCATTGACGGTAGATTCAGTCGTATCTTGAATGTCTTTAGGGTGAACTCCTTCCCTTCCTCTCGGCACCTTCGGCTTGGCCTTGAACAGCATTGGACCGCCTTGGAAAACCATCCCTCTGGAAGATTCTGAGCTAAGGCCGATGCTCGGTTATTGAATGCGAAAATTCTGCTCCCTCATTTCAATGAGGGAGCAGAAAAAAAAATTTAAAAATTTTTTAATTTAATTAAAAAAATTAAATTTTTTAATTTAATTTAATTTAAAAAAATTTTTAATTTTTATTAAAATTATTCCTACTTTATTTTATTTATTATTTAAAATAATTATTAAACTATTAAATTCTTCTTAATTTAATAGTAAGGACTATCTGCATTTCCAAGCTGGACGTGAAGGTCCGTTGCTGCCTCCAATGGCCGCACCGCTCCCGCCTTTAGCGACAGAACGATTAGCAATAGTTGAAAAAAATATAACTCAGTACTCACAGCAGTGAGTGACAGAGAGAGCATCTTCTCGTCGACGAAAACTTGAGGTCACGAACAGACGGACGGACGGACAGACAGACAGACAGACGGACATAGCGGGCCCAATAGTGCATTTTTTCCATAAATGAGAAAATGCGCTAAAAAGTCGTGACGTGAAATAAGTATTTATATGAGATTGACGAATGTCAGAGGATGGTCGGAACGCGAAGCCATAGTCATTCTGTTTATGTCTAGAAATTGCATACGTATGCAATTTAACGTCACAAACATAACCTGGCTTAGTTCAACGTTTAGGGAATAGCTGATTGAGTAACGATGGTTAGTCATTAACATCACTTATTGCACTATTTTAATGGGGAATTCCAAGTGTGATCTAAGTACTCATGCACCTCTTGAGCTGACAAACACATAATAAAACTTGTCAGTTTACATGAAACACATGTAAACATGTCAGTTCATTGACTTAAAAGATTGTTGCAAAATATCCATCCAAGTCTTGATTGATGCCTAGCACTTTCTGCCGTCATATGCGTCAGGTAAAACTTTATAATTTTGTGTTCCGGTTGTGACGAATCATATAATAAAATACTAGGTACACGAGGTAATATATTCCTTCACAACCATTATATACATCATGATCAATATTGCATGTTTGTTCCCGACTCCCTGCATGCTGTTTCCAGTCATACAGTCAGTTACTTGGACAAATTTGTTGAGAAACCTTTCTCGCGTCGGAATGAACTCTTCTAATCGGACTCAGCTGCGAAGAAAATATAACGCAAATTCACAATAGAAACAAAATCAATGCGGGCAAATGATCCGATGTGAAACGAAAAACCAAGTACCTATCGTGCAGAGGAAATGAACAAGATTTTATTGAAATTTTATAGTTACTCAGATATTGAATAACATAGCGATGTTATTGAGGTATCAACTAATGCATTTTGAATGTAAATTAACGTTGTCAACAAAGCCAATTTTCGACATATACAACGACAGAGATCGGCCTTGATCTCAAATCTCCACCCAAACTCTTGGTCCTTCAAGTTAATTAACAAAAAACATTACCTTTGGAGGGCAATCCCGATCCGTGGCACAGGTTCGAAAGCTCCTCAGCGCCTTATAGTCGAGTAAGATCAAGTGTCTGTAAGTCTCTTGTAGCGCACTCAAATAACGTCTGTGATCAAATGTCCAGGAAACTTGGACAATATTGGGGGCTCATCTAGGATCAACGGGTGGCCGACACTTATTTGTTAATGACTTGAAAAGTTAATATATGAAAATCGTGGTTATATATAGTTTCGTAATTAGTTGAGTAGGATCATGTAATCATGGTTGTAGGTTAGAATGTTCATGATAAATATCATGTATATATGCATAAGGAGTCACAGTAATATATCTATGCTTCAGTTCTCATTGGATTTTCCATAACAACCCACGCAATAGAGTATAAATCTAATAAAAATTATTTATGAGTAAACTTTAAACATTCAAAACTGGCATTCATTTTGGAACAGCAGCTTATTTCACAACTACTGCTTGAAATAAAAAAAATGTTAGAAATAAAACCATAATATTCCTTGAAGACTAACAATATTATCTAGAGTTTTGGTTAGTCCGCAATGTAATTTTTAGCATTTAAAATCGTTAATTTAGAAGACTATTTTCACATCGTGTGAGTTTTCAGTGAGGAAGCATATTTTAATGTACAATGTTTACTTCACAGGATTTGAGATTTGAATGTTTTGAATAATTACATTTACAGTTTCCTTCAAGACTCCGCCACGGCATCATGTTAGAAAAACATTTTGCACCCATATCATCAAGCCATCAACATTTTGAACTAACGATTAAAACATTTCAAGTCACGTAGGCTAAACAAACTTTAACATATCAATTAATAAATTGAGAGTATAACCTTAATTTAGGGGTAGATTGCACTCGACCGAGGCAGTTCCCTTGTTGTTGTTTGACCCTCAAGTTCTAGCCTGACGACCCTAGTGCAGGGTTACGGCAGTAATTAAGTCTATTGCCTCTTCTCTTCGTCTAAGTGAAGCTAATTAAATAATTTACTTGCACCGGTTGTGGTTAACAACTTCTGCTGGTCGAGAGGTTATAGCGATATACACGACGACAAAGGGAACTCTGTTTCGAGTTTCACCTCAGTATCTCCAAATTTATTGCTAAAAATTTAACGTAAAATAAACAATCTTAATCAATCGAGTGTATACGATGGTATTAAAATAAAATTTCCCTTTTTGCTGTAAGAACTTGTAGTAATTTCAAAAGAATACTGAATAAGTTAACTCAACAATCAGGACAACAATAGGAAAATAGGAAAAGCATGAATTTTACAAGTTGATGATGCTTTCTTTGAAGATTGCTAAAAGTTTATAATTGGCTTGACAAGTGAATAGGTGAGTTAAGAAATTAACGGCATAAGTGCAGTGCCCGAATACAAATCGGTATTGTAACACTAAACTTAATACGAACTCGACTGACCCAAGTCATCATTAATATCATATTCATGAAAAAGGAGAAGTCACATTGTGTGAACATGTCCACGTACTCTCCCTAGCTTTAACGTCGATTCAACGAACTAGTAGAGTACAAGAAATAGCAACACAGGTGAAAAATGTTATGCATATATACTTGTAATTCTAATTTCATAGTAAGTGAATTATGGAAATAATAAAATTCCCATGGAAGAAAACCTTTAAAATATTATAAACATATGTTCTTATACTAAGAAATTATCCCTCATTCATGCTTAGAACACAAACTGAATGATCATGTATATATAGTATGTAACAGGTCGCACATATAATAAAACATTCAGTGAGCGGATGGTTTGAGTGGAAGCATCCGTATGCAATTTCACTTGACGTACATAACCTGGCCTTAATTGTTCGACATTTTGAGCTTTAGGTTATAATAATTAGGTTATAATAATAAGCTTATGCCTGTAAATGCCTATGTAAAAATAAAATTCTATTGATATAAATTTATAAAAAATTTTAGCGGTGAAGAATATTTCTAAAACAATATTGATCTATTCAATATTGTTTTAGAAATATTCACCACTTCTGGCCTGATAGTTTTTTGTTAGTATTTGGTTGTTTTCTCGATAATTAATTAAATCCCTTATTTTAGGGGCTAGTCAAATTCAGTTTTTGCATTAATAAATGTTTTCCAATGAAATGTATACACCCCATTAATCTTATATGAAATAGTTATTCTTCCATTTAATGAATTTAGCAGGGAATAAAATGAATTTAGTAATGATTCGGTTCTTTTCTCGCTCGAATGAAAGCTCTAAAACAATGTTCGAAAAATTTATTGGGAACGAATTTAGTTTTAGTCAAAATGTATTTCATTTTTTACAGCGTTTGTATGTATCTATTCAATGACTGATGTTTTCCCTTTTAATAACTCTTAGCATTTTGCAAATAAAAGCAATCGAGGATTACTGAACTGTCCCAATATATATAGTTATTTCCAGTACCAACTCTCGGAGAGGTTATTGATTTCCATAGTCAAAGTTTTCCCTACTAAATGGAAAAAATTCAAATGATTTACTTATTTTCATCAATTAACTTGTTATTTGAGATGTATAACGCAAACTATTGAGTGAATAAAACGATTTTCGTTCCTAATTCATTTTGTTTTTGTACTCTAAACCACGCATATAACCGGAGGTTCCTGAACCTAAGATGTGGCCATTTGGGTCATTCCATATACACCTGTGGCATCTTCCCTCATGAGAGCATAGAACTGCTATTCAATACATAAGTTTCAAATTATATTTGAATTGGGAATAACGCTCATAAAAGTATCTCATCCGTCGACAGAATGTTATAAATGTAGAAGTTTTTTCTATGCTCCCGGCAATGATCGCCCAGAAATTACTCATATCTGAAATGATCTACTTTTGATGTAAATAAGTCAGCGTATCGCTTTCTGTGTGGCATTAATTGAAAATGTATTATTTAATTTCGTGATTTGCATGTGTGAGATAGGTGCTGATATATCTGCATTAAACTATAAATAGGTATAATTTCTATTTTTCGTTAGAGGGCTTCATTTGAAGAGAATAGCCCCATGTGATGGCTCGGGAACATTCTTCAGGGCCTTTCCGGCGCGAGCGAATTCCAAACTAATTTTAAAAACACGTTTAGCGGTAATTCAAAAGAGATTCAGGCAGATAAAACTTCTCTCGGTAAGAGATTTATTTATTAAATAGCGTGAATTACCGAAAAAATCGTTGCACCTTTATAATACGTTTTTATTCACTAGAGTCGCCCTTCTAAATGATATCAAATTCACTATTTATGTTTTTTTTAATTGCAGCCTCACTGTGTCGCTAGCACGTATGTAAATTGGAATATTGAATGAATATGAATGCTTCCTGGATGCACAAGCATGAATTCACAAGTGAGAGAGAGTTTACAACGCCTGAAATACTTGTACTACGGCCTTTAGTTGGAAGTCTCAGGAAAGAAATTTAACACGGTTAGCCCTTGATTAAATATTAAAATTTTCAGCTTGAGTGACGTTCGTTAATTGGTAATTGCGAATTGTTTCATTATGCGGTTTTATTACTCGTATTTACCAATGTATTTAAAAAAAAAAAAATTTCAAATACTTCCTTATTATTAAAAAATAATTTATAAACAAATACTCTTATTTTCCCACTTGGCTCTAAGCAAAAGCTTGCTTTTTTTGCACTGAAAGAGACATTAAAAATTCATCGTTTCAAATAACTTCGGAATTGTTCAAACCTTGCAACAGACAAAAACTCTTATATAATCCTCTGACGCAAATGTAGACATTTTCTTCTACATATTGACTTAGTAATGATGCTCAAAACTCATGCATACTTTATGAGAAAAAATCATTAACTTGAGGTTAAGTACTGTTTTTACGGAAGGGATTATAACCACGTTCTGAATCATAAAACAATTTATACGCAGAGGAAAAACTGTCGTACAAGTGTCATATATACCTGTGTAAAATTCGGAAGAGAAAAATTTTCTACAATCTAATATTAACTTTACGAATAATGAACGTGGAGAGCATTCACATCTTCTGCGAATCAAACTATAATTGCACTTCTTTCCTCTTTTCAGTGAGATTATAGTCTGCTGATTAATTAAAGATGATAACTCGTTGTTATAAGTTTTGATTTGATATCTCGACTGATTATTGTGAGCATCATGTGTGCAGCAGCAGTGTCGTGCATCATTGTTATATGTATAATGCGAAACCACGTCCTAATTTAAAATAAATTGAGTTATTGGACTTCCATGATATTTTGTCATATCCTTATGATATGAATTTCTTGTAATTTGGATCCCATCGTCTTCTGTGGCATCTTTACCAGTTTATTTCCTTATACTATGCTCGTTCTGTGAAGTACAGCCCATAGTTCCCACTGATTATATTGCGCCAAAAATGATGGCTTTCAATCCGGTGTCGTGTTTGGGCTGTTAACCTTGGCGAACAATATTATCTAACATTAGCTTTCCAGAATACAATAGAATTTTTTATATCAGATTGCACGCAGACAAATATAATTTTTTATATAACTTTGCAGCATAGAACTGCACCGCCGAAATTTTTGCACAAATTTTGTAATTTTACCGCTGGCCATACTTTTGACGAAGATATTACCCACGAGGACGCCTCTAGCGAGCAGCATGGGCACGCCATTAATTCACCGTGAAGCTGGGACAGCTATTCGATACTGGAAATTGAGACCGTCTATCCCGACTCTAAGCCCTAGATTTACGACCTGCTCTTATTGTTATCAATTTACGGTCGATCTGAATTAGAGCAATCAATTAGAATGCTTGTTCCGATGAAATATATGAACATCATAATTAAATATCTACATCGATATTAGCAATCAATTAGAAGGCTTGTTCCGGTGAAATATATGAACATCATAATTGAATATCTACATCGATATTAGTTGATGTTTCACGAGGTTTTCGATGAGCGGCTCGATGCTAAAAAGTTGAAGTTGATGGAGTTGCTAATCCTTCTACTTGTAGCGATGTACAGATTTTCGCTGCTGGGAGGTTTTATAAGTGATTGGTTTTCTATTACCGTGGAAATGATTAATTTCTCGAGCTCGTGACACGTGTCGAGCGATACCACAAGATAAATAGTTAAGAGAGATGATGATTTTACGTGATGCGAAAAATTGTGTTGTTGTATTCATTAAACACTTATGATATTATTTTATCCACTGCATTATTAATTATTTCAATGCATTCCGAAACTTCGAGATGGTCTTCTCCAGTTGGTTATAAGTTCGACGGCTTAGCATTTAAAGTAGTTAAAGTCTTCTCCGTTCCCAAGCTGTTCGCTGCCTTCGGTTTTATATCAGCATTCCTTCAAACTCTCATTCAAGCTATTTATTCAAAGTATTTGAAATTGCACGCTCTCTATATACCTTAAAACCAAACCCGAGATATTATCGCATTATTCTCATGTGTAGACAAAGTCTAATCAGACAATTTAAATTTTAACATTATGTGGTCTAAATACTTGAAATAAACTGATATTGCATAAATCACTGATTAAACAGCATAAACAATTAATTTGAACGTCGAGCCTATCATTCCTCAACTTTATTTGTTGCCTATCTTCGTACCTTGTGCCAAGTGTCTTAATTCTTAAAACAAACTGATATCGAAAATATCATTGATTAAACAACACAAATAATTAATTTGAACGTCGAATCCTCAAATTTATTTGTTGCCTATCCTCGAGCCTTGTGCCAAGTTCCGGCCCTCCGACAAGCAGCAAATGGTGAGACTGAAGAGTCGAAGTTGTCTCTAATCATCTCAGCTCCATATTCATGAGGCAGAAGTTCACTGGCGCGGAGTGTTATAAGTAGATTAGTAGGCGTGCAAGTTCTTTGATATTACCCCTAACTCCTTAATGCTCAACTTTGTCCCGTCGCTGCCGCTGTTCCTTCTCTAGCTGGGAGAGACAGGAATCGGCTCGAATTTCCAGGATTAATGTCAATGATGGAGTTGGGAGTCCTTGGATATGCGGGAAAATTGTTTTATTTAATATTGAAATGCTTCCGGTGCTCTGCTCGATTGACTAATTTTAATCATCAATAATTAACGCAATATACATAGATATGTTCTTACGTCTTCACAAGATCAGCACAATTATTAGTTACCTTCTGATTACATATTTCACATGTTTTGGTTTACGTCCAGACCGTTGCAAAATATACGGTACCATGATCATGAATCAAAGAAGTTTAAGACGAAAAATTGCTTACAGAAAAATGATTATTAATTTTATTGTACGATTTTGATGAAAGTATGGACTTAGGAATATACCAATAATCGTCAAGATTGGCAAATCAATTAGTTCATCATAATAAAATTAGGGGAATGTAGCGGTTTGAGATCCGACGGAGAGAACCGTAGTAGAGTAGAACTTGACCAGTTTTTTAATACCAATAATATCAGGTATGTCAAATGTTTCACACTGCCCTTATATATATTAAGTTTTTTATACCTTTTTTAATTTTTGATTCTCCTGTAAATTAATTTTTATCAAGTTGCTGCTTATATGTGACTTCAGATAGCTGTTTTGTCTACTTTGGAGCATTATTTTTTGCTGACGATATATACTCCGGCAGCGCTGGATTCGTCCGGGAGTTACAATAATTGTGCGGATCTTAATTGCATGTGGTGCTCAGTCAGGCTCCTTGCGCCCCCAGATCTCTAGTTGGACCGGTGGCTCTAACATGATCATTGAATAAAGTTTTCTATATTCAAGTATCAGTAGTAGGTGCAAAATTCTTTTCACTGCGCCCGCAGTACCATGTTTTACAGAACCATAAATGCGTATGACCCCAATGTAATAAAATCATCTCAGATATATGCTGTTTGTTTTTGTATTAGGGACAAAACGTCATTAATTGTTTTGTGTGTTGACTTTTAGCTCCAAAGTCAGTAGGAGGTGCAACAAGCAAAAAAATGTTGAAGTATGTTGTAGTAAGCAAGATTTAATTCTTGCACTTGCAAGTGATAGTTTCATTTAATACATGGCACCTTCTTAGAGCGAAATAAAGTAAAACTTTTGCAAACCACTCATTGCACCGTTAACATTATAATGGAGTCAAAATTTGAAATAGTATAATTTTTCTTTAGCTAAGAATTGTCAGCGCAGATGGATTGCCATACACCTTAATCAGGCTGAGTTATTTTTCAGACATCGTTCGCCGCGACCTAGCATGGACGAGTATAGAATTTCTCAATTGACAGTAGCCCGTTAAATGATACATGTTGCAATGTGGAAATGCAAGAATGTAATTGTACATGTTTCGTCTTTACGTGCCTTAGACGATATTCTTTTGTAGAATTCCATTTGTTGGATGAAGCATAACTCTTGAAATAACTGCAGCCCATCAGATTTGACATATTTAACAATTTTACATACGTTTCTTTTGTGGGTACAATTTAGGAATGAATGCACGAGTTTAAGTTAGTTAGTTAAGTTTAAGAGATATTTTCTATTTGTTAAATTCCTAAACTATCTCAAGAAATCATTTTGTAATTATTATAAAATAAACTTTTAAAAACAATACAGTATTAATGTTTGTTCAACTATTCTAACTTCGGGCTTATCAGTTACTGATGACATTACAATAGATTCGTACATTATAATGGCACATCAACGGATTAAAATAATCTCCAACTATTCTAAAATTTAACGTGCGCATTTTTAACATGGCTTCAATTACAATACAGCTTGATATTCGTTTCCTGGAATGAGCAGCTCTGTCATCAGCGTAACACGTTTAATAACACAGAGCCATTCACTAGCTTTGGTGTTGTGGGGTATACAGACCAGGTTCTCAGTTGTATATCTCCTTTGTATAATAACATGCCACTTGATCCTTAGTGCGTATACAGTGTAAATATTTAACTGCCTTGGGTCACGATCCAGAATCCTGGTAAGAAATAACAAAACTAAATGAATAAAAGATGAGACGAGTCTGATCACTAAAATATATACAGATTAATACATACTGATCAATATATAAAAACCTTAATATAATATATGTACACTGAGTAAATGACAAACAAGATAACACGACAGAATATGAAGAAACATTAACTGACACTTCACAAACATATACACACCTTGCCAGTGTCGGTGCTGGTACAACAATTTACATTGGTGAAACCTACTCACTGGATCTAACCTACGGATTCCTCTGGATTAAAATCATCTATACATGAATACAGTACATATATATGCAGCAAAAATCAGTACGAGAATTAATAATAAAAAAATACTTACCACTACATCGTTACGTTCGCTTTGAAATAAACTTTGTGTCGGCAGAGCCCGATTCTGCCGAGGATCTCTAGGGCATTGCCAACCAAGAAGACCGCAATAGCAGCGGTACAAATACATGTAATTGTTAATTTTGTTTGAGTAAACTTGCTTTTTTTCTATGGAATCTGTTAGCTGGTGCTCCGGATCCAAATTGAACATTCAAAATAAGGTACAATTTCGAAAGTCGTTTCCAGCAAAAGCCTAATCAAATTAACAAATTAAATCTCTTAATCACATGATATTAACCCGTCAGTGTTCAAGTTACCGTATACGATCACCAGAACACTGTTTGCCGTGCAGCACAAAAGGAACATATTGAAAATTTATAAATGTAAAAAATTGTATCTATCTCTTTACATTGGAGTGTAAATTATTTATTTTTAATTTATACTTGAATAAATTCGAATTTCTTAAATTGGATCCATCATTTAGAATAACCCTGTATATTATACAAGTGTTTTTCAGTGTAGTGAGCGTTATAGATTTAACAGACTCTTTAATTGCAATTTATTTCTTCAATATGATTTTTTTCATATTCATCGGAGTAAATATATCTCATAATTGAATAATTTCTGTTACTGGTTGCATACATTTGGAATCATATTCCTTTGTTTGCTGCAAAAGGATCGAATCTTAATTATAATCAACGGAGATAATTATAGATAATTAACATAGATAATTAACATATTCCTATTTTGCTGCAAAAAGATAGAATCTTAATTATAATCGACGGAGATGTGTGTTTAAAGCCTCAAGCAGGTAATATATCGGGACTGATTGGTCACTAATCCTAAATAGATTTTGGGTCTGGATATTTCTTAAAATTTATTTCCAATTGTCTAATCATGCGACATTGAAAATGGATTGCAGAGTTAGATTTTAGATGAAAATGCCGATGACTTTAAATTTTATTCAAGCGAACCACCAACTGCATCATTAGACGCTATCAAGTTTCTTATAAGTGTAAAACAGGAATTGATCGGGAGTTACGTGCAAAATGTGGGCTTGAACGGATCTTTCATCAATAGCGGTACTTGACATCTAAAACTCTAAACTGGATTCCGGATGATGGGTTTAGGGAAGATAGGTTTAGGGATTTAGGGATGACGGGCTTAGGGATAACGGCATTTATAATAACAGGATTTGCAAATATATAGGAATATACATACCATGCAAGCATACCAATGCAATATCTTCCCCCGGGACTCATGATATAATCGATGGAAGAAAGCTAGACACACGAATTTTTTCTTCGGTTATTTGGCAACGGTCAAAAAATCAAAATTTAATACTAGTGAATACCGAATGTGTGAGAAATTCTCAAATTATAGCTTTAATTGACATGAATTAGATTGCCTGATAACATTACAGACTGACGTGTACTTGTGTGTCGAATCAGTAATTTCGTATATAGTACATATGCGTACTGATTGATCAAGGTAATGAAAACATACAATTGTAGACATCAATATATGCAATCATATTTTAAGTAGCACCTTTAATCGACATGATATTCAAAATTTCACAAAAAAATTGCTCATGAGTCCAGCCTGTGAAAAGATTTTTGAGGACATGTCGAATGACATTTTTCTTTCACCGATTTCTTCACTTTAATTTGTTACTTTAATCCTAATTAAACCTATGAGTAAACCATTCCAGCTATTTATTAAAATTCATTATGCTTGCGTTAAGAGGTAAGAGTTATGAACTTTTTATGAGAGTTATGAACTTTTTAGCCCCTTTAGTTACTTACTCAATTCTTAGATTCTTACTCAATTCTTTTTTTAGGTATCAATTTCTTAATTATTTTTTAATTCGGAGGATTTTCTAATATTAATAATAGCATATAATAGTTCTAGACATCATTTCATCACTCTCATACTCCCATGCTTTTTACAAGAAAGTAAAAATTGAGCTATATATAATGCCATATAATCATGTCTAATATTCATCTACATTTACTGTATAATGAGAAACGGTAAAATTTCATCTAGAATTGAATTCTATTGAAAATGGAAAGATCCATAAAGTTCGCTTGAACAAATTGACTTTCATCTCCGACATTAATTGCCAAATAAACCTACGCAGCTTCTCCAAGCCCGACGGTTAATACACGAAATTCGCGGAAATTATTTAAGAACTATTCAGTGCAGCGAGCAATGCTGGAGAAATGAGCCCCCGAAATTTACAGCATAGCTACGTAATTTAATTTGAAGTAATTCCGTCAGTATTGTAGGGGAATTTGACTTGCGTTTGCTTTATAAAGTAATATATATTTATCCTATTTTTAGTTGAGATTTTAAGTTACCTCTGTCGTTACCTCGCTTATTATAAAAGCTTTCATTGGGTTTAGTAATTCGAGCGCAGAATAACTTGGTATTTATTCTCTTGGTTGATCTTATACCCTTTACGCACTGAATTATGTTTCGAAAGTGAAAAAACAATCTGAATTACTTTTCAGATCACGCGCAGTCTTTGTGTTGTACTGGCAGTAGCGGCGCGCCTACTCCATCGAACGTCGTTCGAACGAGTTCACAACATGTGACGCTAGCGTCACACTCGCGGCTAGACTCCAAACATGTAATTACTCTCGGTAGAAGCTTTTATTTTCTGTGTGACGAATTCGTCACACCAGGGCTTAAAGGGTAATATTCACGTTGAATGTGTGATTTTTATTTACGATTATGAACAATGGTTGTTTTATCCTGTTTTTCGTTTCTTAAACTGCTATTAGTTTAATACTCATACAATATTATTGGTATTTTTATATAAATGAAGAAGAACTCAAAGAAACTGAATTAAAATTGAAATTGATTTAGTTAACTTTATGACCTTAAATTTAATTAACCTGGTAAAGAAGAAGAAAGAAGACATACACCGAAAGAACCAGAAACAAGAACTTGCATTGGAAGAATCTAAAATACAACTTGAGTATATAGGACGTACTACAATTGATGAAATCTAAAGCTAACACATAATTTCTGAGGAAAAGAAGATTAGTTTGTGGTTTAGTAGAGAAAATAGGATTTACAAGTACTTCTTTCATTAGTTTGAACGAACCGCCATGTAACATGAAATTTGTAAGCGAAGAAACGACAAGTAACTCTAGTATACCTTTATTTGTACTTTCTATGGTTCAAACAGAAGTGAATGGTGAATCTACTTGGTGTTTTAATTATTATTATATTTCCTGTCGGAGACATTTAAATTTTGTTTGTTGTGTGCACTTTTTTATTTTCTATTGTAATAGATTATTCACTCGTTATTCCCAAATTCAAATAGTATTTAAGTTTAGCACGCATTCATAGGCCTAATGACAGGAGCAACTGAAGGTTCCTTCTCAATGTTTTCCTTCACTACGATATTAAAAAAATTTTAATAGTAATGCTCGTATACAAGAATTTTCGATCTACGAAAAATAATTTTCAAATAATTTTTCAAAAATTTGGGTATTAGATGTTTTGAAAATTAATTCGTTTTCCGTGGAATTGCTGGCATTTATAGTATGCGATTAGTTCGGTATTGCCGAAGTTAAACTGGCAAGGTTAATTATCTGAGTGTTGCTTAATTAATGAGGTTAACTAAGCAACACTCAGCTGAGAAGAGATGATGACAACTGGGAGTAAAATAATTGAAGGATATTTTATATTATCCTTTACAGACGCGACAAAAAATTTTCCTATTGCAACTTGGTTTCAGCTTTTAGATTAGGCTAACCCCATTGATGTATTTCTTCCTTTAAGTAGCAAGAAATATAATTTCACTTTCCATTAAAGTTCCTCGGTTCTACGTCAAATTTTACTTGTCAATTTCACCGTCAATTATACAGACACCTCATCTCTGTGTTTTGTATTGCAGGCGTGTAACGTGAACCGAAGTATACATATCTAGCACGGAGACTGATCAACCAAATATACAGAGACTTTAATTCTATCAGGGAGTCTTATTTATCTATCTTACATGGAATAATCACATTTTATGACGCAAGAAAATGTGAGTTGATAACAATTTGAGTGTTATCATTACCTTCGGTGAAAAAAGTTTGAAGCAGAAATTCGAACCAACTACAGACAACAATTTTAGGAAATTGCGGAGACTTTGATGGAATGAAATTACGTTATAAATAAAAATGAAACAAAATCGCATCGCGTATATGCAAAAAATTCGAGACGGCTGATATATTCTGATGGCGTGAAGTTTGCACACTCTTGCACTAGCAGATGCTTTTCGTCCGGCTTTCGACAGTGTGGAATAAACTTTACATAAAACCTTTCTGCAGCAAACATGTATTTTCACTTATATGAACATTTATTTTTCCTAAATTGAAGTTTATCAAACTGGCATGGTTAACACTCCAGCAGGTCGGAAGTGCTGCATGCGCAGTTAATACTAAAAACACGAATTCGTTTAAATAGTGGTACTTCCTCAAAATAAGACTCACTTTTACCATCCCTTAATATTAAATGTAGGTAAATTTGACCTTATACAAACCCTACCCGGATTATTGATAGAGTCATGTGTTGTGAACAAAGTGATTTTTTAACACAATGAAGCGGCGCATTCATTCTCTAAGTACAAAAACATCTGAATTAAAGTTTCTATTTAAAGCGAACATCTCATCATGAAGTCAAGGCTTCAGGGACCCTGAAGGTAAAGACGCTACCATGCAATGGAGTGGTGGAGACATCATCGCCTGAATCACTAGATTCAACGCCTCATAAGGAACTGAGTAAAGAGTAAACACAAGGCGCATCCAGAGATGAAGTGAATCGTAAACGAGCATTTGTTAGAGGACATAAACCCTTTACTGCCGAGCGAACAAATTCGCCTACTTGTTTAAGATGTTATTCCTACCTGAATTGTAAAATTAATCTGGCAATAAACTGCAAGACAATTTCATCAACATCTGACGCTGACATATATAGGCAGTCAACTAAAATAAGGGCAAGATGAGCAAGCAGAATGTTACAGTTGTTTATGATGGCCATTAGCGGACTTTCTGGCTCGAGCACCTCGCTAACGAGCCAATAGTTTCGTCTACGAGCAACAACCGATGCTTCATAGCAGAGATGGCATCATCCGAAGCCTTCTCCGAACAATTCAGTTCCATACATTTTCTGTTGACGCTCTCCGTAATGTTCCGGAAATTCTCATTTCTCCAAAAATGTTCACATATTAGGAAGCCAAAATTATATAACAGTGTTTGACCAGGTTTTAATCGGCCTTAAAATTACGTTTATCGAGGAACGAAGTTGGAATTTTTTGTTCAATATACATGAATAAAAATTTCCGATCCGTTCATAAGTTGCCTAAAAGCACAAGAAACACAAAATGAGATTAAAACTATAAACAAGTATAAATCCCATTTTACTGTGAAGGGCTGTTAAAGAGGGCTTGGGAACATGCCACAGGGCACGTGCATATACTGATGCGGATCCATTTTAGGCATCATAATATATAGTCTATAAGTAATCCCAACATAAATAGCTTAATAACCTAATAAAATTATGCAAACTCGAAATTTAAAAAGGTTTGATATTTATTATAGCATTATCGTAGAAAATTGTGATATTACCACTTTTCCCGCGTTGAAATTGCCGCACTCCTCAAACCTGCGAATTCTGGAAGGAGTCGGATAATAAAATGCCTGCATTATCGGTTACACAGCATCGCAGTTAAGAAAATTTGGTAGTTACCTAATGAAACGCTTGTTGATATCAAATCATAGGTTTATTAAACGCCATGAATATTGTCGTTGCTCTTTTATTAATGTGAAATTACCACGAAAGAAAATAATTACCTCAAATTTGTAGATGTGTCAACTTCTCAGTAAAGTTTACTAAACCGCCATGCAGACAACTCACCGCGTCTATCAGGGTACGCGCACAGTGAAAGCAGGTTGCCAGCGTGCTGGTTACCTGCTCAGGCTGGCGCCTGAAACCATAGAATACAGAAGCCTATTCGTACAGGTTTTCACTGTGAACACTTACATTATTATCCTATGTTCATTCTTGTGGCAGGTTGGAGCAGGTTGCCCGCGCGGGCAAACCTGCTTTCACTGTGTGCGTACCCTTACATAGTTATACGCAACAAGGGACTCGACCCAGAATAACTTTAACGCGAGCATATAGCGACTTTGGGGCGGAGGCTGAAGCATGCCTTGAATTTCGTTATGGTCGCCGCAGCGCAGCGTTTGGACACCAAGTCTCGTACCACTCGGCCGACCAAGTCTCGTATCACTCGGCCGATATCACTCGGCCGACCAAGTCTCGTATCACTCGGCCGACCAAGTCTCGCATCAACAGCACGCCCATGATATTGGCCGGGCCTCATCTGCATGGAGCTCGCCATGATCACTTGACGCCTCCGGAAATTTGTTTTCATTGTCAAAATTGAATTGACTTCCGTCGGAAAAAGTGTGTTAGCAGGCGGCAAAAAGATTTTCCGCGAATAGAAAATGGCACAAGTTTTCATAGAGTTTCTCAAGCGGATCAGTTTTAGGAAAGACAAAGTCGTTTTCCCAAAGTGAGAGAATTTAGCTCGCCTCTTCTCGAGGCATGACACTCCTTCCACACCTGAGGCGCTTGTAGAATCAGTTGCAGTATTTTTAAAGACAAAATATCGACCACGCATAAAATTTTTTTATTCCGCTAAACCAATATGAAAAAAATATACGTGCGTGTCGTACATGTCTACCACTTTTTTATTTATTTAAATTGTCTTTATTACTGCTTTTAAAATAAGTAGCACTCCTCACTTTCAATAAAATTTTATGGCGATTTTGTTTTTATGCGATGCATGTAAGTTCCATTTATAATTTTGTTGAACATAACCAACAGGAAGTTGAGCTTCATAAGTGCCGCATGGTAACTTGTGCCCTTTGAGACAAAATTTTATTCGAGCGGGACAAGAGATTAAGATTAAAAAGAATTCTAGAAATGTTTTTCTGATTAAAAGACCTTGAAATGTCTTGTATTTCTTAGAAATGGTCATTGCATGTAAATTGCAAAATATGATTCTTTCATGACACACTGCGTGCCAGAATAAGTTTGCATAGAAGCCAGCTACGCATAGGCTATATTCAGAGACCACAAGGAATATTGGAAATTATATTGATATACATTTACCGTTTCAACGACGCATATGATTTAATCTTTTTAATTGGATCTTTAATAGACAACTAAATGTTTTGTGGCGTGGTGTTGTTTGTTTATTTCCATTATTTACTTCACTTACGTTTCAATGTGACAATAAGGTAAACCGTAATCGTTGATTTTTGTAGTCTAAAAAAGATCACGTCCAAGTTGAGTACTTGATTTGCTCCCTAAATTGAATATTGTTGGGTCATTTAATTACTGCAAGTATAAAATGCTTCTTACTACAATGAGTGACCAACAACCAGATAAATGAAATATCGAGTTACATCGTTACCACATTGTGCGTTTCGTTTTTAATGAAAAAACAGTATTCTGCGAAAAAAGCAAGAAAAAATGAAGTTGTATCAAAAAATCATGAACAAAAATTTTTCTAACTGCAAATCATTTCCAATCGAGGACTTTAGAAATACATCACCATTTTTTTGACGGCCGTTCCCGGAATTTAGCATAATTATAAACTGGAAATAACCTCGATATATCACTCTCACACATTTGCAATCTTTTGCAAACATGTCTCGAATCTAGTCTGGCTTTAATTTTTAAAACTTCAGCAAAAGTTGAGGAACAAAGCTTGCTCTCAGCTCATAAAGCTCGGCTCAAAGTTCAGCTAATGCTACAAAAAGAAGTGAACTAAACTTTGAGAGTGCACAGAACGAAGCCGTGTGCACTTTTGCTGCAGCGTCTCGCCGGGGGAGGAAGAGCTGGGAAGGATTTTTTGTAAAAGAAGCTTCATTTTGCGAATTGAATATTAGATACTATAATATTTTTAATGAGCAACAGTTATAAATTTATACTTTATGTTGTTTCGATTTTAGAACAATGGGAAAAACTCAAATTTGACCTATTTAGTCAATTGAATTTGTTGCCTCAACGGCCTTGTTTTAAAAATTTCTTGTGAATGTATTTTTAATTTGCTTTACAATTCTCGTCAAGTAAAATCTCGTTTGCTGGCTTAAATTACAGGCTGTAACTGAATCAATAGCCTTATTAGTGATTAACTTCTGTGTCAATACAGAAAGAACTGTCAAAAAGATCAGAGATTAAATATGGAATTGTAAATGTAGACTGTTGCGCATTTTAGATGACGCCGGAGGGTTGTGTAATTCTTTATTAAACATTGAACTCTCAATTGTAAAAATTTTAAAGTAATAAAACAACTGAGTTTAATGGTAAGTTATATTAGGATGAGCTTTTTCTACTAATGCGTCAATAATGAGCAAAAACTTCAGTTGATATGATTTTTTTATAATAATTGGTAACCATTCTAACATTGTAGGAAGAAAATTATAAATAATGCAATAGTCTCTGACGTGGAAGAACTGCTCAATGGTTTATCGTGTACATCCTTTCATCAGTCATCACAAAAGAACAATGGATTATTCTGTGTGTATCCATAAATAATTACTTCCTCCTATAACTCTTTTCACCGTCCCTAATGCCCCAAATATGAATTTCTTAGACTGGATTCTTGGAATTATACATGATGGGTATAGAGGCAAACACAGTATAAATTATGAATGATTAAACCTTACAATGTGCTTACAGAAGTAAACGGTAAAATATTACTGACCACTAAAAAAATAGTTTGAAGGCACTGGAAATGGGGAAAAAATTTTACATTCTGTATTGGGAAGCACTCGTGCTTAATTTTGTTAATTCCTAATAAGATGTTTTTGCAAAACGCAAAGCCTTCACTTACTCACCATATCAAGTGCTATTTACAACTGCATAGGAGGCTTACTTTCTAAGATAGGTAATTAAATTCTGGTACTAAATTACGTAGAGTTGTTTGGTTGAAAGAAGATTACCTTGCAGAAATGACAACAATTTTACATTTTACATCACCACTTTAGGTGACATGAAAAGAACATGATAATGAAAAATATTCCAGATGCCGATAATATTGAAGACTTATTGAACAAATACTGAGTGATGCATATTTTATGCACTGATTGATTTTAAGCACGCTTCCATTATTCTCGATTATTGTTCACAAAACTTTCACTTTCTCTCATGTAGCTTACTAGTTATCTATAGGAATGTCTTGTAGTTTTCCGAACTCATGAAAATTATTTGTTTGATTAATAAGAAATAAATCCTTAATCAGTAGACTTGACCGGAGAGCAAATTGTTAATGGATGGTTACATAGCCACCCGTTAATTGGGCCGTTCATCATAGTGTGTTGTATATAATGCAGCATTAGACAAGTTTGATTAGTAAGAATATTTTAAAAGGCCAGGTTAAATATTAATATGAGAAAACATTTTTTTAGTGAATTTAATGTTTCGTGAGCGGGGTTTAACTAGGATATAATTTTTTTTATTATTTTAGAATGAATAGTAATATTGTTCGGTACGGTCGTTCGCACTGATCGCGATAGGTGCTAATGACTTTTTTTTCACGATGCAATAAACATTTTTAATAGTGAGTCATATATGTGGTTTCAAATATTATTTCGATAGGTTTGAATATGTTTTGTTTTTTAGTCTCAAAATTGTCTACCATTTTTTCGAAGAAAAGCCTCTACAGTTTCACATTAGACTATTTACATAATCCAAGTCTTTTGCTAGACATTATTCTTATCAGCTGAAGACTATGTGAACACTTGACAGAATTTTCAAGATCAATAGACCTAATGTATTTCCGTTAATGCTGTTTTTACATCCAATTCTATCGTGACTATACACAACACTTTTATTCAGTAAAACAGTTCATGCGAGAGTCCCCACAAAAGTGATCCGTATTGAAAACTCCTTTGGAGTTTAGTGTATCCTTTTTATTAATAATTCCTTCAGAAGCATGGACCCGTTTATCGAAATCTTCACCAGCAAATAGAGAAGAAGAACCTAAACTTACTTCCCAGATCACCGGAAATTCCTTGTATGAATATGAGTTGATAAACGTAGAGTCATATTAGATCTTATTGATGGGTCATACGATAGTCTTAGCGCCGTAGTCCTGCCTATAACGAGCCTCATTTTCTTCACATTTTTTGGCATACAAATGGACATAACTACGACTTCAGCCATCCAAACTGAAAACTTTCAATATTATTAGTATTCAATATTATTCAATATTATTCAAGATTATTTAATATTATTCAATAATATTCAATATTATACAATAGTATTCATTATTATTTAATATTATTCAATATTATTCAAGATTATTCAAGATTATTTAATATTATTTAATATTATTCAATATTATTCAATAGTATTCGTTATTATTTAATATTATTCAATATTATGCAATATTAAGCAACATTATTCAATATTATTTAAACTTATACTCTTGCGCGCTGACATTCACCAAAAAAAAAACATTTGCTTAGTTTTTTTAGAGCTGGGAGCCCGTCCAGTACACAAGCTTTCGTTGCTCTGCATATGCACGGCGGCATTTATTATTGAACGTCTCGTTATGAATCCAATACAATCATCACTGACATTACTGAGAAGAGCGAGTGCTATAGATAACCTTAACCGTTCTTAAGTCTGATCCATTTTGCAATTCAATCTAGAGTCGATTTTGTATTATGCAGCCAAGATATTGGAAGTGCCAGTAACGACGAATAATTGGCTGTCTAGCTAATATGCAGCTAAATTTTGAATGGATGTTGGGTTAACGCGATATGAGTTCTGGCTGGTTCTAGTTTTCACTGATTTATAGGCTTAAGTTTAATTATACAATACTTCGAATGTAAACTGTAATTAATATGTATATGTAAAAGCCTTTATGTATACGTATGCTGAAAAATGAATTTTTAAACTCGTATTATTATTGATAGGTAACTGGTAAATAGGCCATTAATTGCAGACAAATAACAAAACTTTTCACAATTTTTTCAGAAAATTTAACACTGATAAAAGTTCACTCATCGAACTCGGAAATTGATGTTTGCAAACTTTTATAGACATTTTTTGCAATTGGCGCTGAGAAAACTGTGTGTGAAATAAATTAGCTTATGATCGTGCAGCCGCAAGATTTGGCCGCACCGTACATCAGAATCTTCATTACGAATATAAATTCACCTTGTCATATCGAACACATTTTCAGAAGGCTCTTATTACGTGCATGCTTGGTCGTATTCACAATCAACCAACGGACCATTTCCTCAGCAATATCCAATACTTCACCAAACTCTAACGTCTTTTGTGCTCAAACATCAACGAAAATCTATGGCTTAAGATTAGGCTCCGAAAAATTAAGAATCAGGAAGAAATCCTTCCACCAGCTCGAATTGTGATCTTATAGGCATACCACGCTGATAACCGCTGGAATGAAGTTGCTCTCCGTATCTCGGAACTGGCAAACTTCTTCCGTGAAATTCGAGCATAATGGGGAAACAGTTACGCTTAGCATGAAGACATACATTATAGCAAATTATATTTTTAGAATCCGCTTTATTGTGAGAAATTTTGGTATCACTTGGGCCTAGTATAGAGTATCAATAATCAAAATAGACGCATATTAGATATTAGATATTAGACGCATATTTAATCTTTACACAAAGAACAAAGCTTGATCTCACAGTTGACGAATATGGCAAAATAGAGCTATTTCTTCAGCATTATGTCTAATAACCTGCGATATTATTAATAAGTGCGTAACCAATTGAAAAACGGTAACCACCAGTTTAATCATTAAATGGTCAGCACTTATGTAACTTGTCGCATCGGTGAGGTTTAAAAATTGTCAAAAACGCTCTCTCTAACGTGGCTGCATAATATAAGCTCCGAAAGCACTAGACATTATAAGAAGAATTTTAACATATTCTGCCTCCTGCCTAAATCGTCATTTAAATTTCATCATCAATTGAATAATTACAGGTCTACCGTCATTTCAATAATTGCGGGCTCGCTATCAATCGGGATTTGCATGCTCCGTTGACTCGAAGTCCCGGCGTCAGTTAAAGAGGGGACGTCCGTTGCGGAAGTGAGACGAGGGGAGGCTTTAGAGTTCACCCCTCATTCCATGATGGCGATATGGAGCCTCGCTATTGCCTTATTGAGAGGGAAATTCGCTAGTTACGAGTTTACTCTCCTAAGGATCAACGAGGCTGATGCTCATATCGTGAGTTGGGATAGAGAGGCATTACGAAGAGCCCTCTAATTTGAAAATTTCCAGAAAGTTGATAGCAACGGTACTGCCAGAGATTTTATTTAACGGGTCAATGCTTTCATGGCAGTATGAATAAACGAACGTGTGACGCAGGTAAGAAATAAAAATTTGAAAACATGCAAGTTGATTTTTGGAAGCTGAACTTTGGAAAAATACCACAAATAATTGTGAGTCGACCCTAAATGTGAATTAATGTCCATATACCATATAAATAAACATGCGGTTTCCAATATGTGAGTTATGGGTATATGTATTTATTTTCGTTAGTCTTAAATGTTCAATGCGTCTCGTGACGAAAAACATATAAAAATTCCTAGAAATTTAAAAATTCTTTCTCCACACATTTGTAAATTCAAATTGCTGACAGCGAATTGAACAGGCAATTTAATTAAATTTCATTAATTAAATTAATGTAATGTAAGACTTTTTAACAAATGCGTTGGAAATTTTGCAAAAAGCACATAGCACATCCAGCCGTCAAAAAGTCTAATACATCGGAATTAGTTTGCGTTGGCACGCCAAAGCGTCTCATTGAGTGGTCCACACAAAGGCTTTCCATCAAGGCTGGGCGGCGAATTGAATTTAATTTGTACAGCCGCCCCGCCGAGAAGATTAAAGCCCTCTAAGATTAACACAAACTAGGCTCGCACCCTAACAAAATTTAGAGTCGCCCCAGCTTCTGGTAACCCAAATCAGAAGCTGCCACGTCTGTAAATTTTCACTGGGCAGGTACCACCGGCGGCGCTTAGACTTATGAGGAACAGCTTCCGCTTGGGAATGCCTCGTGAAGAACTGTGTCTTCTCGCAAGCAATTGTTTCATAAAGAGATATCATAAGCAGCGGCATAATACTAAGCAAAAAATGTTGTTTCATAAAGATATATCATAAGCAGCGGCATAATACTAAGCAAACAATGTTGTTTCATAAAGAGATATCATAGGCAGCGGCATAATACTAAGCAAACAATGTTGTTTCATAAAGAGATATCATAAGCTGCGGCATAATACTAAGCAAAAATTGTTGTTTCATAAAGAGATATCATAAGCAGCGGCATAATACTAAGCAAAAAATGTTGTTTCATAAAGAGATATCATAAGCAGCGGTATAATACTGAGCAAAAAATGTGTAGCCTTGGCGTTTATGATCATTACTCATGCAAATTGCCTGCAGATCTAAATTATGGTGTCTCATTAGCGTTGTAATTGATTCCTACTTGAAACTTCCATTGAAACACTTATGGAAGATTAAAAAATATGCAAAGATATTTATTTAGCGTGAGGGATGATGAAATAAATTGAGAGAAAAAATAGCGAATAAACCTTTTAAATAGTGAATAAACCATTAAAAAGTGGATAAACTTTTGGAATGTGCGGCTCTAATGATACTAGATGCCAGAAAATAACGTATTAAAAATTCATTCACATATTCAATTACGCGAATATGTGAATGTTTCAACGTTCTTAATTAATATTCAATTATTTGTACTAATAAGTCTCTCCGTCTAAATTACTTGATGGCAAAATTTATTGTTTGAAGGCCCTAATGCTTAACTCGAATCAAGCCGGTAGCGATGTAGCATGTCTACCGAGCTGCTGGCATAATAATTAATATCTGCTTCTCGCATTGAAATTTGAATATGCCATGTTTGCAAACATAACAATGCTATTGCTAGAATTGATTTGTCCAATTGCGTAACTATTCAATCCATCATTGATAAAATGAATGATTTTTCTGCTAATGCAAGTCCTACATATGAGGATGAAATTATCTGTCGAGTTAGTGCAACTCAATTTATATGCAAGTTACATTTTAAATTCAAATTTTTAACATAATTTACTTTCCTTCGTAGTTTTGTGTATCTATGATACTTTCATTGCCTGTAAGAGTCGAGTAGAACATTGCTGAAAATAAAATCACGAAGCATCTCAATATAATTCGCCAGGACCAGTGTGCAAAAATGAAGAGCAAGCCGAAGATTTCAAGCAGCTGGAGGGCGTCTAGTCGAAGACGACCCTATCCTGCAGCTCTGCCGGTGGTGACTCGGAGCCGTTGTCCACATCTGGTGCACTACACTCTTGAGACGGCGAACGAACTTCAAATTTGGGATCAACTCGGTGTTGACAAACCACAGACAGTGCCGAGGAAATTTGATGCGAGAAAATCTTCCTTACAAGGAACACGGAAAGAGAAGGTACCAGAATATGTCGAACCGAAAGGACGTCGAGGACGTGAAGGTTCATTCGTCCTCGACGACGGATTCGTCGAGGTAATTGATCCGTCAAGAACTCATCAAGTTGTGGCGCCTAACAGAACGCAGCACCTCAAGTCGCCTCGCTCGGGCCGCAGGCCTCCTCAGAACAACCGTGTCTCTGAGAGCGACCATGCGTCGAGCTCGTCTCAAGTCTCGTCTCAAAACGCACATTCTGGTCACGGTGAGAATTTCATTACAGCGTCTATCACCTCAGATTCCAACCTAGCAAATTCAAACTTGAACTTTGTGAAGGAAAATGTGATTAATGAGTCGAACAATACAAGTAATGATGATAACGAAAATGTGGAATTTGTTCCGTATTTTACGGTTTAACCGTTATTGTAGTTTGATTCTAAGGCTTCAACAAAGCCGTCCTGCAACGATTCATCATCTGGTTTGTGCGCAAGAATTCAAACTGCTAAAGAAGATAATGGTTTTTAGACGATCGGCTGGCTTGAATTGGAACCAAAAATTGAACGTGAAGGATTTGTTGCCCAGAAAAATCAAGCAGTTGTGACGCACCAAATGTCGCAATCAACAACAACAACAACAACGCCTAACATTTAAGAATCCAAAGAAAACATAGGCTTTGCCAAAAGTGAAACGGATGAGAAAACAAAGTTTCTCCCTTCTAAAACGGATGTATAAGAAGAGGTAATAAAAAAGTATCAAGATGATTCTGGATTTGAAGCTGATAAAGACCATGTTGAGTCAGAAGGCAGTCGATCGTGGAAAGCTTTTCAGAGCCGTGGAAGTTATGAAACTTAATTATCAATCGACCCCGCATGCCGAGAAGAAAACGCTCACCACACTCTGGTCCAGATTGTGAAGCATCAACTAATTCACAATCATAATGGACGTGAGGAATGCGAAGAGATCGTGGAAAATACTGAACGCGTCTTGCGATAAGATGAAATGGACGAACAGGGAATACGGGAAATATTCCAAAGGTTCAAGACCCAAGGCCAGACACTTTCAAGAGATTAACTGTGAAAGCGATCCACAAATGGAAGAGTGGGGGGGGAGACCTGTGATTCTGCGCTGTCAGTGTTCAGTACTATCTATAATTTTCTTCTGTGATATTTTGAGCTAAAGAAATTGTTTAACGAAAGAGGATTGCAGCTGACTATTCTCAGCTATTTGAAGCTATTAATTACAGCTACACTGTAACATTTGTATAATAAAATAAGTATATTTGCTTCATGTATAATATTTTAAAAGTTAAAAAAAATTTCTCTCATTTGTAGTTTTTTTTCAAGTATGAATCACGGACATAAAGTGTCTTCATAATCCGCTTCGAAGTGAGAAGTTTCTGTAGGGACAATTTTTTAGGGGACTTTTCAAATGAAATATTTTCTGGTCAGGAATGATAACAGGCACCCTGACCAAACAATTGATTGGCTGTTATATAGCAATAAAACAAGCAACCCGAAATGTTAGGCTGTCACAACAATTATTATATTTTATGATCTGTCGATTGCGTGGCAAACTGTTGTGTTTTTTTTGGGCTCTTGGGGTGTGTGATCTCTTTTTTTTATAGTTTTTTTTTTTCGCGGGTGTTGTTTTCGCACGTTTTTTTTTCACGCTTTTCACGCGTCTGTGTTTTTGTGCGTGTAACACAGTTTTTTCCGCGAAGTGTGTGCTTTTCTCTCTGTTTTTAAACACCTCTGTTTTTAAAAACACCTCGGCCCTTTAAATTAGGTTTTTTTTTTGATTCCTTGCAGGTTATTAATTACGGCATTTTTGTTTTGGGTTCCCATTTTTTTAATGTTGGGGGACGGTTTTAGGGGATTTTTTTCTTGGGGCAATTTTTTTTCTTTAGGCGTTGTTGGTTTTTTTGGTTGGCGGTTGCTTTTACGGTTTTATTCTTGTTGTTTGGCATTTTTTCATTCCATTTAATTTTTTTATGTTACCTTCTGCAAATGTAACCCCGTAATACAATTTTTGTGCAAACGTAACCCTGATCGCAACATAATGTTGCCTTGAATGCCTTAGAGTTTACTCAGTTCATTTTACGCGAGAACCTCATGCAGTGAAGTAATACCTTGAATTGGAGGCGATTTTAAAATCTTTTATCATACAAGTGTAGTGTAATGTATTGAATAATAAAAGAATCAATAGCATATTTTAATGTATGGATTACTTTTAATCACATATTGTACGTGTGTATGTTTTTAATTCAGGGTTCAAATCCTGTACAAGGAATTATTGAAAACGAGCATCGTATTAGTTATTATGTTCCATAATGTAGCCTTATAATTTGCTATTCTCTTTACGATCAAGTCTCAGCTCTAACAACAATCAAAGTACATGCAAATTAAAAGTAACTTAATATGAGTTGGGTTCGTGAGCAAATTTGACCTAACTTTGTTATATTTCTCTGTTGTAACCATTTGCATAAACTGCAAGCTACATATAGATATTTAATTTAATTTAATTTTGAAATATACAGATATTTAAATAGGCTTCTCAACAAAATGATTTTGCATTGAAAATATAAATTTCAATGGTTACATAAAATTCTTAAAAATGCATAAAAGTTCATCTGTGATAAATTCCGTCCCGTAACATTGTTCGTGTTCTTTTCGTTCCAGCATACGCCAAGCTACCATCACTCCTTTAACTGAATAAATTAAATTAATTTACCCTGCACACCCGGTGTCAAAAATTTGCTCGAATTTTTTTATTTAACAGAAATATCAGGAGCGTTTCTCGAGCTGTGCTCCACAAAAATTAACTAGCATTCATGAACAGTGAACAGACTCAAAACTGTTTATGATTGTGCGTCGTGTAGTTGAAAGTATTACTAGCACACTACACGATGCAAAAGTTTCCAATTCGCACTACGAAAGAACAAAAAATAATACTCGAAATTTCCCGAGTAAAAGACGATGGTGCTAAAGAAGGTAATGCGTTCCTTAGGTAGGAAAGTGCTTAGGCGTCGAATTTTTTCGGCGCCTGTCATATACAAGACAAAAACTCTCGGAACGGTGCAGTAAGAAAATTTTTACTACGAAGTTGTTTTGAGGTTCCACACGCGTAACATATGGCCCTCTTTTTAACATCGCCACACCTTATACGGGGTTCGGGTTCTCTTTTTACCCTCGTTCCCGCACAACCAACACACGGAGCACGTAACACGGGGTGCTCTTTACCCACGTCCCACACGTCACACGGGGCACTCTCTCTAACCATGTCCCGCGCGTCACACGGGGCACTCTCTTTAACCCCGTCCCGCACGTCAAACGGGGCACTCGCTTTAACTCCGTCCCGCACGTCATACGGGGCATTCTCTTTAACCCCGTCCCGCACGTCGCCTAGGTAATCTTTTTAACCCCGTCCCGCGCGTCAGACGGGCACTCTTTCTAATAGCGTCCCGCACGTAACACGGATCACTCTCTTTAATCCCGTCCCTCGCGACACACGGTCACTCTTTAACCATGTCCCGCACGTCACACGGGGCACTCTTTAACCCCGTCCCGTACGTCACACGGGGCACTGTTTAACCCGGTCCCACACGTCACACGGGGTACTCTCTTTAACATGTCCCACACGTCACACGGGCACTCTTTAACCTCGTCCCGCACGTCACACGGGCACTCTTTAACCTCGTCCGGCACATCACACGGGGCACTCTCTTTAACCCCGTCCCGCACTCGGGGCACTCTCTTTAACCCCGTCACACGGGGCACTCTTTAACCCCGTCCCGCATGTCACCTAGGTAATCTTTTTAACCCCGTCCCGCGCGTCACACGGGCACTCTTTCTAATAGCGTCCCGCGCGTCACACGGGGCACTCTCTATAATAGCGTCCCACACGTCACACGGGCACTCTCTTTAACCCCGTCCCGCACGACACACGGTCACTCTTTAACCATGTCCCGCACGTCACACGGTCACTCTTTAACCATGTCCCGCACGTCACACGGGCACTCTTTAACCCCGTCCAGCACATCACACGGGGCACTCTCTCTAATAGCATCCCGCACGTCACACGGGCTGTGAACTCATGGGATATTACCGGCTATTGTGCTGCTAACGGCTGCTAGGGGATGAAAATGTTCGCGTCTCTCTCTTCCAAGCGATACAATGCAGGAATAGAAACAAATAACCTACAAAAATTGACATTATTCGCACGGTATGTCATCAAGCGCATTGTATTGATTATATTTGACCGTATTTCAGCAAAAAATTAGGTATTTCTGTTTCAAGATGAGTTGGTATTTATCATCAGTCAAAATTTTCCATACATTTTTTATCGAAGGTTCATTTTGACAAGAAATTGCATGGATAAAATTATAGATACGATGATGTGAGCCTATTAATATAACAAGTTTATATAAATTTCAAACCACTTTAAATGAAAACCTACAAAAAAAAAATCATAGATAACATGGTGTCCATAAAAATAATTTGACTCGAACCTCCTGATAATCCTTGTATCAAATAAGAAAAATCTTATGATGACTTATCCAGAGCTATTAGCATAATAATAAATAAGTTGCCTGTCTGGCAGGTACTGGCACGTTACCGCCCGCAAATCAAAGGAACAAAACACGTTCAATTAATTTATCCATTGAAGCCGCGCTAACAAGCTGTGAATTGTATGGCCGAGCATCGCCCAGCAACACGTGGATAATTTTACGCCAATTAGCCACAGTTCGAAATGCCTTTTAAGAGAATACTCGCAACACCAACAGAAAACCTGCATCCCCATCGTATCACTAATTATATAGTTACTAGGCATTGAATCAGCTACCGAACTGAGGGCCTAGCTTTTGAGATGCCAGCATGAAGCTAGCAGCGGCGATTGCTCAGTCGTAGCTAATAAACAAGCAAGATGGTTGCTCTTCTCCAACTGAAATCAAAACCTCACGTATATTCAATCCAAGGCACCAAAATTACATTTGTAAATTGATTTTTTTTATTTACGTTGTGATGTTAAAGAAATTGGGCTATTTCTAAATCAATTGGACAACGTTCTGATACCTGATACTATTAGTTTGCTCGCAACGATATGCTCGCAACACCAACAGAAAACCTGCATCCCCCCCGTATCACGGACTCAATAAATATATAACTATTCGGCGTTGTATCAGCTAGCGAGCTAAAGGCTTAGCTTTTGAGATGCCAGCATGAAGCTAGCAGCGGCGATTGCTCAGTAGTAGCTAATAAATATGCAAGACGGTCGCTGTTCTCTAACTGAAATCACAACCTAACGTATATTCAGTCCAAGCCATCAAAATTACATTTGAAAACTGTTTTTTAAATTACCGTTATGAAGTTAATGAAATTGGACGATTTCTAGTAATAGTACAACATTTTGGTACCCGATACTATTAGTTTCAGCAACTTTATTCAATGAGGTCACTGAGCACAAAAAATCGTAAATAAATTTAAAATTCATTGTTTGAGCAACCGAGGCCACGGTTTCCAGTCGAAAAAGTAAAGGTTATCGGGTTGGCTACTGGAGTTCGTATGTTTCTCTAGCGGTTCAACTCGATCTAGGCTGGCTGATTGATCCTAGCACATTCAGAGTTGAGGGAAATTTGAGCGTTGTTTCGTGTATATAGCGAAGGTAATCGCCGGGGCAGGTCTCTACGCCCTGGGTTTGAAACTTTTAAAGATAGTGGTGAAAAGCATTGATTACATCAAATCGGTTGATGGAAAAGGCCGATTACGGATGTCTAACTCGATTCCTGGGCCCATACTTTGAAAAATATTTAAGCGATCGTAAGTTCATCAGTCAATCATTAACGGCCTTTCAAGCAAAAGTACTTGCGCTCACTTAGCGAGTTTTGAAAGTATGGACCCTGGCTGGTTAACGGCATCTCTTAAATATGCTAGGAATTCCAAGTTAGCTTGATTGGTGAAGACAAACATTGGTTAACGGCTTCACTACTTTATTTGCAATCATCGACATGACGCCCACTATACCTGAAGATGTGTTGGGTAACGTTCTAGTACTGATTAATTCTGAATAGGATGCAACACCGAGCTCCATTTATTGGCTTTATAAAAAATTTAGAAAAGAAAAAATCAACTGAAAGCAAATTCGGTAGCGGAAAATTTCGCTCGTCCAGGGGCCGTATTATCAAAACTTCGTAAGTACGCAAAATCGACTTACGAGTGGCGTTGCTATGACAACGTAATACTAGCGGTGGTAATATAAAAACATTTGCGCGAAAAAAATTTGCGCGGGGAAAAAATTTAGGCTTTTAGCTAAGACTTGCGTACGAAAGTTTTGATAATGCCAAAATTAGGGTGTATTTACGTACCACAGAACTTTTTTGTCGTAAGTACAAAAAGTTACGAAGTTTTGTTAATCCGGCCCCAGTACTATATGTTAGGGCTGTGGACTACATAAGAATCATCAGAAAATAATACGTTATTTTTTGATCATCAGTTTCTGATGATAACTCTGTGCTAAATATAGATTGAGAGTTTTATTGATATTTTGAATTTAATCAAATTGTCTTAGTAGACCATATTTCTAAAAATTACATGGGCAATCCATGTGTTAATATTACAAGTCTAGCTAAACTATGTCTAAATCGGCAGTTGAACATTTTTTGTAAAAACGTCACGAAGCCAACTGTCGGGGCAGGACTCTTCCGTACTACCAATCGAATGAACTTAAATTGAATTAACTGAAGCCTTGAACCCAGAGCGCCCTGTAGTTTACATCGCAGGGTTTCGCGGGCGATGAAATTTGCTTCTCTAATGCAACAGTCCCATTCGCAGTAAGAACCATCCTATTCAAGAATGAAATGCATATCTTCATTGCAAACTGAATGAAATAAAAACTGACTAGATACTTTCTTAGTAAACGCACTTTTTCAGCAACCTGCATTCATTGTCTATTGCCAAGAAATTCGATTGGATCGGAAACAAATGGCGAATGTAGAATAGCCTGTAAAACACTGGCTATCATTGATCACCTAGGCAATATGAAAACTTATTAACAATAAATCATCTTTTCAGCATACTGCATCACCATTTCAAGCACTTAAGGATCAACAACAAGCTGTCGGAATCTCGTCAAAAATAATGAATAATTGATACGGCGAAGATAAATGATTCAGTCTTCTGCGTCGTCTTCTTCATCGTATACGAACGATGTAAATATATCATCTGCAGAAAATATATATTTAATATTTTGCAAGTTTTGAAAGTCAATAATCTCATACAACGTTTAGGAGAGAACATACACATATTCTCTTTCATTTCAATATTTCGAAATCAATGGAAGATAAACTAATAGTTTTTCTTAAATGTGAGATTCAAGAACGTACTCTCAAAACTTATAAGAATTTTTCTATAAAGCAATGAATTTGAGTTTAATTGAAGACCAGAGAGGGATATATATTAATAATTCGCTGATTGTTTATTTTTAATTTAAAAATTAAATCTTCTCAGTTACTTATTTTCTTGCTGTTTTTCTTTTTAATTTAGAAATTAAATCTTCTCAGTTATATATTTTCTTGCTGTTTTTCTTTTTAATTTAGAAATTAAATCTTCTCAATTACCTATTTTCTTGCCATTATCAAAACTCGTATAAAAAACAGCTTCTGCCTGACAATGCTAAAATTATTTATGAAGTCCAAATTTCTGTTTCTTAACATTGAAAACACGTCTGGTCTGACGTGACTATATTTGGCTGCTTAGTCGTTTTAGGGCAGCCGCCTGAACAAGGTATACAAGAAAAACCCTGAAAAACAAGGTATACAAGAAATGAACACCATTGCAGCATACATTAATAGAGAAGGTATATAATGCCACACAAGTTCTGTTCATTTCAAACCTTCAATGTAATACTAGCAACAAGCTTAGATTCAACAGGCAGATATTTCATCAGAAAATGAGTCAAAAACTTTGGATGGGAGAACAAAGGACTGAGAATATAAATTGCTTAACAAATGATATATGTACGTATTAAAAATAAGAGTGTGTTGGAGGCTTATTTTTAATACGCTCATTTGTGTTGGAACGACAGGCGCGATGGCTAACAAATATTATCGCTAACCTTAGATGTAGAATCTCAGTCTATGCGAATATAAGGCTATATTTAGCAGTGAATACTGATATATATTATGTACGCATATAAAGTTATTGCGGATATTGATGTGGAGACACGGCAATTAGGCGATAGCAACACCAGCAACATTGATCATGTGCCCACGTCGTGACAATTCACACAGTCTTCTTTCATTTTCAGCAGAAACCTGTTCACGATAATAAATTTATTGCAATCATTTTTGTGCCAATGCTCACTAAAAATCAACCGCCCAATTTGAGCCGCAACAGCTTTTTTTCAATTAGCAACAGCTCACTATGCCTCACGTCTGTCGCCCCTGCCTGACGTCTGTCACCCCTGCCTGACGTCTGTCACCCCTGCCTCACGTCTGTCACCCCTGCCTGACGTCTGTCACACCTGCCTCACGTCTGTCGCCCCTGCCTGACGTCTGTCGCCCCTGCCTGACGTCTGTCGCCCCTGCCTCACGTCTGTCGCCCCTGCCTCACGTCTGTCGCCCCTGCCTCACGTCTGTCGCCCCTGCCTCACGTATGTCGCCCCTGCCTCACGTCTGTCGCCCCTGCCTCACGTATGTTGCCGTACAGCTAATGAAGGAAAATGAAATCAGTTATAATTAGGTTTTCCATCATCACAGTGGCATAATTTCAATAACAATAAAAAGAACTACTTTCAAATCAAATGTTTCTTTAACAAAAAAGTTCAACTAAAGATGATTGAGAATTCAAGTTCAATAAATAGAAATATTAAAAGATTAAAATTATAGGTGAGCAAACCTAAGCTTAATTGATGAGGATATACGAATATTATATGAATATCATCGATATGATGGCAATGAGCTATCGATGGTAAAGCGATTTAACTTGCCCATGAGTGATCCTCTTATATATAAAACCGTTCGCTGAATGATTCGCTCAAAAAAGTTGTATAAAGAGCCTTCCTCAGGGCTCGGTGCATCAGTACGTCATCGCACTGCCCACCTATATTCACATGCAGCACTCTCAATTAATAGTTAAAATAATTTTTAAAAATCAGTGCGTTATCTAATCTGGTTTGAATCCGGATACTGTTGCAAGCGAAAGCTGAGGTGACTCATCAAGTGCTTTATTCAACAAGAACTCAACATCCTGGAACAAAATAACACTGCAAAAAAAAAACAGGAAAAACGGTAACGTAATCTGAATATATTCATATGTGAAGGTCTTACACATAAAGAAACTATTTCCAGAATACTTACAATTAAGGAAAACAGTAGTTCTAGGTCATGAACGTACATGAGCCGAGTCAATTCTAACAATAGTCATTAGTTCTAGAATGAAATAACTCACTCGTAGGAACTATAGTACGGCATACTATGTACATGTGAGCGCTATAAAAGAAATTTCATGACAGATACCAAATATTAAAGGTTTTTGGTCGCGCATCTATATGCACGCAGTGTCGGTGTTTTGCCTGGACTTGAAGCTTTGTTCATCTTGTGATTCAAGGTTGAATCACACGGTTGCCGGAATCAAATGGGAACTCTACGCTCTATGTAAAATATAAAATACGGGTATGAACGTGGTATTGTTCAATTAACATTTATCGGTTTTCTTATTGTAGATGAAATCAGGGATTCCTGAGGATTGCCGGATTCAGAAATTGCAGCGATTGGTGATCCCGCTTAACACCTGGCTAACATGCAGGTATAAGATATGACATACAGGAAAATCAATCTTTATAAAACTTCATCCGTGTTTCTCTTGAGCTAAACATTTGGAAGCTGGAGTTACTGAATGGGAAACAAGGCTTGATGGCTGCGAGCGAGCGTCTGCCAATGTTGGAATGAACTTACAAGGTTAAGCGAGCGTCTGTCTATGTTGGAATGAACATCTTACAACCTTGGTTAGTTTTACAATCACTGGCTTTACACGACAGACAGGAGACAGATCACGCTGCCAACACTGCAGTTCGATGTGGACTGACAAGACTATACAACCTCTCGGAGATAATAAACGTTATTAGTTGTTATCACTGAATCTGAAAACTATTAATAACAGACCAGGTAAAAATCCCAGTAGAGAAGAAAAATGTTACAGTCAAGATACGTACACTCAACTCGAAATTGATTTTTTCATCTAGTTTTTCTCTTTTTAACGTGACGGAGATTTATGACCCAAGACGTTAAGGATAAACAGCTGTCGCTAGTGAGTGTAAAAATATCTGTTACCTGGAAGGATAACAGAGAAATAATTTCGCTCAACTCAATTAGATTTCAAATCTTGAATTAGTAACGAAATGTAAATAAATTTGATCTACTGAATTTGGTTGGGGATTTATTTCTGTTGCACATCACGGTTAGATAACTTTCATTTTCACGAGTGAAACATTGGACGAAAATAAATACCGGGTTCTTGGTAATCCGACATCCTCCGGCAATTACCACCTGCCATTGCAGCGAGTAATCCTCTGCTATCCCCAACCACCATGCAGCTACCATCACGCGACAGCTGTGCAGGTATTGTTATTTAAGCAGGTTTAACTGAAGACTAATGAATTTGCTTTGTCGATTTTTTATATTTTTTTAGTATATCAAACAATATTTTAAATTTGCACAGGTATTGTTATTTAAGCAGGTTTTATTGAAGACTAATGAATTATCTTTGTTGACAGTTTTCTTATTAGTTTTTTCAATATTTTGAAGAATATTTTTAATTCGCACAGGCATTGTTATTTAAGCAAGTTTCATCGAAGATTTGTTTTGTTGGCCGTTTCCTTATTATTTTTTTTCAATATATCGAACAATATTTTTAATCTGCACAGGTATTGTTATTTAAGCAGGTTTCATTGAAGACCAGAGAATTTGTTTTGTTGACAGTTTTCTTTTTAGTTTTTTCATTATTTCGTGCGATATTTTAAATTTGCACAGGTACTGTTATTTAGGCAGGATTTTTTGAAGACCAGAGAATTTGTTTTGTTGACAGTTTTCTTATTAGTTTTTTTAACATATCGAACAATATTTTTAATTTGCACTGTTATTGTTATTTATATCGATGTGGTCTTCTGTTCAATTAGAAATCACGAGCATACCATTAACGGCCACCCAAATTTCAAAGCATGTTTAATTTTTTATAATTGAAGCATAAGATTTTAATTGGTTTTAAGCATTCGTCTTTATATCGTCAGATTAGGTATGGTTTCTGATTATTTTAGAAATGTAGTTAGCAGCTAACGCTAGATTATGTAAACCAAACGAAACTTATTGAGAATGCACCAAAGTATCTTTTTAGCAATGATGGCTAATAGCTTGAAGGTATTCGGATCAGTTAAAATGTGTTCATCTCCTTTCAAGAATTATCCATATTTTTGTGAATTAAGGGCTAACTATTAACGTCTATGTAAGTTCGCCCCTAATAATCATAATATATTGGAAATATATTAAGGAGATGAATTTAGTGAACAAGTGAAAGTCTTAATTGTAACATGGCTGAGCCACTGGTATCATGACACAGAAGTAGAACAGATTGGGGCGGAGGAGCAATAAGCTAAAGTCCATATAACAATCGAGCTTTAGAGCAGCACCCTCCATGGCGAGGTATAGGATCAGGCAACCTTTGTCAGGCCGATGCTTCATTGTGTTCTAAAACAGCTGAAAGTAACATGTGAACAAACATGTCACGTCCACGGACAAGCATGTTACAGCCACTAATAATCACGTTACGGCCACGAATAAGCATATTACGGCAACGAACAAGCATGTCGCGTCCACGGACAAGCATGTTACGGCCACTAATAATCACGTTACGGCCGCGAAAATGCATGTTACGGCAACGAAACAAACTTACTTGCTAACTAATTACAGAAAGACCCCGCCTTTCGTGGGGATTGCGTTACAAACCCGGCCGCGATATGCGAAATTCGCGATGAGGTATTGATCGATTGAGTAATATTGCTTATTATAACATGTACATTAAAATTGTTTGTTCTGTTTGAAAGCCTATTGGAATTCTAAAATCCATAAGTTATCAAGAGTTGAAAATTCGATTCATGACATACTTTGTAAATGTTAATGTACGCGTACTGTAGGATATCAACCGAGGCCTATGATGCGGGCTCATAAGCCCAAGTCCTTTGTTTCCCTAGGCAAATCAGTATCCGGTTTAGTTGGCATTACCCGAGAATATTTTGTATTGCTTTTTAGCGCATTTTCTCATTTATGGAAAAAAGGCGCTATTGTGCTCGTCATGACCGTCTGTCTGTCCGTCTGTCCGTGACTTCACGTTTTGGTCGACGAGAAAATGCGCTCTCTGTCACTCACTGCAGTGAGTACTGAGTTTTTTTTATCAGTATTGCTGATTTCAATGACCTGAGCTTTACAAGTGCTTCGTGATTTTGTTTGAGCTGTGCTCGGGCTTGCCTTTGTGTGTAATTAAGTTGGAATATTTTTATAATATATAAATTCAAAATTGATGCTTACGTTAATTTTGTATATAAAAGATATTCTTCAGTGAAAATAGAGAACGTGAGTGATAATTTTACTTACGTTATAACTGATTTTACTTACCGATAATAACGACACCTCATTTCAATCAAAGCGAAGCCAGATACCACATTCCGCGATGATCTCGCTGAGTATCTTTGAATTTAAAAATTCATTCACATATTCAATTACGCGAATATGTGAATGTTTCAACGTTCTTAATTAATATTCAATTATTTGTACTAATAAGTCTCTCCGTCTTTTTTGTCTCACCAAAGATTGTCATGATTGTTTCTCACCAAAGATTGTCATGATTGCTTCTCACCAAAGATTGCCATGATTGCTTCTCACCAAAGATAGTCATGATTGTCTCTCACAAAGATTGTCTTGATTGTCTCTCACCAAAGATTGCCATGTTTTTGTCTCACCAAAGATACAAAAAAATAAAACAGAGGAAAGAAAACATGTCAAGACAACGTAATGATTATGCAAAATGATCTTACTAAAACTTTGCGCAAGAATGATTTTAGCACATGTCACTGAAAGTTCTATCAAACGCTTATGGCTACATCGATCTGTCTGATTTTTGGTGGAGAGATGCAGAAAAACATAGGGAACAAATCCTGACCTTCCAAATTTTTTAAACTCTATTACTTTTCGAGTTACAGCCATTCAAAGTTAGGTATCGTTTTTTTGGGACACCCTGTTTTACAGTGGTGCTTAAAAGCGCTTCAACTCGTTATCTTGATTCGGATAGTTGAAGATTTAATAGGAGTTTTTTTTATCTCATCAACGGTAATCAATATTTTTATAACTACTATGTGTTACCATTAGCTATGGATGTGTCATCTCCAATTATTTAATTGAAAATATTGCACTAGTTAATTGCACGAAGTAATTGATTATTTAGCTGAAAATTATTCTCACTTATAATCCTTTGAAAGGGTAAAATTTTAGGAACTTTTCGATCATATAATTATTCCAGCTGCACCCACACTCAAAAGCCCTTTATTGTCCTTAAAACCCAACACTAGCTTTGAATTTTCAAATATATATCTTGAGATGAATGTCCCAATGAGCCAAACAAATATAATTAACAAATGAATGATACATTGTACAACTTAAATAAACCTACCTAACAAACTTATCCGTTCGCCTCAATTTTTCATGTACCTCGAAAGCTACATATAGTTTAATTTCAGTCAAGAATGGATCAATTGTGGTTCAAGTTACAGAATCAAGATTCCAGCAGTTGAGCGATTGAGGCCTGCCTGCCAACGCTGCAAGACCAACATCCAACCATGATGGCTGGAAGATAATAATATAATGGCTATAAAAGATAATAATAAGATGGCTATAATACTCAAGATCACATCAGTACGGTGATTTAAAACATGAACGATAAACATCATCAAACTGCCTAACACAAAAGACATAACATAACATTTGATAAATTATATGTACAGGTATAAATTAAAGCAATTCCTACTATAAAATGATTAATGAAAGAGTTAAACTAATTTGTGCTTGATAAATTTACATTTGTTGGTGGTTGTTTTACTTTTATTTTGTATGATCTCGATTATGATAATAACCTGAAACTTAATCTTTATTAACTCGAATTACTGAAAATTCAATAAAGATTATTTTTAATCTATGGTGGATTAACTATCGACTCAAAAAATCTGATGGGTGAAACATGAGTATTCTACGATCAATTCAGTCACTGATATAAGAAAACTTCGAAACTGCTGCATTACAATGACAATAATGAATTAACCATAACGAACTAATAACTTTGTTAACTATGAACACATCTACAGTTTATGAAAAATGTTAGAACATATGTACAGCTCTGGCAGTAAAAACGGAACTGAACCACAGGATATCTTCACTATCTAATAATTAGAGCTGCCAAAAAATCTTCTAATTACTGACTTGTTGCCACCATTTTAATTAATTAGAGCTACATTAAAGCTGCAAAATTAGTAACCTGTTGAGGTAGTGCATGGTGAAATCCGCGTAATTTTAACTGAAACATGTAAAATATATTTGTCAGTTACGAATCTTTGTCATTGATTCAAATTTTACGGCAAAAAAATGCGTGAAAAATAAAATGCTTCATTGAATGAGATGAGATTTTTAATTCAATAAATTTGTTCTAGAACATTTTACTAAATTTCGTATATTTTCATTAAATTAACAATAAATTTGGGAAGACTGTCTTGTAATAAGTTATTATTTTTCCTACAAAATTAAGGTTAGCGGGTTTCAACAATAAATCTCTTATAGCCTAATTAATTGTTATCATGATTCATGGTTATCACCGGTAACCTAATTAATGATTATCATATCATTAAGGAATTACATAACAAAATTTATACGTACTAAAGACGAGCATCAACATTTTGATCAGAATATTATGCCTCTGATAAAAGTTCACGCACTAGTAGTTAACATGTAGTTTTTAATTGTGACCTTAAGAGTCATGATCTGCAGCTACGAAATCATAGTCGAGAAGAAATTCAACCTTAATCTTTGCAACTAATCACTATCTGCAGCAAAAATGCTGTGATACCTTCATCAATAAGAGATTACTAGCAACGCAACTAGATCAAGGCTCATCACTTCGAAGTGCACGACATCAAAAGAGATGATAGAATCAGAAATAAAAATAATAGGGAGAATATCTTCAGCTATTTTATCTCTCCATGCTGTGTGCGCAGTATGATGAATCTATAATGTGCGCTCACCAGCCAAAGCAAATTTTCCTCAGTAACATCGAGCTTCGCTAATTGCAATTATGATCTGATCGCACGAAGCTCTGGATTAGAATGATATCGAAATCTCCATTCGCTGGAAATCTCCATAATCCGGGATATTAGATGCTGCGGTCGCGAGCCACATATAATCAAGATAATAGACCAAACTGTGCTGAATAACTGATAAGAATTTTTCGTGCTCTGTTTTATAACCTTTAAAAACGAGTTGGAAAATGCATAAATAATATTTATTATTTTACTTTAGCTCAATAACTTATAATAAGTCTTATAATAAGTCTTATAATAAGTTTTTAACTTTTAAAAACGAGTTAGAAAATGCATAAATAATATTTTTTATTTTACTTTATGATAGATTTTATTATTATTTTACTTTATGATAGAAGTGTATTTATTAAATATTTATTTATGATAGAAGTATTATTTATTTTACTTTAAGATAGATTACGTAATTTTTTTTATAAACAGAGTAATTGACCTTAATATGCCTGCTACAGTAATTTAGCCGCTAAATCATGAGATTGAGAGCATTCAATCTCAGTGATGGCGCTTTCATTTGTCGGTCATCGCTTGCATGACAATGAACTACAATAGAGTTATTTTTCCAATGGCATGCAAATCTCATGATTGGATGCTGATGCGAAAAGTTGCACAGAATTAACCCAGTTTTCAACAAAGTTATTTAAACTTTAAACAAGACTAGACAAAATTGAACAAAAAAAAAGAACTGAGAAGCTCATCTCCTTTAGAGATAAAAACAGAGGATATAAGTTTTCTCGATAAGTTTAAAGTTTGAGCAAAGTTTTAAAATTAAAGTCTTCATACATGAGATACAAGCAGACTGAATAGAGAATTAAGATTTAGAAACTTTTGAATTAGAATGTTCCTGTTTGGTTATAATAAAATTTTTTATTGTGAGCAATCAATGCAAGTGAAGGAAACTAGCCTAATTATATATAAAGTGATGATTACTTCAATTTGTCACTTGTGATGGCTGGGAACAACCCAAGTATTATAACTGGTTTAAGAGAATTATTATACAATTCTCTTCTTGTTGTGTGATCAACCATAATCTATTGCTAAATGATATGAAGAAATTCAAACATGAACTCGTATGTAAACGAGTCCTACAGCCAGGAACAGTACTTATACTACAAATTCAGAGATTTTTTCAAATAATTATAGTGTTGGTTTAAAATACCAATATTGAGATTTTTGAATCAGGATTGTTGTAGCCTGAACTCGGGATGACTCACCTATAACTTATATCAACAAGAATGCAGTATATTCTATGTAAGTACAATAATTATGATAGCAGTTATACTGAATACTTGCAAATAATGTGAACTGTCATAACAGGGCAAGAGCCATGCGATTCCTACGATATTCTATACATTACGTTGAAAGTAAAGTACTGTCTACTTTATTATATAGAATACATTATATATGTGTTATATGAACATTATAATACAACTTGTATGAGAGCAATATCTCAGTTTCACTTAACCACGTAAAAGATTGCATTCCTAACGCATTTAAGTAATTGCTTGATATGGAGCCTATATTAATTGATATCGAAACCGAAAATTTGGATAAATAAACAAAATTTAATCGTCTCATACCATTGCCTTGATAGTCGCCTGTTGAAATTTTATTGTGTTTGCCGGTGGTCGAACATAAGAAGACGAAAAACAAAAATATGCTCTCAATATTTTCCTGTTCTATCTGAGTTATTATTGCAAATTTGTCATGGAAATGTGATAAAGTAATACCTTATCGTTTAATAAGTGTTCTGTGAATATTGATTGCTTGAGAAGAAATTCAACAACATAATTAATCAATAAAGTTTATCGCTTCATCGTATTCTCCAGCCAAATTTTCTAATGAAGCTTCTGGCTAGCAACTCCTTCAAACTGGCCACTGCATCGGCCTACGTCAATTATTTCTAAAATAAAATCGTTTGTAACTGCATGAGGAACATTGGATTATTAACGAATTGTACTTACTTTCTAGTACTCTCGAACTGACGATGAAGCTGGAATCAGTAACGTTTTATTGCATATTGATAACGAATGATGGAGTCGGTATATGAAACTTTTCTTTGCTAATATTTTGATCTTTTCGGAGTTATTTCTTTGCCTCCATATTTTAGTCAATTCGTATTCTATCCAAACATTCCGTCTATGTAAATGACTGTTTTTTATTTGTAACTTCAAATATCCTCATGGCATCTTAACTTAACATGATTTTGAAAGAGTTTACTTGAACCAACAAACCTGAACAATAAATATGATGTAAAAGTTTAACCCAAATACCGATTATGAATAATCAAGTATATATCCTATCCATTTTATTCAGGCCGAGACCTGTTACGTCGACCATACGAATGATCCAGTTACTAAGGCAGTGTTGTTCAATCGTTTGCTTGTTAGGTAAATGAGCATAAACCGCTTCAAGCATTGAACTTCACTGTTGCAAATAACTGTCCAACGTTTTTAGCGCATTTTCTCATTTATGGAAATAAAGGCACTATTGTGCTCGTCATATCCGTCTGTCTGTCCGTCCGTCCGTCTGTCCGTGACTTCAAGTTTTCGTCTACGAGAAAATGCGCACTCTGTCACTCACTGCAGTGAGTATTGAGTTATATTTTTTCAGCCAGGATCTCCAGCAAGCTAGGAAGTCGAATGCAATTCAATCTGTGTTATATTAACTAATTCGAGTTTCAATCTGCTTGATTAGATGCCCATTAAATGAACATGGATGTCAATTTTGAACATTTTTAGTAATAACACTTTTAAAGAATACTTTCATTTATGTTAATTCAGAGGTACCCTTCGGAATGAATAGAATATAGTTAACAATATGCTAATGCATTTACAATTTTTATCTGATTTATTTCGATACATGATTCAATGAAGGAATATTGAGGACACAAACCGTGTTATTTATAATTTTTGGCCAAATTTCAATTTTGCCAAATTGCTGCAGCGTTGTGCTCCTGCACGTTTGCAATATAATAATTATGCCCCTGCGTTTAAACTTTCTATCACGGTCACCACAATAGTTCTCGGATCAAACTATTATACATTCGTAAAATTTTTATGTATTCGTTTGAAGCTTTGCTCTCTGAATATAGAGCAAAGATATTCGAACGCAGATCCGCAATACCTATCATGTCGGGGTATTACCCGCGGCCTGTACGTATTTATATTAGTAGTGGAATCACGAGGCAAGAGTAAGAGAGGAGACGGTGATGATAAAAAAATTTCATTTCCAATAAGGCATATTGAAATTTCAAGCAAAAATATGGGATCCATATTACAGTTTTATTTCAAAAGGAAAAGTAAGACGAATATTAAGTTTTACGATTGTTTGAACGGGTCTTTTTGTGGGTATAGAATTATTTACGGAATCCAAATAACAAAATTTTCAAATTTCAGTAATCAGTTATTTCTTCCAACCCCTAGTTCACTATTGCTCTTGATGACTAATATGAAGTGTGGACTTGATTCTGACAAAAAATAGTCCAATAAATTCCAATTGGCTCCGGAACCAAAAAATTCCAGTGGTTGACTAATCTAATTACAATTACGGGAAAAAATTGCTAAAGGCGTCTTTTTCTGTACCGATGGCTAGCAATAAAGTTTATATGCACGATGAGCTATGTGCTGATGACCTATCATAGTTGGCAGACATTTTACCAACTTATTAAAAACATCAAAGTGAATATTATTACATTATTATTCATTTTGTTTCCACACAAACGTTCCATTACCTATTTTTCACTCCCTTATGATAGAATAATTTCAAAATATATCGAATCGTCTTCTAATAAAACATCGTCTGGTGTAGAAAGACAATGATCAGCCGTGTTCACGATTCAGTACTGAAGGAATAAGCTGGCCTGTGAAGAAAATAATGGAAATGATCAGCCGTGTTCATTGTTCAGTATTGAAGGAATAAGCTGACCTGTGCAGAAAATAATGGAAATGATCAGCCGTGTTCACTGTTCAGTACTGAAGGAATAAGCTGACCTGTGAAGAAAATAATGGTCAACGATCAGCCGTGTTCATTGTTCAGTATTGAAGGAATAAGCTGACCTGTGAAGAAAATAATGGAAATGATCAGCCGTGTTCATTGTTCAGTACTGAAGGAATAAGCTGACCTGTGAAGAAAATAATGGTCAACGATCAGCCGTGTTCATTGTTCAGTATTGAAGGAATAAGCTGACCTGTGAAGAAAATAATGGAAATGATCAGCCGTGTTCATTGTTCAGTACTGAAGGAATAAGCTGACCTGTGAAGAAAATAATGGTCAACGATCAGCCGTGTNGGAACACGTGCATATGTTGACCGGAACACGTGCATATGTTGACCGGAACACGTGCATATGTTGACCGGAACACGTGCATATATGTTTTGCTGCTGCACTGTGCAGCAAAACACTGGAACGTAGCTTTTCTTTCGGGATTATTTTAAAATTAATTCAGTAAAGATGAAGGAACAAAAAAAATATAAATGTGTGATTCGATATTATAATATTCCTATTATTTTATCTGTAACAACGTGTGATTAATAGAAAGGAATAATAATCAGAATTATGCATACCATTTTGTAAAACTATATATATATGTATGATATGTGAAAAATAATTCAGATAATATTCTATGAAATGAAATATAAAGATGGAACAGTTACGCCACTTTCTAGTATAGAATAACAGCTCAAGAGTACGTAGTACATCTGTCACTTGAGCTCCGTTACTTCAAAATTAAATGTCTAAGCAACAAAGAACTTCAATATGACCATATTTCTCACGAACCTAAAAACGAAGCATTGCGGTATGTGCGCGGGCTACATATACTGTCGCGAATAAGTTATCACGAGTAACAGGTCAACTTCATTAGTCTCGCATACTGATTGATATCGCCGTAATTTATTCGTACAAAATACGTTCGCAATTTCCGAAGAAGTCGCAGGTAGGAGGGTTTTTAGCTTGCAGGGAATGCCAGCTGTGGCCTTGAGCTTGTTGGTCGATGCTATACACCCGTCTTGTGATCGCATGTGACATTAATTGAGCATCTTGCTAGTCTCTGTCTCGTCGCTGCTCGCATTTACCTAATAAATAAAACTCTAATAGTAATGCTTTATGACGTATCGAGATTAAGAATCGATTCCACCAACAAACAACATATAATATCACTGCAGTTAAATGAGTCAACTGAGTAAGAAAACCTGCTCATTTCGGGTACATTTCTAAATTTCGTGAGGCCTGAAAGAGTGCCACGTGCTTTTTATGATCAAACGAATCTTAATTCATTTACATCAGTTATCATCTGACTAAATATCTGCTGAATTATAGCCAGGTTGTCGAAAGCGAGGCTTCCGTTCATGGCGGAAGTTAGCGACATCTGTTCGAGCACTTGGGGTACTCTTGCAATTAGCTTAAATCCCGTCAGTCGATGCAAGATTAGCAGAGAAATTAACTGAACGGTAGCAAAGACGGTGTCTTTCTTGTTGACGGTGTCTTAATAGACGGTGTCTTTCATTTGAAAGGGCGATTTGTCGTTTTTCACTAGACTATGAACATCGGTACGTATTGAAATTCTTCATAAAACTGTAATAAAACACTAAAATTATAATTCACAACCGTTTGTGAGCAAACTCGCATTCAAAATCGCAATCTTGATGATACAAAAACCAGCCAATTTCTTAGAATTTCATTTGAATTTACTTTTTACCTTATTACTCTCAGTTTTCCACATTGTTCAGCTGGAGTGCCCTCATGACCTGAAACGAATAGCGTACTTGGATAATAATTGTTTCGAATTTCTAACAACAAATGGTTTAGCGCTCGCGCTTGTCATGACAACGAAATTTTAGAACACCGCGAAGGAAATACGTAATACAGAACACAAAAAGTATTGTAGATTTACACTATTAGAAATTTTCATTACAACAAGCAAAAATTATATTTTTCAGGAGATTTTGGTGAAATAGTGAGTCTTGAGTTCTGTCTAATTATTTGTACCGATTATCCCGGTTTGCTGACACCAGAATATCTATATTAATGGAAAAATTATTAAGGTGTTTTCAATATTTCACTCGGAATGGGTTTTTATTTTTTTTTTTATAGGAAATAGCAGCTCAAGCGCAGTATTTTTCCTGTCAAATTAGAAACACATTCCTGTATATATTTTCAGCGCATTGAAAAGAATTTTTTCGCGAAAGATTCCTCAACGTAGAATAAGACTTCCTTCCTGCGAGCGGAATCTTTTAGCACTAAGTACGAAAGTCTCTGAAATCTTTCAACGAAGAGTCCAATCTGAGACGGATCTTGTCTGCCACGTAAAATGAAACAAGTCCGGAGATTTTCAATCAGGAAACATTGATCTTTAAGGAAGTTTCTATTTTGTTTAACTGAAATCGATGAATAACAATTATTGTTTGTTCAAGGTTAAGGAAAATCTTTTGTCGGTGCTCGCTTGAAATGACTAAAATAATGAAAGAAAGAAAAGTAATAAAAGTTTTAATAAACCTTTGTAATTTGTCGCTCTCTGCCCTATATAAAGTTTAAATGGGTCCACCCGCCTGTTATCACAAAGTTTTTCAATACGAGTATATCGAAAGTTTTTTGAAACTCAAAATATTAGATAAGTTCAATAGAAGTCGTGAGCGCAATAGTCGATTGCTCAATAAATATTATAGTATTATTGACGGAGTCACATGTTATACTGTGTTTTTTTTATTCTGGAAACTCGTATTTTTTATGACAAAAATCTTCATATTTTGAGATCGTTTAAATGATGACTTTGAAGAAATCTTTTTCGTCGTGTGCCTTCTTGGAGAAATTTATCATATTTTCTTGAGCGTCTTTGGTCTTAGATTTTTTTACTAACTAATTGGCGATTTTTTATAAGCAATTGGTAAAACATCGAGTAGAACATCGAGTTCCTGTACAGAAGGACTCATGAATTTACTTCAAAACTGGGACCATTGTTTTTCATGATTATGCGCGTGTTGATTTAAAACATGCATGAAAACTTCAAATAATGGTATAGGATTTTAATGGCGTGAGTTTTTGGAATCTTTCTATAATCATTACTATTCTATAACATACCTCAAATTATATATTAATTTTCCCTTGATAGTGCGCGGAGGCAACTACAGTAAATCCGGTACAACTTAACAAACTTGCGAGGAATAATCAGGCATTATGCTCGCAATCTTCGTTCTTAGACTTGAACTCTGCACGATACAATGAAGAAGCACTTAGACTCTTCAGCTGATGGCCAATCAAAGAAAGTTACGAACTAAATTAAACGTTCGAGCTTCCAGTGCATCGAACTTCTGATGCTTTAAACTGGGTTTTGTTTATGCGCTGCCGTCTCTACATTTATCAACGTCTGAGAATGCATTGCGATTGAACAGCTAGTTAATGTTTTATAATGCATCTTTGTGAAGTTCATTTTAAGAATAAATGAATGTAACATGTTTAAATCAACCAAAGGCCCGGCTCTTTCGACTAGCCAGTAGGTTTTACTCAGACCGTTTCAGCGCACGGGTTCTAGAGGGCATTATTTCTTTATTCTTCCATTCTCTTTTAACCCTTTACCCTAAGAACAATACGGGCATACCACTACATGCCGCTGCCCGGCTCCCCAAGGCAGTTTGTCAGGACACTGCAGCTCGGTGAGCAGTGTCAGCATCTCCATTTATTAGGCCTTAAGATACTGCCGAGGAGCACGGACCTTCATCCAACCGATACCACAGCTGTCGCTGGAGATTACTTGATTTACGACCTTATCAACACACCTGCACCGAACACAAGCTGCTCTCCGACAACGTCATCTCTTGTAATTAGTCTGTTGGATTAACTCGTGACGCGGCAACATGTAACAACATTTCTTGTAATTATAGTGTCTGATGGCAGTAACTCAGGATAGCAACAAGAAACAGTATCCTATATAATTAATGTCTGATGACAGTATCACATGTAAATAGTGTCAGATGACTAACTCAGGTTAGCAACACGCAACAACATTTCTTGTAAATAGTGTCTGATGGCAGTAACTCAGGATAGCAACAAGCAACAGTATTTCTTGTAATTAGTGTTTGATCAAAATAACTCAGGATAGCAACAAGCAACAGTATCTCTTATAATTAGTGTCCAATGAAAATAACTCAGGATAGCAACGAGCAACAGCATTTCTTGTAATTAGTGTCTAATGGTACAGTGTCTAACTCAGCATAGCAACAAGATACAGTATCTCTTATAATTAATGTCTGATGAACATAACTCGAGATAGCAACAGTATCTCTTGTATTTACGTAGTGTCTGATGACAGTGTAAGACATGGGAATGCATTCTAGCATCGCCATATGAGCCCCTTAAGGTCTAACTCGTATAAACTTTTGTTAGTATTATATGCTCTATGCTTCGGCTAAAGCGTGTAAGTCAGTCACCTAACTCCACTAGCGTCTTACAACCGCGTTTCGTGTTGAGAATTAAACGACGTAGAAATTCGCCTGCTGAACTGATTCAGGGTTTGGAGACCAGATAACTCACTGTATTACAGATATGCAAATGAATAGGACAACTGAGTTTCTTGATGTTGTAAAGCTATAAAGACGGTGTAATATTATGAATATGCATCTAACTTATATTTAATAGTATTCCAATTGTAGTTTATATTTATTAATGATGCTTAAGGCAGTAACATGGAAAATAATAATGAGTGAGGGTTGAGGTAACTCCGCTGCATAATTATAGTCCATCAAAGTTTCTAGGAAATGAGTTGTGATGGTAAATGGAGGAAAGGTTTATGCCTACGTTTGTTGCTACAACAGTAAATCAGGACAGGATGAAAATAGGCAACAGTATCTCATGTATTTGTCTTCTGACAGCTCTTGATTTGAATTACTTGAATTACTCTTCATTTATGCGTTGATTGGTTAGAAGTAGCTTCTTTAATTGACGTCCGAAAAATGGTTACTTCAATTATTACGTTCAATAACGAGAACTCTCACTACATGACAAAATCAACAAATCCTCTTGAAGTAGACAATCAGCAATGGTTAATTATAGGGATCACAGGCAAGATGAATGCTCCAACTGCACTAGTTCATTTGTTTCATTGCACTGAGAACGCATTTAAATTGCCATTTAAATTGAACGCATTTCAAATTGCCGTTTGCTGTTGACTTACTTTCAAATGGATTGCATGTTCTAATTTGTCATGCCTGTCCATCGGCCAACACGGATAAACGGAACAGGAGGCAAATACAATAATTCAATCGCAGCCTATTTATTCAAGTGATCCTTGGTCTTAAACAGTCTAGCATACAAGATATGTTGAAACAGCTAACTTGGTCCGGAGTAAAAAAGACATAGTTCTTTAATGCCATCACTACTTTAAACTTGGTTCACGCGTCCCAGGTACGAAAGCTTCAAGGCGGCACTAATCAGCACTTCGCGATGTCTGCCGTCACTCATCAGTTTAAAACTATAAAGGAAAAGACGAAGATGATGTCCATATAATGCTACTGTTTTTATTCAGACAACAGCAGCGTTAGACTTCATGTGCACATAGCCGGCTACCAAATTATGCATAGATCATTATTTTTCTACTTATTCTACTATCTTAATTTATGACATTTTCCCTGAAACAGACTGACATTAGTCTTGTAATGAATAATTAATAGCGTTGCGAATAATTTATGGGATATTTTCATCTTGAATTTCAACAGTATCGATCTTCCTTCAGTGAAAGTGGAAAGTGTAAATATCTCGAGTTTAGGTCCGGTTCTGTAGTTTAGTCCGGACACCTCAATTTAAAATATATATACGTAATTGAAAAGCCGCTTCATTTTGATAAATTTATTTATTTTCCTCTCATAATACTTATTGTCGCATATTATTTTCTGTCCGATGCATAACATGAGGAGCCAGAGTATTCCTTTCTTTGCTTTACCGAAGCGAATCGGTCTATCCTGTCAACATTAAAAACACGTCAACATTAAAATCATCATAAAAAATGCAAGATGCAAGTGTAGCAAGCATATGCATAATGCATGTCATGACGGGCAGCGTTGATTTTTAGTGTAAAAAAACTTATGAAGCATGGCTTAGCTCTGTCACTAAATTTAACAAAAGTTCTTTTAAAATGAGCTCGGAAATATAACAATGTAATTAGGCTTAATGTGCAATTTTTATATATAAAGTATAAATAATCGTAGTGTTTGCTGTCATGACAAGCGTAATTTTCCGAAAGACATTTTTTGGGAATTCTGACACCAAAATTAGTCTTTTGTCAACCAAGTTTATACCAAAATTTATTCAACTTCTTGTACAAAGATTACATACCAGCATTAATTTCACTGCGCACTAGTAAACTTACATGATAATCCTAACATCACGTTTCCAAATAATTTTAATTTTCAATATAATGATGATATTTCGATAGAGCGTCAAATAAACTGGGCGCTTACCGTGTAGTTAAGCGCCATAATTGCCTGCACTTGCGTTATCAATATTCTATATTCAATATATTATATATATTCTATATATAATACTATTAAACTTAAGGGCACGAAACATATGGTCTACCGAGTTCTCAAATATTGGAAAAGATTGATTAGTTTGAAATCTACTACCATGTGTAAAAATAAAATCCTTATCGTATGCCTGAGGCTTGAATTGGGTCTCGTTCTCTCTTATCGTCGTGCGGTTGACCAGGGCCTATACTTTCAAAAAAAAGTTAATAGATCGTAAGTTCATCAGCCAATCATTGACGGCCTTTCGAGCAAATTCCACCAATCATAGACAATAAAATAGAGCGTAAGTACTTACGCTTACTTAGCGAATTTTGAAAGTATGGCCCCAGGTCTCAAATCTGCCGATTTCCAAGAATACGGTGGCGTTGGTATGGAAATTTTCTAAATTGTAGAGTTAAATAATAATGAGCTTTGCTATGCAGCGATGATTGTTCTCGTCAGTGCTTCCGATCAATACAGATTGTGAGCTTCTGGCATTAAATCAACAGCTGTCACTGGTGCAATTATGAAGGCAAATTTGAGTATCAAAATTGGATACTGAACAATTATATGGGCTTTAAATCATATTTGGCTGCAGGCCATGGCAGGGAATGCGAAGGAATCTCGCGTATCAGAGGAGGGTGGAGACGTCGGCTGAGTTCGAACGATGCCGGGATTCGGATGGAAAATTAAAATGAACTTTCGATAAACCATACACTGAGAAAGAATTAATTCATTACTGTATGCATGTACTCGTACAAGAACGAAGTTCATTCTTTAATAATTTCGAAGCTCAGTTATCCGATTTATTTCCACATTAAAAAACTTAAGATTAAATGCAGATTGACATGTGGGTGCTGATACATCGAAAAACTAATTGGAAATCGTGTTAGGAGAAGATATATTCTCTGCTATAATATTGATTAAGAGGAAAATACTTGGCAACATCGGCATACGTTAACAAACATGAAAATTTTCGGGATTCTTAGACGTTTACAAACTTTCATGGGAGATCTTTGACGTTAACAATGGATTCTCGGACAATTCCAACTCTTTTGGGATGCTGGGACCCTTGCAAACTTTTTGGGATTCCCAACACCCATGTCAACTTTTTGGAGATTCTCGGACGCTTTCGAAATTTTGGGAGACTCAAAAGCCCAGTATCTAAAATTGTTGGAGTTCACGATATCTGAGGCTACTTGCGTGAGGAAATTCTTTGTCATCCTGCAATTAATATGATGTAAATACATAACTATAACTGAAGTTTTGTGCTAGGACTGCAGCACCGCTGTTATCCCCTTCTGCCGTCCCGCTTTCTTGAAAATTTTGCGCATAGTTGTAAATATTTCTTTGAAGCACTTTTGAACCTGTAAATTCCTAGTTAATATTAATTTGTAGTTAGAAATAAGTTTCAATTTATTCGTAGCACAGCAGAAAAAATTATTATGTTGGTATTGCTTAAAAATATTTCTAATCGTTGTTAACTTAACAACGAGCGGTCCAGCTTGAATGCATCTCCGAGGCAGCAAAAAATATTGTTTTGAATACTAGGAAAATTGTAATGAACTTATAAATAATTTTGCTATATATCACACCACGATATTAAATGATAATTTTAGGCTATCTAATCAGGAAATGAACAACATCAATCCCATAATCTAAATATTTAAATAGTTCTTGAACATTTGATAAGAATTAAGCATAAATCTAGAAATTATAATCCTTGAATATATTTTTCCTATTGTGTTGAGATTCATTTGGCACAATACAGCGCTCTAGCGACCAATCGCTTCAATAATTCGATTATAGATATATTATTCACATGAATATGAATGGGCCTTAGCGCAGTGATTTAATTGAAAACCTCTAAGCGCTTTGACTACGGAAGAAGTTCGAGAAAGTCTTCAGCTGATATAAAATAATGCATGGATTGTAAGTGTTTTTGGAATTACATACAACCGTAATATAAAATTTATTCTTATTCGCTTCCCAGCACGACTAATGACAGTTAGAATAAATCGCTACAATTGTTAAGGAATTTTCATATAAAACTGCAAAGTTCTCGTCCACGTGGCTCGCGACATCAATAATAATTATTGAGAACAGTATTCCTTTCATTTGCAAAGCCAAATTTCTCTATGTCCCAAATAATTTTATATAGATAAAATACTACGCGAAATCAAATCTAGCATTTGAGAAAAACGGTGAATTTTGTTAGCTGATTAATTTTCCAAAAAAAAAATTAAAGAATTAGTTCATCCCGGCCCCACTATATATATATATATATATATATATATATAGAAACCCAAGCGCTGCTAGGGAAACGTACTCCAGGGCCTATACCGGTACTTGAAAAAAAGTTAAGAGATCGTAAGTTCATCAGCCAATCATTGACGGCCTTTCAAGCCACTCTTTTAAAAACAGTTAAGAGATCGTAAGTTCATCAGCCAATCATTGACGGCCTTTCAAGCAAAATCCACCAATCATAGACAGGAAAATAGAGCGTAAGGACTTACGTTCACTTAGCGAGTTTTTAAAGTATGGCACCCGGGCTTCATGGATGTAGGGATACAGATACCCCAACACTGCTTGGGACGTATGGATACGTATTCCGACGTTGCTCCGAAAATTCCTTCAACTTGATACGCACGTAATGTCATAGCAGTTTATCATATGTATGTAATATTTTAACATAAGCAGTCTATCATATGTACGTACATACCGTATTTTAAAATTAGCACGCAATTTCATAAATTTTGCCGTATGCACGTGAAGTCATTGTAGCATATCATACGTACACTGTTCGAAAAAAGCAGTTGAAAACATTTAAAAGCTGTGATTTATGGCGCAAGGCCGGCGCACTCCCGTAATCTAGACAATAACGTCAAATGCCTAATTTTTGTTAGATTTTAGCGGTAGTTGGCGCAATGTTCAACCGTCAATTTGATATCATGACGCTATCTTGAGTAAACGCATCGCAGATAGCCGTAGAATAGCCAATATGGGATTGTTTTCGTTTGGTTCATAAATTTTTTTATCGTAGACTTCTATTTTTGAGCAGGTTATAAGGCATTGTCTGTTGTTCAGGTTGCAATACTTAAGTTGCATCGTTTGACTGCTGACAACAATCATATCACTGCACTGTTAGAAAAATTACCGTTAACAGTATTACCGGCGTTTCAGTGGCCGGTCGGCACGTGAAAAGAAACACCGTTTCGCCGTTTTTATTCTAACTTAACACTAGAAATCCGTAATACATCTGATAAAACGGCGAAACAGTTTATTTTCACGGGGAGACCGGCAACTAGAACGCCAGTTGACCGTTTTTTCACCGTTTTTTCTAACAGTGTGTCTGAACCTCTAAAGCCATTGATGCATAGATGACCTCGAGGTCGAGGAGGAACAACATTTCATTAAAAATTTTTTTGTACTTCTAGGGCCTAGTACTTCTTTTTTTTGGGTATTCAAAGAGAGCACATTGCATTTTTGATCTGATTATAACTTGTATAGCTTTTATTGAGGGCCGTGTCAGGTAAAGTATATTTGTACGCATATGAAAGCAATTTAACTATTAAAACGGCTTTGCTCATTGCAAACTGAGAGAGATTAATAAAATCTAATATGGATACGGATGAATAGGATCCTGTGATTGTAGCATTTCTTTCATATTCGAATTCATAACTACCAAAATCTACACAATTAATGTAATGATATCGTAATGACGAAAAATTGTAAAAATGAAGTCTCCGTATAATTGTCTAAAAGTTTTTATTTGTGCAATTTTGGTATTGTAAGATTAACAGCTAATTTTCATTGAAAATTTACTAGAAGTGCAGCATGAGATAAGCGCCACTTAAGGTTGTGATGTATAGGCGTAAAAAGATTTATTAATTGAATTTATCAATCTCAAGGATCTATATGTATTGATGTGTGCATATATGTTTACATAGTTTAAGCTATTGTTTATTGAATCGTTTATAGAAAGCTCCTGGAGTAACTTTCAATCTTGTCATAAAAATGATTAAGGCACAAACTATTTTTAACGAAGTATTCTTTCAAAGCGATTGTTTTTTATTACTACTAATTTAGTTCACAAATAGATTATCCTTCGTTCCTCTCGTTAGTTGTGCGCGATCGATCAATTAGTATGCTAATTGTTGAACGCTGTAGGATCCTGTTAGCTGAGTTGTATAACTAAGAACGTTGTAGTCCCCAGAGCCTTGACATTCCCCATGATATAAAGTGACATCACTCATACTCGATGCTTCTCGCAAGTTAACATTATATTTTAATAACCGTGATCTGATTAATAACTAGCGAGATGTTGGAACTCAATTTCATATTGAGTTTAATCGAGCGTCATTATGCATAATTAAGCTCGACTAGACCTCTAAATTTTCACAAAGATAAAAAAAATATCATTTGATTCCCTCATTTATTTTCAAGGTAAAGAAAATTTTCAGGGGGATGATTTACAATTTTGAAATTTATGCACAGCAACGAGAAACTATACAGGAAATAAGTAAACGGAGCAACGCATTGAGCTTGCAGCTCTGTTCAATCCATGTACGAGTATTGCCAATGAAAAGAGCAGACATCTACTGAACCGATGTGATCTCCGCCCGGCGGTAAGCAATCCTTTTACCTCATATCATGATAATTTTCATATGAGTGTCCGTTAGCAAGCAGAACTCAAGGATCTCAAGCAAAAAATAGTGTTGAATGTATTCTCTACTTTGTTTAAAATGAGGTATATTGGAATTTCCAAATTGCTATTGATGTTGAGGGAGCCAAATAGATTAAAAGACCTTCAAATCGTTCTGCTCAAATGCCCTATAGAATTGCCTTGTAGAGAGGTACAAAAATGTTTGAAATGGATATTTGTGAATACAATCGCCAAAAATTTTTCACACTTCGCTTCAACCAGTCAAAAATTCACTTCAAGCAGTCTACCGCATCCAGCTATTTACCACATCCTGTCTACCGCATCCAGCTATTCACTTCAACCAGTCTACCGCATCCAGCAATTCACCACATCCAGTCTACCGCATCCATCTATTCACCACATCCAATCTACCGTATCCTTCTATTCACCACATCCAGTCTACCGCATCCTTCTATTCACCTCATCCAGTCTACCGCATCCTTCTATTCACCACATCCAGTCTACCGCATCCTTCTATTCACCACATCCAGTCTACCGTATCCTGCTATTCACCACATCCAGTCTACAACATCCATCTATTCACCACATCCAGTCTACCAAGCCCAGCTATTCACCACATCCAGTCTACCAAGCCCAGCTATTCACTTAAACCAGTCTTCCGCCATCCAGCTATTTACTTCAACCGGTCTACCTCATCCAGTAAGTGACTTCAATCAGTCTACTGCATCCAGCTATTCTCATCCGGTCTACCGCATCCAGCTATTCACTTCAACCAGTCTACCGCCATTCTGCATATCATAATCCAGTCTACCGCATCCATATATTACAATTAATCCAGTCTACCGCATCCATATATTACACTTAATCCAGTCTCTTAATCCATATTTCCACATCCAGTCTGCGTACCGCACCCTTCAGAAGCAAGCCAAAAATTGACAAATTTTCATTGCTAATTAAGACAAGCAATTATAAGTTCTGTCATTACCCTCATTATAATCTCGTTACGTTTAACGCAAACTTGTAAGTTAATTAAGCGATCAAAGGACAGGCGCGATCACGGAGGATTTTTGCTGGTTTGCTTGAATTGAGTGACGAGTCGCGAGCAAATTCAATTTTAAAATTCTTTACATTGTATATTTTTGATGCACTAATCTGCCTGTAATTTATCATCTAATTTGTTGAACATTGTTCATAAATACATTTTTATGGGTGAAGATTGTACTGACATATGCTCTCAAGATTATTTTCTCTTGTATCAAAGCGACTTCAATTTTTTTGCTGATCTAATAGGTATCTTTATAAAATCTGAAACTCTTCCATTCGTTATGATCTATCAAAGTATGAAAAGATAATCATTATGAGTAAGAAGAGTTAAAATTATCTTGGTGAGAATACTTGAGAATTATGACCACAGATCTTTACTATCGAGCGTTATGGTATTATCGAATTAAATAGAAATGTCTGTAGAATTAATTATCGAATTATTTAATTAATTAAGGCAATATTAATTGTTAAATGCGAAGAAAATGAATAGGTTCACGGAATACTTTAATTCAGGATCGTTGCCTAGAAAATTTGGCGTTGCTAAATTCGATGGAATTAAAGTTGGTAATATAAGCTTGATATGTCATGTACATTCCCAAATATCTTGGAATCGTAATGTGTCGTTTCAAAAAGTGTTGGTCTGTAAATTTTCTTAACAGAAATGCCATTTTATTGGCTAAAAAATTTCAATCTATTTACTGTGGCCCGCGTTTGAAGGTTCTCTTATTTCCCCGTTGACTTCAAATCCTTAAAATTCATGTAAAAAAAACTTAATGAGCAAGCATCAGATCCGGCTACCAATGGAACTTTCAGACATGGGCGGCATCAATGTTCAGTGCAAGAATTGACGTCGGTTCTTCACAATGAAACAGTGTATCAAAAATAAGTATGTGATAATTTTTAAGTGAGTTTCTTAAATACGTCGAAGGCAGACAATTACTCCAGCAACACGCCATTATCAGATTATGAAAAATCTTTACGGTGGCGAAATAATCAACATTACTAGGAAATCACCAGAATTTTGCACGCCGCTGTGATTGTTAAGCCCGTGGCAGGCCAATTATTTTTCAGCGTCAGTTATCTAAAGATTTTATTGCATGTTTTTCAAATTGGCTACTTTCAGTCCACGGAAATAAAGAAATTTTATCAAAAAAACATGCGACGGGTTGCCGGCAATTGTGTTCAGTAAATTACCCAGATATTTCTTGAAATGTTAATTATGCTTACAATAGAATGTATAAAATTGTGAATTAACATTTTTCTAAATATTTAAATGTCACAGCAATCTGGGAAAAGGGTTTTCAAGGACCTAGCCCTAAACCTGAAACTTTACCGCAAAGCCATAGAAAATAATTATCATATATTAGTAAATAATCTATTTACATATTCGTTCATCAATTCCGAAGATGATCTCAACGCGATACTCGGTCTATATCAGACTAAGTGGAGACCCCGGACCTGAAAAACATGTATCTTTAACTTTGATGGATGATGAATCCACCAAATTGCATTCAGTACCACAAAATTCATTTACTAAATAGAGTTTTCAATTATCGGAGTTTTTACAAAATCTTGCAGAAACATCTTCGAAACATCTACTTGTACTGAAGATGCAATGCTTTCATAATTTTTCTTGACATTTACATTATTTTGTACCTTTTATTCAATTCGGATATAATGTAGTTCGGCTGAAGAAAAAATCATAACTATCACATATTATATTAATTACTAGCACGTTTAACCGAGCGTTGTTAGGAATAGATTATCTTTGCAAAAAAAAACATGATTAAAGAATTAAATGTTCAAACCATCATTTTGCTTGGAATTCCCAGTGAGCATTTATTTCAAATTCAACGGGGTCTTAAACTTTTCATTCTGAAGAAAATTTTCCCTTACCAAGTTGAGAATACTTTTTTATTTCCAAATCTTAATCTTTTTCTATATATTTTAATATCCCAAGATTCTACAGTAAATAATAAAATTACCAAGTTATATCTCTGTACACATTATCTATCATGGATACGCATCCAAACATTCTCGATGTCTTTTCGGTGCAAGGCACCAAATACGCACCGAATCTTTGATAAATCCTACGATTAATAATTCTACTCACGCACAATAGACAGCGAATGTGAACGAATCTTCTCAATCTTTCCCGATTTCATGATAGTGCACATATTAGAATAATATGTGAAGTATTAAGGTATTACCTACTTTTGCATGCTCTGGTCTTTAATCAAACTTGCATACTAGAATAATGAGCCAAATAAATATACAGAAAAAAGTTAGAGGTTCTTGTTTATCTTTTGCAAATTGAAGCAATTGATTGTTGTGAAGGAAAAATTTCGTCGAGAAATTTGTGGGCGTATATTCACACATTAAAAAGAACGATTCATTTGTGAGTGAAAAAGAGTGTACGAGTTAATAATCAAATATCAAGTCTTTGTTCGAATTAATCACGATCGGATACCTAAATTACAATCAAATCTAAAAATTTTTCCTAATTACTTTCGGTGAATACAAAATTTTAGCGTAAATTTCAATTATTGTTGCAATCCTTCCAATTTTGCAATAATTAAATAAAAATATATTTTCAAAACCAGGTGATATACCGATATAAAGTATCATTAATTCGTGGCCGATTTACCGCGCACACACAACAAATATATACAGGATTGTTGAAATATATACAGGATTATTATGATAATTATTATGAAACAAATACAGGATTATTGCTTGTTTTTGTAGCAAGAGAAAGACTTTAAACTTGAGGTACATCTTTAAAATTTGAATATTCTTGTAACTATGCAATTTTTATGCTCTACATAACAATTATGCGAGTCATGTGTGAAATGAAAATGGTTAGCAAAGTAAGAGGGCACTCATTCCTATTCATAAAGGTACCCGTCAACACAATACACGGGAGGGCTCATCAAACCAGCTCATTAGCGCATGTTTGGTGCATTAAACCCTCCTCATTATCAAACACAACGATCTCTTGTGCTCAGGTAAATATCACCCAGATAATGAGCACTCGCAGGGTAAAGGCATTCTCATCTCTCATACTCGAATTCATCGACATTTGAAATTCTATGTGACGATTTTCAATGAGAGGATCAAAAGTGTATGCAGTGGATAATTGAAGCAGTTATGGATGTTAGGTTTGAAGGATACACTCACTAATACCAATAGGTATCAGTGCATGATTTCAGCTATTGAGGACGAATGTGGAGAGCGAGCATCAAGCTTATTTAAAAAACAACACTTTTCAAAGTCGTTTTGGAATCACTATGGAATCGTTTAGCATTTATCTCGTTATCGTTAGTCTCGAGTAGGTCGAGTGGACGACGTCAATTGAACCCCTCTTCAATTCCGAGGGCATACAAAGCTCTTTCGGACGTACATGCACATCATTTTATAGGGTATCAGCATATGACATACAATATAAGTTTTTATCGTTAGAGTATTTTGTTTATCCAGGATGACAGTTGAAGTATAGAACTGTAGTTTTAATGACCGCATGCAAAGAAACTTTCGACAATGTTAACTTGATTTTATTTGCTTTTTTAAGCCAGTGCTTATAAGGAAAGATTAAAATTGCAATATATTTATGAATATCAGACAACATTCATTGATTCATGCTGTATATTTCCTTAGTACATATGCTCAGTCACACATCATAAACATTTTTAGGACACGTCAGAAGGTTAAGTATATAATTAATTTATTGTTTATACACGTGCGATTGATGACCAGAGAATTCGTTGATTTATATTATCTGGGAATGGAACTTTTCTTCAGATGACGGTAGATCAAAAGGCAAATTTCAGGAAGTAGTCTTTCTTTATTAACGACGTTTCGAATGCAACAATTTATATTATGTACTTATTTCCACCAAAATGTCAATATTTAATGCCTCTTCTAACTTGAAAATGAATGTTTGTTGCATTCGAAACGTCGTTAATAAAGAAAGACTACTTCCTGAAATTTGCCTTTTGATCTACCGTCATCTGAAGAAAAGTTCCATTCCCAGATAATATAAATCAACTAATTCTCTGGTCATCAATCGCACGTGTATAAACAATTAAATTCTGCCATCTAATACTAATTAATTTATTATGTAAGTTTTGTTGATTTCTCCAAACTCATCTAGCTGAACTCCGAAGTACACGTAAATTATATCATTGTTCATATACTAATTCTACGAATGTTTACTATATGATGACAATTTTAGGGTTCAATGTCAACCGTTCATAGGTTTTAAACGAATTCGGTTCAACTTGTTACCAAAAGTTGACTTAGCTGAGCGAAGTGTCGAAAAACAGAACGATGTCATTTGAACGAAATTTTGTAGGGCACAATTGAATTTGTTTTAATTCACTAAAGACACGTTCCCTCTATTAAATAAACGTTGACAGTAAAACGTTTATTATACTTGCTATACTTTCTTGACATGTGAAAACTTTCTTGACATGTTCTGAAAAATTGGGTGAATTTTTGCAACTAGACGATTAATCTCTGTGTTTAAAAGTAGACCCGGCCAGTCTAACCATTTTCTGAAATTAATTTTCCATTTTAAGAGTGAATAATTCTGGAGAATATCAGCGAAAAAATTGTTAGTGACCACAGTGAGTACGAGGACATTCGTTGCCAGTTCAAATCCTCGTAATTTGTTGCTCTATTATGCATGTTTTTCCTCTAGACTGAGTCGATTGATTCAGTAGTAATCGTATCAATTAAATATTTCAAATGAAAAATGAAAATAGTAGAGCTAAGTATGTTACAACTATATAATAATGTCACTCTACTAAAATATCTCGGTTTATAGTACTTCAACAATTTCTTTTCAAAAATTCACTGACACGTTTCGGGGAGTTTAAAACCTAATAATTAAAAAACTACCTTGGAAGCCAAACATGAAACTCAGAAGGATTCATGAAACTCAGAAGGATTCGGTTAACTGATGACAAATGAACAGAGACAGCCATAAATAATTCCCACAAGGGGATTAATTTCATCAACTCCTCTGCTCGGGGAAAATATCGTGATATTAATCAGGGATTTAGTAGAATTCTTTTTGCAGAGCAACAATACCAGCATCATAAGAGATTCAATATAAAATGTGTACTGAAACTCACTCACACGTGTATTCGCATTCGTTTAGATCATATCCATGTTAATTAATGGATTTATTTAATACGTCAACCATTAATCGGTCAATGACTAAACCTTTATAGACAAAATAAAATAATATTAATAGAATAATCAAGGCATGATTACTACCTACGGTACTATGAATTTCGATCAGTCCACTTTAGTGGTATGTATTTAGGTAATATTATGTGAATTATTAGAACTAATTAATAAAGTAACCGGCAATGTGTTAATCATTAAAGAAAAGCTCACTTTCAAAATTTCCTTCACTGCAAACGTTTGAATATTCAATAACTTCGATTTGAAAGCCAGACAGAATCGACACACTACTAATCAGCTTCTGATGAGCTTCCGGAACTTGTAAGACAATTAGTACACTACTGAAAACGTTAAAGGGAACTGGAAAAACATCATTCACGAAATTTTTTCCTTTTACTACTCATCAAATGGAAAATATTTAAACCGCTCCACAAAGCTGCAGCGATGTAGCACTATTAGTTAATTAATTTTTTTTAAACTTCTTCACTTCTAAGTCGATGAGACCTGAGCCAAATGGCCATTGGCCTTATTTATCGGCAATCCAGCCTGAAAATTTTTCAGAGAGTAGGGGAGTATATCACTGGCAGATGGATACTATCAGTTCAAATAAGTTACAACTTAAAAACTACTTACAACAAGAAATAGTTAAATCATACACCTTACATTCCTCGACTATATCCTGAACAAGAGATTAAACTTGAAATAAATTTATATAGCATTTTTTCATGAAAAGTATTCTCGATTTGCAAGAAGCGCTTCCTATGCATCTGCCATGGCAATTGCACGCTCTACCTGCCTGTTCTAGGACCATGTTTCACCGTTGGTACTGAGCTCATCACCTAGTGACATGTGATAGTTAATAAAATTACGATAGCAGCATCTACTTGCATTTAGAAGGCTCGTTTCGTCTACTTGTGCGTTGCATCTCTTTTGGTGTAACGCTTGCTGCATCATCAACGACTTCATCATTCAGAGTTTCCATGCAGGAAGGAAATTTTGCCCGCACGGGAGGGCCTTTTATAATTTGTTCATTTAGGTGGTTTTGTATACCTATCTTTAGCCGTTAAATTTCATACCTTTTCGTGCTCCAAATTTGTTCCTCAATAATTAAAATTATTTTCCAATAATCACTCATAGGTGGGAGGAATTTGATTCTTATCAATACTTTAGATCTTCTCTAACAAACTGTTACTGAGTTGAGAGGCAATTAACTACACGTGTTAATTAACAACTGAACTTCCGTTGCCGCAGAGTAAACTTCAAAAGCTGCATGGAGGTCTGTTCACGAAGAAAGTTCTTCATTGACCGCGTTTTCAAAATTATGAACACAAATTATGTTTTTTCCGTTGCGGCGTGACGTCGTGGTATCTCTAAGAACGGTACTGCTCATTCGGTACAATATATTTGTAGTTATACTGCTGCTCACTTGGTGCCACTGGCTTTTAGATAATGGTACTGCTCCATTGCATTCGTTGAATTCTAACAATGATGTAGTAAATGTAAGAAACGTGGAAGATAACTTTAATTTCTCACACACCGTAGCTAAGCTCTTCGATCTACAGAAGTCATTCCAGCAGTCGACAGCGTAGCCTGGAACTTAAACCATAGCAGGTTTTTTTTTTTTCTTTTGAGTTAGAAATAACCATGGGTTCCTGAAATTATTTAGCATTGAAATGTATTGATTATGATAGCCTATTTATACATATTCCATTGTGTCGATCATATCGTGCTCAAATATCTCCTGTTCTATAGTGCATCTATGGCAACGATGGGAGTCCAATTCCACAAAGCTTATTTTTGCGGTCGAATACTGAAATCCATTTTCTTATATGGCAATGTGAAAGTTGTGAAGGTATCCAATAATGTGATTACGATCGAATATGAATGTCAGGGATTTTACTGGATATTAACATATATTTAGCAACATCCATTAAGTATTGAAAATTGGCTGGCCAAAAAGAACATGCACGCACGCTTGTGACCGGTTGCTCTGCGCAATGTGCCGTCAATATAATCACGACCAACACCAATACCGCTTTCAACTTAATAATATATTGAAGAAAGTATATTTTTTGGCATCTGTCATCATATTTATACATGGGTTATTTTCTGTAATCAAAGATTTCAATCGCGCGGGGATGTTACAGGAATGTGATTTTTATTACTGGGATCGTTAAGTCATTGACTTCACCGTTAAAACCAACTGCACCCTTTTCACCCAACGTTGATTTTACACAAGTGCATTTCAAGATTTATGATCTTTGACGAAATTTATAAATGTGATCAATCAACCACAATATGATAAATTTTTATTCTAGCTACGAATAGAATTATTCTATTTTAATTTATCTTCTTTCTGGTCTGAAGATGAATGGTATTTTAAAAATGCAAAAAAAAATAATAATAGCAACTGAGATTTCAGCATATGTTTCAAATAACCTTTGTTTATTTCAAAATTTCTCGTCCAAGATTTTGCTAATGTTGTTTGTTAAATGTGCTGTGTAACATCCAGACTGATTCAAAAAGCATAAATAAAAAAATATCAAAATCAAACTTGGAAAATTCTTCGGTCATGATATGTATTTGTAACGAAAGATAGAAGTCTAAGAAGGGGGCCACCTATCAATAATATTCGATCATTTTATTTTCTGGAGATGAAAATACCTTATTGGATCTTAATCTGGTTCGCCATAGATACACTAAGTTGAAAAAAATTATAATTAAAACATATTTGTCCGAGCAAAGAAGTGAAAAAGCGAAACCTTTAAGCTTATATAAGGTCACTTGTGCTTTGACTTATTTGCCAACGAAGCTCTTAAGAGATATCCAGGGATATGGAAGTAAATTGATATCCATTGCTTGCGTGAAAAATATTTCCGTGCTCAGCTGAAGATACTCCTGCCCAACGCGTTCAATACAGGGATAACTGAAAGATTTGGCGCTGTAATAAAGTGTTGGAATTCTGTGCTGCTGCAGTTGCAGATAACAGCTCGAAGCGACTATGAAACACTACGGAATCGGCATCAAGCGTTACGTTGATAATTTTTTGATACAGTAAACAATAATTTTTCATTTGTTATTAATTTGCTCAAGATATAACATCACAACATTACACGTTATATCGTGAACTTTCACAGTATATGTACATGAATAACATACTTTACTTTTTCGATTTCGGCAGCAACTACAGTGTTAGAATCATGCAACTCCGAGTAAGATCAACAGATCTATATTGATATTCACAATCAACAGAAAAAACTCATTTCTCTATTCAAAGCTACTGTTGATTTAGGATACATTTATTTTCACAGCATTAAATGAAAGGTTATTGGACAAATTTTCATATCCACTATCGATCAAACTTCGATTAAAATATATAAAAGAAGAAATCCAGCAGAGATTAAGCACATGCCTTCTTAAACTTTGATAGATATGATTAATTAATAAAATTATTGGCAGTTAGTGGTATCGTAAAGATGACAGTGATATGCAGCAAGGTTGACGAGCATACAAACAAAACAAAGTGATAACCTTCAACGGGAAAATTTCAAGCTGTGTAGATGTGTTGAATATACGGATTTTATCATCGACAGCCAGATTTCTCCCAACAAATGCATAACCTACCTTTAAAATGAGTTGAGTAATACTCACAGAGTGTTGCATGTTCTCTCAGGTGTCTTTTAATATCCGCCCTATAAACGCTTTTTTTCATTGCCCTGTTCAATTTTATCAAACGCTTTTGTTATCCGACATGTTTTATCAATTTACTCTCCATATCATTGGTAGTTACCTTGGTTTCATTTTTAACGAGCCAAGAAATTAATAAGAAGCTATCAAGAATATCAAAATTACAATACGAGCTTCTAAAGTTCGTTTTATATCTACATGATAAGCATTTATTTGATTCGACGTTTGCCTCTCAAGATGATTATGGGTGGCGATGGTAGATGTTAGGTCGCGTAACGGTGGGAGGCAATATCTGCCAAAAAATAAACGGTAAAACACCAATAAATCGAGAAGTTGCCAAGTATAGGCAGCGGTCATGGATGAATCATCGATGATCCATAGGGTCTGAATCGTCAATGGCAAATTGCAGGCAAATCTCTTAAAAACCACTGATAACCGTTTGTTCAAACTGCGCAGTGAATGCGCAGCAGTTATACAGTATATGCAGCAATCTGACGTGTACGAAATATTGCATTCAATTGAGACTAATTTATATCATTAAGTATGAAATGTATGGATTGATTAAATATTTTTCATAATATTTATATCATTCTCAAATGCCGCATTTAATCAAAGCCACGTTGACGTAATCGACAGCGGCTCGGAATCCCTAGAGCGCAGAGAGCTAGTCTAGTGAGTACACACACACGTTCATATCAGTTGGGTTGGCGCGCGTCGGCTTGAAATCCTGCGTTCCCGTCAGAAAAATTTGCTTGTTAAAAAAATTATCCTCTACACGCAGAGGGATGCGATTGAAAATTCGGTTTTCTATTACCGACTTCGATAGTGATTTTTTTTATTATATGGAAAATATGCTTACACCGTCAGATAACTATTTGAGTTTAAGCCTCCACTTCTAGTAAAGTGTTCCCGGTATATTTAAAACGAAAGAGATCATAGATTAGGCTAGGAAAGAATAGTGACACGGAGTACTGCAGGTATGCCTAACATTTTAAAATAATCGAGTGATATCAAGGCATCATTTCACGCAAGAATATTTTTGGCGAAAAATTTTCGAGTCTAACCGCTGTCAAAACATTATAAAACTTACATTACATACAGTTTACATTATAAAAACTTTTATATATGTCAAGAATTTTCCCGTAGCCCTTACTATGAGCTAAACAATCGCTCGTTATAAATAAAAGAAGTTTTTTTCAGTGGTTGTTTACTCGAATAAAGAAGCATGTTTAAATAAAATTGACAATGGAGCCGTCTAATCATCACAGCGGTAGCATAAACTTCTGTCATTTTCTAAAACTAAAACCTGCAATGCCTCAATTAAGTCTCCTAAAATTACTCGAGTGCCAAGTCCTCCAATGATTCAACGGTAGAGGCTTGGGATTGCGTTTTGGGAGAGCGGGGTTCGACGAGCCCTGCAGGAAAGGACTATATTCTTCAAGTTGATTTCTCAGGAAAATGAGTACTGTGATAGGGGAACTGGTAGGGGATTGTAGCAGGAAGTGGTACTGTGATAATTCGTTCCTGCTACTTGTCTGACATTGTTTCTTGTACTGCCATGGTGGATGTGCATACGTAGTCTTCAGAATGTGCGATTTATGAAGAAAAAACAGTAAATGCAGATGCATCGGATTTAAAACTAACGGAATTTTTTTATCGACTTTATTTATAGGTGGGCATCGGTGGCTCATCGATGCACCATCGGTGTAAATGGGGAGTTTTTGGTGGAAGAAGAGTTTTTCGGTTAGGGTGGTCATCGAAAGGTTATACGTGAAACATAGGCCGGATGCGCCATCTATGCGCCATCGGTGCACCACCTGTAATTTCCGCCTATAGCCACCAACAATCATCGATGCTCCACCGATAACTTTTGTTTGTGTACCAAAAGTGGTAAAGTATACGTACGCTCAAATTCAGCCTCGGATCATTTAAAAATAAAAAATAGAAGTTATTGTTAATTAAAATATTTAAACGTTCTGACTGACTGCTTTAAATTGGTTTTATGTACGAAATTTTGTGTCTAAGTATTAATTTAAATACGGAATTATTTACAGAAATGATAGATTCTTAAATACATTCATGGAAATACCGTTGAGATCAATCAAATTTTCTGAAATAACTTAGTGCAGAACAACGAGTGAGTTATGACATCGTGAGAGTGACTTTACATCGCATATATTATTTTTATATCACTTGTGTGGGGGATATTATTGACTTGTTGTAAATTAACTTTAAAAATATAACTCAGTACTTACTGCAGTGAGTGACAGAGAGCGCATTTTCTCGTCGACAAAAACGTGAAGTCACGGACGGACAGACAGAAGGACAGACAGACGGACGGACATGACGAGCACAATAGCGTCTTTTTTCCATAAATGAGAAAATGCGCTAAAAAGATTATTAATTGAATTAACTTTCAGAGTAGTTTTGGAAATTTAAATTAAATAATTCAAGTTTCCGCTGAAACGCAACTTTGTAGTCTCTCACTGCTTTAAATTGCACGCGCAATTAAGCTTGTTAATGCGTATCCATCTCTGATTGTGTGAAAAATAGCATGCCCTGGGAACACAAAAAACGTTTGTTAAATATACTTGCGTAGTTTAATAAACAGAAACATGCTAACTCCTCTCTAAATATTATTAAGAGACGGTCACAATCAGCTAGTCTCCGACGAGCAGATGCATATTGATCGTATTTTATAAGAAAAACCATTGTCATTAAGGTAAAATATGATGCAGCTTTACCTTCCACTGAATTTTGGCTCTCGTAGTCTAAGAATTTAAGAAACTTTTATGATTTAAAGACCACTAAAATTTTCTACGTGATAACTTCAAACTTTGATTCTCAGAACAGAATATGGAATATCTTATTCACTTGTTTTTTTTCGCTCGTAACTTTGTCTATTTTTACCTTTTGAATTCAACTGCACAAATAAGTTGATCGAAATAATTAACTGCATTCTTGTTTATCTTTTTCTATAAAATTAAAAGCTTGACGCAGTGTTTTCATCATCAAAATCTTAATTTTAGTTGCAGAACTTTTTAAAGTTTTTAAATTTTATATGAATAGAATATTCTAGTACAGAAATAAGTTTTCAAAAATAGTTCATTCGATACCATACCGCAACTGACAACAAAACATTAAAATGCTGGCAGCAGCGTCAAGTTCTGTAAATTTTTTATTTTTTACATATAGCAGAGTATATTATCCGTTGGCCTGTATTTGTTATTCCAATTTCGTATCAGCGAACATCACTTGAGTTTCTTTCTTGTCAGTTGCAATACAAAACAGAGGCTGAATGCGCAGGTTTTTGGCCGTCGAGAGCAGTCATTGCACATGCATTTATTCGTAGCCACAAGTCTAGGGCAGGGAAAGCCAAATGGTCCTGCCAGCATTATTGAGATGAGGACTCAAACTCGAAAGAAATCTTTGCCTTTTCACAGGCCTGGTCATATATACAATGCAAACCAGTCTGAAGTTTCGATGCTGCAATCTTTGAACCACAAACTGCTAGCATTGGTTTAAACGGTATTGTCCGCAAACATCTTGTTGTTGATATTATATATAATTCATTGGCATGATTCAAGTTACGGCTCCGAACATCATACTGCCAAATCCCGCAATGTCCACATTATATTAGAAAAACCCTACGATCGAATTGCCGATTTAGAGATGAACCTGTTAGTGGTATATTAATCATTTGTCTTATCAATCATCTTGAATCGGTAAATAATTTGAGTGCGATGCTCGCCTATTTTCTTACCTCAATTCTAAGTCATGTTGAACGCTCCTAGTTAACTGTTGATCATTTCAGTTGCACACAATGAACAAAGAAGCAGTTATGCTCAAAATTCTTTCGCTCGCGTGGCTGAAATGGGCTCACTTACTTTGGAAACCTAGAGACAAAAAGTGATGATTAGTCTTGGTCACTGCTAATGGGCATAACATTTTAACTGTGCTAGGAAAGCGGATCATAACTCCCACCGAACATCACAGAATGAATATTAATTATTTATTCTAAGCTCACGCTGCAAATGGATATGTCTTTATAAACTTTGTTTTTGACCGCACAAGTCCTTATGTTGCTTAATTTATTATCAAAGACCGTTTCATCGATGATACAAAAGCCGCCATGAGTTAAACTGATTTTAGTATATGTTTTCGATAACATTAATGAATGAGAAACAATAAAAGTTGAATTTATCGCTCAAGAAGTCGATGGGAAACGCGGGAGCCTTTACACTCAAAGATCTACGCTTTCAGCCAAATTCGCGACACCAAAAGACGACATAAAAGAAAGCAAGACGACTGCTGAGGGAGAGAATACCTACAAAAGACGCCCCGGAGAACCCATATGCCGGGGCTGCAATCTAAACATTTCAAGGCATCTCCATCCACGCTGATCCCATAGCAAGCGCTCGTAACCATTAGCAGCTCAAGCACCGCTTGTCTGTGGAAGAAGGAAAGGTTTTACGCAAGCAGCGATCTACTAATCGATACGAGCCCTGTGTCCTGCTGGGGCCATACTTTCATAACTCGCTAAGTGAACGTAATACTTACGCACTGTTTTCTTGTCCATGATTGGTGGATTTCGCTCGAAAGGCCGTCAATGATTGGCTGATGAACTTACGATCTCAACTTTTCTTTAAAGTATAGGCTCCGATGCGGCGGCAATGATTTTTCGATTTTGAACATAGGCCTTGATAACACATATTTATTCATACTCAATTTATGAATGTCCATAGGCTAGAAAATACAGTTCCATGTATCATAAATGTAAATTTTACGTATTTTATTATCAATTTTAAAAACTATCCCCGCCGTCTACTTACCACACACAAGCACCGTACGGTCCGCACGTGTATTGTGTTTTGTTGTTATCGCCACCGCGCGATACGAAAACAATTCAGCCAATATTCTTCCCCTTGTCTCCCAAGCCATTCCCCAAAAAGAGGATTTGGAGCAAAGCCGAGCACCGGATGTATCTTTGAGGAAATATAATGCGAGTTAACATTTTTATCAAGGTTTTGTTTTAAGTTAGTCGTTTCCCGGTAAATCGTTTTGTAATTACCAAACTATTGGGGAAAAATATTCGTAGGCATTATTACGTATACGAACAAATCGGAATAAACCAGCAACAACTTTATTATAATGAAGAATTGTGTTAAGAGCGTAAAACGAAGCAGCATCTGTTTTTGTCAACAAGAATAAGTGAAATGAGGTTTATTTAAAAGAAGGTTTGACCAGTGAATACTTTAAAACAAATTAATAGAACCAATACTAGTCGAATATATAATTTTGTGCTAATGTACAATTTAATTTTTTATGAGAAACTAAGTTATTTGAATATTATTTATATATGTTATTATGAGATAAATCGTGCGATGAACTAGAACGTTTATCATATGAAAGAAAATTCTAATGTCTCGTCAGGTTCAAATGAAAATAACAAAATATCAAATGAAATCAGTTTTTGATGTTATTTTAATTTCTTGAAACAGATAATATACGGAGTAGGTGTTATATAAAAACCTAGGCAGTGCATTATTTCAATATGCCATACATCTCTACTGTCCCATATTACTGTGTCCTTATTCTCAGTAACATATGATTTGATCATAATGAAATTGAAGATAATTACGTATTTTGTTTCAAGTCACAATTTTAGAACACTAACTCTTCAATAGAAATGCTGGAAGTGATTTAGGGATTTTAAGAACCACAGCCAATTTTTTGCATCATAAACCTGAAATGTTACAAATTTAATGATTATTAACCTAAATAGGTATATGCCATTGCCCAGTGTCACCTGTTTATTGAACTGAGGAATCTTGTGCAAGACGACTGGCCATGAGGTTGAAATTGTCATCTAAAACCTACAGCCGGGACTCGAGCGACAGCCTATGTATTGATACGAATGAAAATGGGAACGTCGCTATATATGCTGCAAACTTGAAAATCTGTGCCGACGTTCCCTCATGTATTCATTGATGTCTGTAATTTTTTTCCTTGTGATTAATAATGTTGCTAATGATATCGATATGGCTTTTTGCTTATATTTATAGGCTTATGGCCAACCGATGCAAGTATTTCAACGTTAATTACCTTACAAAATCAGAAAAAGGACCTTCGCAGAACAAATGTAATTTCATGTTGCAAGCTCATATACCCCGCCGTCCAACGGTATGAAAGAGAACGCAATGTCAGTTCAAAACTGATTTTTTAAATTTGGTATCTGTGTTTTGGATGAAGATTATTGATAGCTTCTGATCTCAAACGAAATATTGGTAATGAAGACTGATATTAATGATTGAATAAGGTTATTTATTGAAGCTATTATGCTACTCCATTCTTTGTGTATTTATTTATGGAAGTATAAAAATAATTATGAAATGGACTGCAATGCACATGAATAGGAAGAAGGGTAATGAACAATTAACATCCAAAAATATGAGCTCCATTCGTCAACCACGCAGTAGACAGTGGAAATTATTTGATCTGCCCTCTGATGGTCACTAATTCTTACGTTTTATGAAAACATTCGGTGATTATTCTACGGCTTCGGTGATTCGGTGATTATGACTTATTGGTCATAATCACCGACCAATTATTCGGTGATTATGTCGGTGATTCTTGGCTTGTGTTCACCCTCAATTCGACAATCAACGAAACGTTCGTCAATAGACAGTCCTGCAGGAATTTAAAACTTGATTGTGATCTGAAATCGCTCCATATTATGGAGTGAGTTTCGTGTTATTGGAATTCTTGGTGAAAGTGAAGTGTCTGTAAACTGGTTCAAAATTGAGAAAAAAAATGTTATCGCATCTTTTACGTGTACAACCTAGAATACCGGACCTATACTTTCACAAAAAGTTAAGAGATCGTAAGTTCATTAGCCAATCATTGACGGCCTTTCAAGCCAAATCCACCGATCATAGACAAGAAAATAGAGCGTAAGTTCACTCCGCGAGTTTTGAAAGCATGGCCCCAGAACATTCAGAGTTCAACTTAGAATACAGAGCACTTAGTGTATAACTTAGAATACAATATTTCTTTCATTGAAATTATCGATTGCATTGTGAATTTCTAGGATATTTTCAAAATTGAAATAAATCTTTTTTATTCGAATTTCTTTGCACAATCATTAATAATAGTCTCCGAGCAGTAAAGACTTGACAACTGTAATGCGTAGATTATTTGCCCTTCGTCCAGTGGACAACGAATATTGTTTCATTAAAGGTTTCTGCCGAAATTTTTTCAGCTGACAAATAATCTGTAAGTTGTTTTCATAGTCTGAAGATTGTAAAAAGCCAGAATAATTTTCATTGATTAACGAATATTTTTTTGCCGTTCTGCATGTAGTCCCGATTTCGGCGCCGATGGGCGCTGGTCAGCGCCTTCACTATACCTGACCGCAGGCATTGAAGAGGCATCACATGAAAGCCAGCAGATCGGCGCGACCAGCTTTACTAAAGTGCTGCGAATTAGAATTAAATTACTTGAATTACGCTGCGAATTAGAATTAAAGTCGTTAAACGGCGTGCCTGCCTATATATAGACCAAAGTCATTACGATTCTTTCGTTCAAAACACGACTAAAGTACATATATTTAGGCAGTTTTGTTATTTAAAATTAAGAATATGATCAAAACATACAATAAACATTTGAAACTAGTATATAATCACTCACATTGCACCTATTTTCGTACCAAATATATTATAAATTATCCAACTGAAGCCATTCTAAACGCCATGCGAGTTCGAACGCGTGCCGTCCACTGGCCACGAACGCATGTTAGGATAAGCAACTGGCGACAATTATTCAAGTGCTACCTCTTATAGATAGATCGTGCGAATTTTTCTGAGAAACCAATAAGCTATGCACTTTGAAAATACTACTGAACTATGAGCGTCTTTATAAAATAAATTTATAAGAAACCTGTAATATAGTGCCGCTGTCAACACGGCACTGATATGGAGTACGCGTACAGCCAACGATCACTGAGAGCGCTGCGTAAGCATCGCACCGATGTCACTCATTGCCGCTGGTGTAAAGACGACGCCGGAAACGGTCTTTAATTCCATCGGTCTTTCCGAATGCGGTGTTTCAGAATGCGCCGAAGTGGTCTTTCAATCGCCACCGTTGCACTGATGCGACATCCACGCGACGGCAGATTGGCATACGACTGCAGGTAATGCTGTCCCTAATTTTAAACTCGGTTTTACCTGTTAAAATGTAATCATTCAATTGTTTCGTTAGTAGTTGGTGTCTGCCTCATATCCAGGCTCTACTTATCGACTATTTGTACTCTGAAGGCTATATGATTGTCAAGTGCATTTATTACATCAAGATACGCTTGCAACACCCATCCAGGTCTCCTTTTCAACAATTTTAGTGAAACAATCTCTAATCTCTGCCGGATTTGAATATTTTCTCACCCATCTTCTGGGAAAGGCGATAAGAAGTTCATGGTTCACCTTCTAATTATGTCCATTGCAATATTCATCGCATAGTCAATTCATTAAATTTAGTCAATCTGCCAAAACATATGGCCAGGCATTGGCTTGAGGGGCTGACCTGAAGGCCAATCAATCTCACACATCTAGATGATTGCAGCGAGAATTTACAAGCACCACCATTAAGCAAAATTACCACGATAATTAAGTAAAAAATATTAAGTAAAATTACCACACCCAAATCATAGTTGCTTTACGAGCGGCCTTTTACGAACCTGCTTGTGACTACTTATCAATGAGGCTTCTTCGATCGGGACCGAGGGAAAAACTTTATGATTAGCTTTTATTTCTAGATATAATGTAGAACCTGATAACTACCGTTTATTTATACAATGAAGTTCTCTGTTATTTTGCTGTTTAATTTGAATTTGTTAGTGAGGCAACGAAGCGGCTTTCAATTAAGAACATCTTTTGATTTAACACTGATGCGGTGCTACTCCAGTCTCATTAGCTGCCAGCACAGGTGCTCAGTAGATCTTCCTGCGTGTAGCGATGACTATGGTAATCTGCTGCTCTGTCCTGACACACCATCATTGATTTTCATGAAGCTCACACATTAAAGCGCCAATACACCGGCCCTGACATGAAGTAGGGAATATATGTTAAAATTGTTACAATATCATATAAAGATGGATCTATAGTTTATAATGTATAACAGAATAGTAATAAATGCGTTTAAAAATTACTTTCTAAAGGCAACACTTCTAAAGAATCCAGTGTCTCCGATGGTACACTTGTACAATGAATTTATTATTTTATTTTTAAATATTCAAAAATTTATATTTTTAAAATGTTTTTATTGATAAATTTTTCTTATTTACAAAATTATTTATTCTGTCAATTGATTTATGCATTGTCTCCCACTTTACGCAAGTGTGCGAAATTTCAGATCGATTGGACAGGTAGGAGTGTGTTAAACATCGATTATAAGATTTGTAGCAGACAAACATGAAGTTAAGTTGAAGGGAAGTGCTGTGAAAAGTGAGTTATCACTGACTTTCTTTTGTGTCAAGCTAACTGACTCAGTTAGCAGCAAGCTTGCTAACTGACTCATACTACCTGATGCTTGCTATCTGACTCAGTTAGCAAGCATCAGGTAGTATGAGCATCAGTGAGCATCATAAGTAAATTATTCCCGTATAGGACCCACGAAGATATGGGTGCTGCTTCGAAAAAAGTGGTGACAAAGCCTGCGACGACAACTGCGAACTAAACTGAACCCACATTTGGCGCTATTTGCATCACTGTATGGTCAAATTTCCACGCATTTCTCTGACTGTAGACTGAATTTAATACAACCTTGTCGTAGATGCGTTTGCCTCAAGCTAAAAAAATGTACATTATTTTGCGGCCTAACGCAGCACTTCATTAGGAGGCAAAAAGTTTTGAATTTTCTAAAGAGTTATTAAAATCCTGAAGTTTTGATACATGTATGATGTTGCAACTGAAGTTCGCCTTCACTTTAATTAAAGTTATTCAGATTCCTTACCTGAAATGTGCATCGTTTAATTAGCAGTGCTTCTGCCGTCCATGATTTACATAGATTAATCATGTGACATTCATCGCTTCGGTGTTCAATTTTTCTGTGTGATTGGGCTAATACACTGTTTATCGCCAAATTTTTTTAATGCAATTCACTTATTCATGCATTTTTATAGAATTTACCGGTATTCTAACAATCAAGAACAACATTGAGAGCGATGTTCTAATAATCCACTTTATGTATATACGAATACACCAAATCAAGGAATGTTAAACAAGAGTTTTTTTTTTAACTTTTGTTTGATTTATTGTCTGATAGTGGGCGTTTTTTGGAAGAGTATAAAATATAGATATATGAAGAATTTTGAGATTCAATACTGTGTAATTTTCAGCAACTCAAATTCTGGGGAACTTCTGCTTATAGGTTTGAAAATAGAAAAACATTTTATGTATTTTTCAGCGAAGTTCAGTACCAGCAAACTAATGAAATTGCCACATCAGTGGAGATTAAAATAATCAACGTTGTTTTGTACAGGAGGTTTCTTATGTTAGAAAACAACGTCGAATATTACTGCAAAAATAGATAGACGAGTTAAAATGAAATAATGTTAACAATTCGATCACAGATGAATTTGGAAATTTTTGAGTACGTTAGAGTGCCTTGCATTTCAAAATTTATTCATGCTTCGTACATTCATCAATATTTTCTGCAGCGTTAAGTATATCATACCAATATATTGCATGTGGCGTTAAGTATATCATAACATTATACTGCATGTGGCGTTAAGTATATCATACCAATTTATTGCATGTGTCGCTAAGTATATCATAGCATTATATTGCATATGGCGTTAAGTATATCATAACATTATATTGCATGGGTCGTTAAGTATATCATAGCATTATATTGCATGTTTCGTTACGTACATCGTAACATTATATTGCATGTGGTGTTAAGTATATCATAACATTATATTGCATGTGGCGTTAAGTATATCATAACATTATATTGCATGTGGTGTTAAGTATATCATAACATTATATTACATGTGGCGTTAAGTACATCATAACATTATACTGCATGTGACGTTAAGTATATCATAACATTATACTGCATGTGACGTTAAGTATATCATAACATTATACTGCATGTGGCGTTAAGTATATCATAAAATTATATTGCATGTGAGTCATGGCATGGATGTAGATGCCATTTACGAATTCGTTCTAAAGGCTTTCCGATTCCTTTTGAACTGCCGTGTTGTTGCATTTATTCTCTTTTTTCTCTTTTTGCAATCGAGACTTTTGGAACTGGAACTTTTAGGCTCGGGCATATATAGCTGAAGGGGGAGTGAAACTCTTGCTAACTCAGGTACAATAATATTAGATGAAAAATTCACCAAAATAACAAGTTTAAATTCCTAATCTGAAAGTAAAACAAAACAAATTTCATCAAAGGTTTCGACGGATGCCATTTTACTAAATATTTTCTTCTATGTTGTTATATATTTCTGCCCATATAAAAGTATTGAAACCATTTACTAATTAAGTAAACTTAAACAAAATTTACTAAATAAACAAATAAACCCTTTCCTCAAAACACCGCTGATGTCTAACCCAATTAGCTGGTTTCTTTCAATCTACTTGGAAGGTATAGTAGAACTGGTTTCATGAATGTACCCAAAAATTTATTACTGGAATTGTACGATGGAAAAATTGCTTCCAGAGGATGTAAAACTTTAATTATTCTATATTATATAAACAGGGCTTCAATCGTCATCCCCGCCAAATCACATTCGTTGCGCTTTAACAACGCATCGTCAAAGAATGACGACAAGCTGCATTTCCAACAGAAACTTTTTCAAATCGTCTTCGTCATTGTTGATTGTAGTTAAATTTTCATAATTTGCAATGAATAAGCTATCGATTGCTTTTATCGGACAATGACTTCGTCCGTCATCAATCAGAAAGTGGATCCAATAAACTGAGTCGCGCCAAGAAGTATGCTAGATGAATACTGGACATGAAATGATTTTTGAGATAAAAAAAATTCTGCGTAATTTAGGCCAGAGTACTCAATATTTTGCTTCCGAAGTACTGTAGAAACTATTCAAATAGCTATGATATTAAATAATATTGCCTAAGCGATTCTGAGAGCCAAATTGGGGTTCTGGTATATACTGTAAGAAAGTTTAATTTCACGTTATCGGTATAATTCTTCCCTCGGATAATTGTTCTAATAACCATGGCATTCCCCCTCGGGCACAAACTATACTTTCCATCAATTATTGCAAGTTAATGTAAGCCTTGATCAAGTTAAAGAAAAAAAGTATTTAGGTTGTTTATAATTAAATTCATCTTGAGTGGGCATTTAGGATCTTGATGTATCATGTAATCTTCATGTAAATAATTTTTTCGACAGTAACACTTCCTATGTTTCACCGTATTCATCATATTCATCGTATTCATCGTATTCATCGTATTCATCGAATTCATCGTATTCATCGTATCCATCGAATTCATCGTATTTATCGTATTCATCGTATTCATCGTATTCATCGTATTCATCGGATTCATCGTATTCATCGAATTCATCGTATTCATCGTGCGCTAAAGGTCGTCAAATTACTAAAGCAGTTTCATATTTTCACCGAAACTCACAGGATCTCAGGAAAGTTACCGGCGCAGCGTCTCACCGGAGTAAAGAATCCCGAGAAATCTGGGAGGCGCCTTAATATTACGACTGAGTATCGCAGATAAGCCATATTCATAGGGGCCATTAAACAGAGGCCGCAAGAGAATACGAACGAAACATATTACGGCTGCGCTATCAATTACGCCAGTCTTACAGACGAACATTTTACGGCCTCTCAGGACATAGGATACGCGCCTGCATCTACGCGCGCGATTTCGGTTTCGAGGTTTTGGTTGTTGGAGGTTTCGAGGTTCCAATTTTGGAGGTTTTCGGGGTTTTGGTTGTTGTTGGAGGTGATTAAATAGGGATTTTAAAGAATATTATATATTATATATAGAGAGAGAGACGTTGTTTCCTATCGTCTCATATCTTTTAAAGTTGGGTGAATCGGAGTGATCTACTCCACCAAATTTACGTTACGTTCAGGTTCAAGATACCGGTATTCATTACTTATCGTTTTGTCAGGTAGTCTCGCACTGACGCGCATTCTTTCGAATGGAATGTCCCTCGCAACGCTGAGCGTCAACGTTTCAATGTAAACAACCTTTCCCACGGTCTCGCAATAACGGCCCGCATTCTTAGCATTCTTAACATCTACGCATAATACATGTTCAATACCTATTACCTATGTTCAATATTACCTACTTTATTCAGAGGCTTCCCATTGGCCCTCGATGGCGCATCTTCAATGTTTGGTATGGATGCGTTCCATAAAATTCTGAGGGTATTTTGCAGTTTATGTTCAATTCAAGGATTTAGGATGAAACCAATATCTTTTTACGACATACTCTCATATTATATGTTTTTATTAGACAACATGTACATATGTTTAAGTGATTATGCCCAAAATGGATTAGCATTTTCTAATAAAAATTTTCATAGTTGGATAAATGAAATCATTCCTCAACTTCCAACAGATCATTTATGTTTGATTGAATAATTTTTGTGGACCGTAATACCATCAGTGGGGTTTAAATCGCTCAACTTCAGTGATCCCATTTAGCGCCACATTTAATTTAAAAATTTATTTCATAAAATTCAATTTCCTTTTCTTGTACTTAAATTCCAAGCATACCCTCCGAGTTCGTGGCTTCTTAATTGTTAGCTAAATGATGATAGTTTGCTAGACGGAGCAACCAAAGAAAATATCTGGGTGTAACCTAGGTGCTCACAGTTTATAAAGAATTATTATTTACTCAAATAAAGTGGATGTAAGAAACATTTCACCTGCGGCAAATGCATTTGAATTTTACCGAAATGTTCGCGTAGTCAGCGCCACTGTTGCATATAAATGTTCCCATGCATTGAAAAAGTGTAATATGCTTATCTCCGGATCAATATTTAACAATGTTCTCTGCAATCTTTCTCATTACCGCACGAGTCTATTGTCTCAGTGTTCAAGATGTCGTCTACATTAGCTGCAATGTTTTCATCAGCTCAGTTTATGTTTTAATTTTCTTTCTTATTTTGCGGCATGTGATCGCTAAAGCAAAGTCTGATTTTATTGCTGTTTTAACTTACACGTCTGCAATAAATCCCTGCCGGGAGAAAATCCCAATGTTTTAACGTTCTGCGGCTTGGAAAAATAAAAGTAACGCTTGGAAAATCATTGCCCTGGTCGTTTGTCTCTGACACCCGAGACTACACTAGAATTTAATATCATGACTGCATTATTGCGATTGCTGAAGAAAATTCACGATCCAAAAGATTTGCAGCACCAGGAATTACAAGTGTAAATGTGGGGTTGGAAAAAGTGTAAAATGTTATCGCGTTCCGTGAAATTGCTCTGCTGGAAACTTAAGCTATGGGTCGTATATACTTCTGTTCGCCGAAAGCACTTGTAAATGCAGCTGAAAAAAGATTGAAAAATATAAATAAAAGATTATTGATGATATATAGCTAACTAATTAAAGAATATGATACGCTCCTTATTCCAGCTCAGTAACTTGGGTGAGATTGACAATAACATTATTAATGTTTCAAAATTTATCCGTATTTTATTTAACATGTACATCAATATCTGTCACGCACTTGAAACTTAAGACGGCTTATAAGCACTCATCAATAATGAGGAATCTATTACCAACACGATTTTTTTCTGGCATTTTGTTGAAGCAGTTTCTTAATTATTCCACATGAATTATAACTTAATTAAATTATAATTCATAATTAATAATAATCAATTAACTTCCTACAACTTAATTTCTCGTAATTGCTATTGTTATTTGTGGTTATAGGAGGCTGCAGATCAATGCAAGTTACTCGTCATTATTATCTCAACATTAATCTTATCACACGCTTCACTGTATAGATTATTTACAATTCCTCACTATGCATTTCAATGCACCATCAATATATCACTTTTCACCGCCTATTCACCACAAAACAATATTCATAACTTTCATATGTTCATAAATATTCATAACACATAACAATATTCATAAATCCCCCACCCCACGGTACCTTGCACCTCCCTCACCCCGCGGTATCATGCACCTCCCTCACCCCGCGGTACCATGCACCTCCCTCACCCCGCGGTACCTCCTCACCCCTCACCCCACACCCTCACCCCTCACCCCCACCATAATGCTCACTGCACTATAGGATAAATCGCCTTACAGGCAATCGCTCAGGCAGATAAGCGTAATTTGCACTCCATCGAGGATTTCCCGGGGCGAGAAACTACATTTTTATTCAAAAAATTTCTTAGGTTTTCGGTTTGCGTGTGCGGAAAAAATTAGCGAACTGAGGCCTCCGGACTGCTTATCTCAATGAGATCACCGGCCTAGGAAATTAAAAGGCCGCCGCGACGCTCCAGTCATTGTCCTGAATTGTTCCTAAACGCACAAATTTCGATAATTGTTTGCCATAACTTGACCGAGGAAAATTTCCATTTAAAATTATTAATTATTCCTGCATAGGAACAAATTGTTTTCCTTAATTATTTCACCTTTTCCTTCCAAAGATGTGGCACGTCCTAAAAAATATTTCTAATTCCTCTACTTTCTTAGTGGCGTTAACATATCAGCTTACCTATATTTTGTTATAGTATCGTATTCAATGAAGAATAATAGTAAGATATTTATTATAAGTTTGGCCATCGAAATAACATTTATTTTTTATATATAAAGTAACATTTGTTTTTTTAAAGAAACATTAGTGTTTTATTACAAGGTTTGAGAGATAATTTCTGCACCTGCAGTATTGAGTGTTCATCTCACATCAACCATCGAAATCAGATTGCATGAAAATTTTTCCTAAACTTTTAGTCAATGACCCGTGCAGTTATTTCTGATGCATCAGCTTAAATAAATAATATCTTCTTAATTTAATACGTGTTTAACACCTTTTTTAAGCATTAAAACTTTAAATGCTTAAAAAACAGATTCAATTTATTAATGAAATTTCATTCAAATTTGCATACTTTCCAGTGATTAAATTGTTTCTGTTTCTCGCCATTTAATTCGAATGGCTTTTTATCACTAAACTGATCATATATGATTATTATTTTCATGACTTATCCAATGATATTTTACAATTAGTTGCCGATGTCCAAGGCAATATTCAGAAAACCGTATCTTACCTCCACGATAAACTAATGAGTCCACGCGTCGTGCCCACACATCCTGAGGATCGCAGCAATTTGCACTAGCAATAGAACATCCTTTCTTGGACTGCCGGTGGCGCAATTTACCCTAGACAACAGGGATTATTTACCCCGGAGCTATTTCCTCCCCAGAACTCCTTCAATTTATGACCCACTGTTGCATAGCAAGTGTTGGACGTATATAGTGTTTCCGTGCTCCAACTGGGCACTTTTAAACAGAGGTTGAGCAAAAAGAGCAAAAATCCGATTGTCTGGAAACGATAAAGATTCCGTTTCTCAAAAATATTTAGGATAATTAAACCATGAGGAATAATAACTAATGCATCTTACAGCCTAGCTGTTAGTACTGTAAAGATGAATAGGAATTTACGATGCTATTTTTGCTGATTGTCATCAGTTTCCTCTTCAATATTCAGTTTTCCACCACATGTTTTTAACAAACTGATCTATGTAACTTCTAATGCCGTAAAACTGCATTGTAAGTAAAAATTAGAAATATATATTTTTCATTACAAATTTTTAACATCACAATTGATCTCACCGTGATCATATAATAGATCTCAACAGTATAAAACTCGTTAGTTCCGCGATTTTTGAGCTGAAGAGCGCTGGTGAGAGAGCTCTAACGTCATCAACATTTGCTCTCTGCAGCCGATACATACGGCGGAAGCATATCGCTCCCATCAGGATTAGTTTATTTATTCATGCTCGCTATAACCTTAATTCCTCAATTATTTACTACGTATCTGATTTCGCTAGTGATTATCGTAATAATAAGTGTTCAGGTTTGCTTGTTGCGATCATGTTTACTGCAATTGTTTTTTCCTGGTTTACACACTGGCTAATAGTTAAGATAAGAATCAACAGCGAATTGAATTCAAATATCATTAATTTAGAGGAAAGTTAAGATTTTAACAATATTCTCAGATAGCTCCTGAACAAAACTCAATGTCACCCACGAGGCCACTGCCTGAAAGGATGTATAGAGAGGCGTTGCTCGTCCGTGATTTCTGCGACGTCTAGAGTCTCTTGCATGTGTTACGTCGACGTCTTTCCCGCCAACACTTTTACTAAAATATAATTGTCGGCTTGACACTCTGCTGTACGTTTCCCAATTCCTAAATCTTATAACCAGCGAGAGAATTCAGCAAGAGGAAGTGTTACGATTGACAGTGATGGAAATAAATGGCAGCGAATAATTTTAGTATAGCCTCAGGTTAGACACAATTCCCGAATAATAATTACACTTAATTATTGACGTTGGCGAAATTGTAAATAAAATTATTCTCCGGTTCCCCAATAGAGTCCGCAGACATTAATGTCTGTCGTTGAGCCGTCTTGTCCTTCTAATGAGGTTAATCGCAAATGCATGATTTAATAAATAAGTTACTTTAATTAAAGAATACATCAAAATCAACATCCTCGGTTGACACGACAATGTTCTCGGAAACATTTTACGTAGAACCAAATAATGAAAATTAAATGGGTTACAAAATAAGGAAGTTTCCCGTAAATTCACTCCTAATAAGAGTAACATAACAAATTTGTAAAGAGTTAGGATGAGGTTGAAGTTTGCTGGCATTTGATACACCGTTTAAAGTTCGGCATATGCATTTAAAATTTGGTGTACGGCCAGTACTGTTACATGGGCATTTATTCTGCATCAATGTAATTCAATACATATGGAAATTTATAACATTTGAACCTGTACCAAACACGTGTCGCCCATAAGTTAGAAGCATTTTAATTTACAAGCGATTAAAAACTTTGGGTGCATGATTTTCATTACAATCCCTATTTTTTTCAAAAACTATTTCAAAAATTTCCTTGAATCAAATCAACGAAATTGTAAAATAGCTACTGATGAACACTGAGTGTATGACATCAATAAAAACTATAGTTCATGCAATACGAAAGTAAGTGAAACGATGCAAAATATTACGATGCTCTTTAAGAGAGATAACGCTATTTGAAAGACTCATTTTATCAAATTAAAACTCACCTATCCCTTGTTGTAATGATTTAACTTATTAACTTGGATTATTTTGAAGCTGATGTTTGGCAACAGGGCCCGAACCATAGAAAAGGCTTGCTTCCAGGTTATTTTTATTCGTTGTAACTTGGGCAGTCGGCCGCTTGTACCTGAATGTGTACTTGTAATTAATTGTAAGTGTTGCGTTATAATTGGCTAATGATATCTTGTTACTTTTACTGTAATTAAGCATGTGATTATTTAATTGCAGGTATAAGAAGTCTGAAGTACTTCCCTCCTCTGTCGCTTTGTTCCTGCTTCTCGACTCCTTCAATAAAACTACGTCTGAACCGGATTCTGTTAACCTACAAGCACAAGAAATGTTGGTTGGCACTTAGTTATTTGTGGAACCTATAATGAAAGGAACCCGTTGACGTCATTACACTTGGTAAATGTTGCTTGTAGCTAGAATATGAGAACTCGAAATCCTGAACAGAGGAGTTCTGCAAGACGACATGCACGTTCTGCTGTAGGTGCTTCTGACTGGAAGGAAATCTTTAAACAAGGTCGACAAAAGCATCTGCTTGCAAAAGGAGCGAATTTCTTAGGTAATGTTAATAAATTTCTTCATTCATTTTGAAAATTATTTTTTCTCTCAAATTAATTACAAGAAGAATCGACATACAAATTTAATATGAGACTTCATCAAAAAGAGCGCAACGGTCTTGCTGTGCCACGACCATTCTTCGGTCAACACAATTAAGTTTTTAAATTTAAATATTTTCTTGCTGGATATATAACTGAGCATCTAATTTCTTGACAGACATTCATGAAATTTTTTCGTCTGCCAAAATTCAGTTCACGACTGCAACAGTAAAAGGCGCTATAGTGGTACTAAATATGAGACAAATAAAAAAAAACTACATATTGACGCGACAAATAATGATGAAACTAATAACAATGAAACGAACTAATAACAATATAAATTTTATGAATCAATATTCCAGTTACGTTAGATATGAATCATTACAGGACATCATTATGCATTGCGATGCTCAGTGCAGCAAGCCCGCTTATCATTCATAGAAGACAATTAAAGCAAGCGGTTTGTTTACAGAGCGCGCCGAACGATGTTTATCCTCAACAATGGCGTGCATTTACCGTGGACCTGTCTTGCTCTCGAGGGCACGATCTTGTGGCATCTAAGATCATAACCATTTATGGGCTATGTATTCTTTTAAATTATCTTCTTTAAATTATGTTAAATCATCTTATTAAATAAATTATTACCACGGGTAATTTTACTTGAAATTTGACTATCGTTAGGAATTTGTTCATTGCCTTTTTTGAAAAAATCGCGAATTACTACTATAAGTTCGGAGTATTAAGAAAAGAAAATGATTTCAATGCGAAAACTTCACTAGAGACCGCAAGTTTCTCAGTTATTTTTCTGACAAAATCGATCGTGTTTGCAATAATTTTCATAACTACTATCAACATGATATTTCTTTTTTAAAACAAACTTGCAGGCTTGCCATTTTGTCTTTCCTTATTTTAAGAAACTTTATCAGCGTTGTAGCAACTGTGAACAATTATACGTTTACTTATTTATGAACAAATTGTTTCAAATAAATTTGATCAGGCGTAGTTGTCCGAACTTTCACTCTTAGAACCATCGTATAAGACCAAAAGACCCTAATATTAGAAATTATTATTTCAGATATTAATTATTTCTGAAAGGAAGAGATATTGAAGAGAGAGATATCTCTCTGAATTAATTGATTACATTGAATTAAGGTCATATTTCTGAATTGACTTCCGCTAAACAAAAGGAATAATTTGCTCTTATCACGGATAGTGCATCCATGCATGTTTGACCCGACCAATCACTAAAGTAATCATCATGATTTAGGTAAAAATTAGTTTATTGAAAATTCAATTTATCGTCGTGAAACATGCAACGCGTGGTCGACGTAGCAGGCACAAAGGGGCTGAAGTTCTTCGCCTGGTTGCGTGCGGACGGCATTAAAGTTTGGGCGACGTAACTTGTAAATTGACGAAGTTTAGCCGCGGATCAGAGAAAAGCAGCCGTGCAACCGCTACCTACATGCATGAAAATCATAGCCGTACAACCGCTACCTACATGCATGAAAATCGCTGCCATACAACCGCTACCTAGCTACATGCATGAAAATCACAGCCGTGCAACCGCTACCTACATGCATGAAAATCACAGCCGTACAACTGCTACCTACATATCTACATGCATGAAAATTACTGCCGTACAACCGCTACCTACATGCATGAAAATCACTGCCGTACAACCGCTACCTACATGCATGAAAATCGCTGCCATACAACCGCTACCTANCGCTACCTACATGCATGAAAATCACAGCCATACAACCGCTACCTAGCTACATGCATGAAAATCACAGCCATGCAACCGCTACCTACATACCTACATGCATGAAAATCATAGCCGTACAACCGCTACCTACATGCATGAAAATCACAGCCGTACAACCGCTACGCTCTCCAGGTCCGAAAATAACTTTCAAATTATTTTGCGGACGATCACCGTTTTCTTTACGAAACTCGAAGACCATATCAAATGTACCAATAACGACGTACATTTAGTAGATAAATAATCACCATTCATTAATACCAGCATTCGGCTCTTGAATATGTATTTGCTGCTGCAATGAAACTTTGAGATTGGTGATGATTGCAGATGGATTGCTTATGAATAGTTTAATTCGATCAAGCCATAATCTAAGTTAAAAACAGAAATTTTCCCTTTACATCGCAAGCTCAGAGCTAGATAATCAAAACTTTTATTTGGAACACCTAATCTAAAATAAGAAGAAAAAAATGAAATTAGTGGTGCTGCCATGTTAGCGCAGGGGCAAATGCACAACCTCAAAAATAGACGATTGATAAGCAATGATAGGCATAAACGGGAGTTTGGATAATGAAGTTTGACCAAAGATAAATAATATTTTTAAGCATGCAGGAGAAGTAGTATCAAGTATTAATGAAGCAGATAGGTAGATGAAAATTTTACATCAAAATTTGGCCACAGAAAATTTTTGTATATTTTCTAAATATAATACAAGAAGAATTAAGAATTCACGGATTCAGATTGTACATGTAGCTCGTTTCATGTTGCAATATACTTGGTCAAAATCCAGACATGATCTTGGATGTAGAACCGATGATATATCAGTGACAATGGGCGGTCGTTATCGATGGAGCATCGATGGGGCTGCACCAAAGAATCAATGGCCTGTTCCACCGGTGCCATAGAGATAAAATGTTTTGTGTTACACATTACCAACGGAAAAATTCATTTTCAAGAGCAGAGGCAAGTTTGGCGTTATTGTAAACTTGAGTTTTGAACAAGCGTTCGTTATATCAACGGCCGCTCTTCCTTGTTTGAATTTAATTTCAATTATTCACTTTGTTGAATCAGTAAAATTGATTTCCAAACAGTAAAGAAAATCACTGTCACCAGCAATTGCGTTTGTTGGGGTTTATACATTAGCTAAACTAGGGCTCTAATACGAGTAACGTCAGAAAAGGAAGTATCGAAATCAAGTTATTTCGTCTTTCCAGAGTTCAGCCACGAATCGCGAGCTTTGGAATATGTCTTACAATCACTAAAATTTTTAGTTACATGTTTAAGCCTTATCTCAAAACAAAATATACTTATATAAGTTGAATAATTACGCTCAAATTTTAGATAGCTTATGGATCTTAAAATCATCCTAACTGAGCTACGCACACTTAATTTTTGTACTGTACGAAAATAACTCTCTAATGGATCAGCAAAAATTCGAAGAATGTCAGAGCAGGCTCATATAGCGAAGCAAGATTGCGGCAAAATGAAGCCTCTACAATACGAATCGTACCTGCTGTTTTTTTTCTGAAGACGCACAAATCTGTACTGATTTAATTGAAGCCTTCTTCGCAAATCCGATTCCGAGAATGGGAAAGTGCCTGCTCTACAGCTAGGGATAGCAAAAATGATGGAAGAAACGAAGGAAGAAGATGGCAGGAGAGTCAGTGGCGATGTAGGCGTACGAATTGAAAGCGTATCAGTATTCAAGTGCAAAATTATCAAATAACCTTCTAACCTACAAAAATCACCAATCATGCAACTTTTTCATATGACTTTCATTGCGAACTTTTATTTCGACTCCGTTTTCACAATCTATACTTTAGCTAAATACTAAATTCATTCTAGAGCAGAAGCCGATGTATAATCGTATTTATTGTAATTTTCCTCAGAGTGTCGTCTCATGCCTACCTATGCACATGCTGAGTTTATTTTGATGGTTCTGATTAACCGCGACTCTGTTATAAGACTCTATATTTGTTCATGCTTTATATTCTAAACGGCAATGAGTGCTACCGTCTGTGCTAACATCAAGAATGATGCCTTAGGTAACACGCAAAGCTCCTTCCATATAATCATATTATATTCCAATCATTTAATTATTTTACGAAATTACAATGGATTTTCTGAAACACCAATGAAATTAATTCTAACTTGAGGCCTTATGATGAACTATAACGAGGTATATCGTTTCCTAATAAGGTTAAATAATTCGATTAATCTATTCAGTTTCATCGGTTAAACATACATTAATAAAAAATTTTTACATGTATACGGGGTCATCATTCTCAATATAGAATCAAAATTTAATTAAATTTTCCAATGTATTTCTCTGCTTAACTTCAAAAATAATGAGCCTCGCGTTTTATACGTGAAGATTTGATACGAGCCTCGCGAACATAACAGGCCTGACTGCTCTTAAATACCCAAGTAACGCTTACTATTTCGCCAACAATACACTATGACACCGATTTGTTCTAAATTCCTTAAAAATTATTAGTTTTAATTTTGCTTTGAGCTCCAAGTTTATAACAAAATTTTACGCTGAATCATCGCGTAATATATAAAACTTAACTAACTGGCAAAGCCTGTACCGTAATAACCATATATAATCCCAGTTTGTGAAAATTTATTATAAAGCGAGCCACGTGGAAACTTCCCTTATATTTTCCGTCTTTTTGTGTTTCATTTCATGCGAGTATTGTTCGCTGATGTTATTACAGAGCTTTTGTGCGACACACTGAGCCTGAGCCTCTGAAGGATGTTGCGAGACGCAGAGCGTAATAAGCTTGTCGTGCTCGCACCTACGATACAAGAAACATAAAAAAATAACATTATCCAAATGGCTGCCACAAACTGAGAAAAAAACTTACAACAACCTACAATGGAGGAGGTGATTGGTTAAAGAGACATTGTAGCTGCCTGAAGTAGGAATGATTAGGAATGCATATCATATAAAAGCGTACAATAAAAAAAACTATCCAATAGAAATACGACACAAGAAACATAAAAAATAGCATTATCCAAATGGCTGCCACAAACTAAGAAAAAAAGTTTACAACAAGCTACAATGGAGGAGGTGATTGGCTAAAGAGACATTGTAGCTGACTGAATTAGGAACGATTCGGAATGCATGTCGTAAAAGTTTACAATTCAAGAAATCTTAACAGTGGAAAAAATTAGGAAAAAAATTCAGGGTAAAATTGCCTTTGCTAACGTTCCAGTGTTGACATGTTAAAAAGTTAACAAATATTAAATAATAGGGATCAAATTGGTGGGCAAGAACTGTGATGCAAATACAGTATGAGTTACCTGTTACCTCAACATTAATCCGAATATTTTGTAAGAGGCTGAAATGAAATGAGTAGGCAAAAAGATGAATAAAAATTAACCAAATAATAATTACAAATTAAAACTAGTGACACGTTCATGATCTAATTCAAATAATCAAACTAACTAAATTATTACTTCATGGCCATAGTATAACGGATTCATTGATAAGCAGAATAAAATGATTTATTTCGCATCGTTCATTAGCACAAAATTATTTATTACGTATATACATTGGAACATAATCACCAATTTTTTGGAAATAGTAATGACTGTATATATTTTATTATTTATTTTGTTCTTACTCTGAACCCGTTCCTGATTAATTCATCTTTCTGAAATTCAGACCACACTTTCTTGCAAGAAAACAACATTTCATTTATATGTTGAAATGACAGATAGGCAGGCGTGATCAATAATAAAACCGTTGCTGCGCTGAATGTAATCACAAATTTTACATGAACCATCATCGAATTATTTTATATTTTATGTTGCCACCTAGAACTGTGACTATCCACAATAACAAAAACAAACAGTTGCCCACCAACTCGGTACATTGCTGCAGATTTGTCCTAAATCCTGCAGAATGTTATCACTTTACAGAGTTATTTTAACCAGCTCGTAGTAGTGAAAAAATATTTTCACACATCATGCATGACCCATGAGATTGTAACATTTAATTTCTCTCTCGTAATTATTTCACGTTGAACATAAATTGAAATAAATTTATGAATTTCGAAGACTGAAAAGTTAATTCTCTGCAGTTTTTCTATCATAATCCACAAACCAATGCGCAGGCAATCAATTAATAGGCAAGATAAGTAATCCAATGAATTAAAATCAAATAGGAAAATTCAACGTTCAGTTGGTCCCGGCAGAAGGCTTAGGTATTCCATTTTTTATCTGAGCTAGTGAATAACTTTCTAATCCCACAGACCTGGACAATGAATTGTTCTGTGAATAAATGAAAAAACTTTTCAATTTTGTGTCGAACTTATTTTATTTATTATTCAAGTTAATAAATCAGTCACTCAACCAGTCTGTAGAAAAGAATTAACTATACCACATGTAATATTTAAAATTATCGAATCGTTACTTTCAAAAGTGTTTATGGATTTTTTTTGCCATGGGAAGCAATCAGTGGTTGGAAACCTGATCTATATTTAACGTTTTTTTCATCTTAATCCGGTCGACCACACTCAAGTGCAGGTTTCCGCATGAAAAAATAAATTAAATTGAGTTCCTGTAAATTTTAAGAGTTTTGTTTTAAAAAATAGAGCTCAGTAATTTTATTGAAATTGTGGCCTCATTTTCCCCCATTATTAAGTTAGTAAGAAAGAAATCGTAGGGAGTGAATTTGAAAGTTATTTTTAACATTCTCAGGTATACTCGTATTGCCTAAAAAATTTCATACAGAGAATTATTTTTTCTATGCATGCTTGATTCATTTGTTTGTTTGCAGGCCGATATTATGTTTTATTTATTATGCAGAAACTCCTATTAGTCTCAAATTCCTTTGGCAGCATAGGCAGGAAAAAGGTAAATAAAAGAACGGAACAACTAAAACAATTTAATAATAGCAATCGACTGCTCTCTGTTCGATGGCACGTGTCCAAGAGCTTTATTTATCGATAGCTTCGTTTTTATTTTCTGACCCGACATGTGACTGATAAAGACGCGAGAATCCGAGGAAATATTTGTTTTCGATTCAAAAGTCCAATGTAAAAGAAACTTATTCATTCAAGATACAAAACTCATTCAAGAGAAGGGGACAATAATTCTTCCGTCTCTCTTAACTACAATTTAGAAAATATCAATAAATAAAACGAGTAATAAAAACTCGAGCCTGATAAAACTCGGATTTTATCAGGCTATCTGTGACGAGCTTGTGTGGCAAGGTTCAGTTGATTTTACTCTCCTGAAAATTTAATTCAGTAATAGACGAGAACGATATTGTGTGAGAATGTAAATGAACATAAATCTAAGGAAATTAATTTGATAATCTGAACACTGGAGACATTAAAGGATATTTATACATTTTTAACGGTGATAATTACACACACAGAATAAAAAAAAACGTCGTGCAGTTCCTTTTTCAAGTCACCCTTTGATTGTTGCAGACTCTTGAAGATCTCGATGAAATAATTAGTCAGTTGTCTAGGAGATACAAATGATTTACTCTATTCCTCTTATTCACTCTAATTTTTTAATGAACCCCGAAAGTTGTCCTCTTATTTAGCATCATCTCTCAGCATCACCCAAATCAGTTCCCAATCGACAGAAGCGCTTCTGACGGTATCTTGTCTAGGAAAACGAATTGGAAACAAAAATATAGTATTCATTGAGAAGTTGTGGTACGACTACTCAATTCGATCTTGTAACATTAAAACTGGAAACTCACAAAATTCACTTTTACCAAACATTGACGTGCAGGACCCTTCTGCTTAGACTGGAATTGATCGATTCCACTTTTTCTTCAGTTCAAGATAATTATCCTTACACCTGCATGACATAATTTAGAGTATGCTACAGCCTCCACCCCAAAGTTGATATACTCGCGTTGAAGTTATTTTGGGTCTGCTTGGGCACCTGATCGCAATCAGCGACTAGTCAGAATCGACTTGCCGACTTTTTAGTCTCTTGAAAGCATGGCAAAAGTTGGTTTGGCCAAGCCTACCAAAACTGCGAGCTAACCGGGGGCGGTACTTGAAGCCCCGAGTGGAAGTGCACTCTGTAGAAGCCTCCCGGAAGTTCATCGGCGAGTTTGTCAAACTATTTACAATGTAAACGACAATCCAGTTTATGCCTTTTCGCGTACGTGCGTGCGTAAATTTTTGTTTTTCTTCATAACTCGTTCTCGATTACTAAAATTTGGGATTCAAGCAGTCATATGAACTTCACAGTTGCAGTTCTTTGTTTTTTTGCTTCAATATAAGTGAATCAATTAGTTTTACAATTAGGATTTAATGATTGTTTACTGGCAATATGTTGGTGGCGTGTGGCAACTGATATCATTACCAGTTATCACTTGTTAGGCAGGAAACATTACTGTATGACGGAACTTGGAAGAAAATATCTTCTGGAATTCCTTCACAGACCATAGTTTGGAAAGCACTATTTAAAATAATCTTTTTTCGAAGGCTCTTGAAAAATCGTGATTCTCAGCAGTTTTCTGGGATAATGGAAATACAAGCAAAGCTCTCACAGCTTTGGAAAGTATATAAGGAAAGTATATCATTTTAACTATGCATTTCTTTAATAAACTATAGTGTTTCTTCAAGAAACTGAAAAATTATCTCCTGCACAGTCAATTTTAAGAAGCTTACGTGCGTTATAGCGCACAGAGATGAGGCTCGGCTAGATTGTATAGGCTCGGGTTCGAGATTTGCGAGCGGCGCTCAATTCGTTCTCCTACTGGACCACAGATGAGATGGAGTGTATTGAAATAAATCTCTTAACAACTTTCCATTGTAAACCAATGTCGATTGCACTGCTATACTGGGTATGTGCGCAACTGAATGTTAGTTAGTATGTCCTCTGTGGCTATAGATGCTTATCAATTACTAAAGTTACATACATAGAGTGGGAAGCCGTTATCAATTCACACAACGAAAGTTGAGCGTAAAATTGTCGTCCATTTTCCAACGGTTTGGTATATATATCGATGCGTGAATGTTCATCCTAGCAGAGATTACACAACACTGTTATTGTTTGGTTTACAATTGATTGTCGATAACTTGAACTATTTTCTCGGTAATAAGGGAAAAAGGTTTTACTCACGAGCCTTATTACCCACGATTCTGAGTTATCTAAATATACTCTTTGTATTCAGCGAGTTGCCGAAACAGACATTGTAAGTAAAAAATGTAATTATTTAATCTCCCTTCTTTTCTACTCATTTCGAAGGATGGGGGGCAATTTTTTATCACACTTGCGAACTCGGTCACAGCTGCCTCGGATATGGGTACGATCCCCATACTAACCGCTCCGTGGCCGCCATAGTCGGGACCAGACTCTCGTAGCTGTCTGACTTTGAATCGGAATGTTAACCAAAAGGCGGACATAGAGAAGCTGATTTACGTTCTCGCCAAGTTCTAGATCTAGGCATTCCCTATTTCTGAGCCGCGTCCAGCTCTAAATTTTGTTAGGGTAGAAAATGATTTGCTAGCGACTAATTTAGTTTAGACTGTGATTCTCTGGAGTGTTGAACTGAAATCGGTTGAACAGGTTCATTTGTGAAAACATTCCAAATATTAGCAGATACGCTTCTACATTTATGATATCTAGCTATTCTTGGCATATCGTTCAAGAATCTATGTCGTTCAGGTTTCAAAAACTTGGCGATATCGTCCCATGTTCAATGTTCCCTCCCTCCCTCCCTCCTTATCTTAAGTATCATCAGATGAAGATGATGATGATTCTAAGTGGAAATTCGTCCATTTGCCATCATTTGTACAGTTCCAACGATTTAATTTACTAAAAAATCAGGCCTAATTCTTCAAGTTCAATTGAACTTGATTTAATGAGTCAATAATAATAAGTAATAATAATCAATATATACAAATAAATTATTATTATTATCGGTGAATAATATGAATTACTAATTAATATTTAATAATTTAATTGTGATTATTTCACTTTTGTTTTGATCTAGTAATGAGCTTACCGAGATAACATAGAAGCAATTTGATTCGGGTGAAATTTTTGTAAGTAGTAGTGAGATGAGAATTACAGGTAGCAATTAATTTTATTTCTATTCAATATATGGTTAGTTGAAACTTGGGCAATTTCAGAATAGGCTTCTAGTCTGACGAGAGCGGCTGAATTTTAATTAGAAGTGAAGTCATGAAGAAGTGAATCTAAAGCATTAAACATAATGATATTTCTCAGACAAACCAGAATGATTATCTGAAAAATCAGTTAGTTTAAATTTAATTGTGCGCAAAACAATGGATTTAATGAATAAGTCAGTTTGATTGTTCATCCTTCAAAGGTACTTAGTTGAGAGACCCGGCAAGATTGTAATCCCTATATTATATGGGGATTACAATCCTTGTCTTTATCTGTCACTATCCTGTATTAGAAGGCTTCTGTGTTGCTATACATATAACTGAACTGTCCATTTGTCCATCACATTTACCCATCACATTCGTCCATCCACGTCCGGACCTCGCAGCCCCGCAGGTTTAGCGCTGCTAAGGAGACAGCCAAGCAGCTTAAGAGCTCAGGGTCTCGCTGAGACATACGAATGTCGTCACAAGCACAGACGTCTTGCTGAAAATTTGTCGGTCTACCATCGTCGACAAGGTTAACAATTTTAGCCGTTACTTTAATTCAATGCAAGCAGAAATCTAGGGATGTATCACTTCCATTAATTTTCTTGTATCTAGAAATAAATAACTAATCATTTCTAACGTTTCAATGCGTTGATAATGTATGAGTTTATTGATTACAACTAATTCTCCTTGTACTCCTTATCTCGACGCATGCGGCAGTTCATGCTATTATGCATTAGGACTTTGAAAAATATTAAGGCTTCAAGTGCTTTTCAATGAATGTTTTCAATTTGATTTTAAATATATTGATAGGATTTAACAATTATGCAATCTCATGTCTAGTATAGATTGCATCGTAAGTTTGCTTCGATCTGACGAAAAGAAACTTACCTAAGTGTAGCATTACACGTTCGATGATTTGCATTATCTGTTCCAATTCAGTAACCTAATCCTGTTTAATTAAGATTCATAAATAAATTATAAGCTAATTTTTGTCTTTATTTCCAAAGCTTCATACTTTATTGTGGCGAACAAGCATTTCTCTGGTACCCACAGAAATTTTGTTCCTTCTACCAGTATAATAGATATCAAACTATCACTGTATATTAAGGGTAGATTAAAAATTCGCGCAGAAATCTGAAAATATTAAGGATCCTAGATCACCGGTAGCATCCAATTCGGCATTCATTCAATGCCACCGATTGCTTCATTCGGCCTTCAATTTTCAGGACGTTCAGCACAGGCATCCTCGACAAAACGTCGGCACAGGCCCGTACCGCCATACCCAGTGAAAATTTACAGGCGCGTCAGCTTCTGATTTAGAGTACCAGAAGCTGGGGCGACTCTAAATTTTGTTAGGGTAGCTACAAAGACCTCAGCCGTTTTTTCCAGCATTTCAAACGCTGGTGCTTCGGTAGATTAATATTTTGTGCCAAGAGTGAACAAATAGCCGCTTGAGGGTGAGGGACAGTCAAGTATGGTAGTGGACAGTGAGAAAATGCTGTTCTTACTCCTTACTCTAGTGGCATATGTCACGCACTTGCATGCTTGGTTGGGTATTATCGCGGGATTTATTCAACGAAAAGACCAATAGTTTTTGCATTTAAGAAAGAACTTTCACAAAATCCCCTCTCTAATTATTTATTTTGATTAGTTGACAGTGCTATTTCAATTAATAGTTCCCCTAAACCGATATTTGGGCCAATTTTTGAAATAACAGACAATTAGAAGGAAGGATTGTGTATAACAATTCATTCAAGATGGTAATGATAAATAAAATCCAAAAATTTTTATTCGCTCAAAAAAATCGTAAGTGCCCTATTATTTTAAATCTATAATGGTATCAACATTTTTTGTATGATCATTAGTATGATTATTGATTGAAGATATTATTATTATTATTGTTATTATTAATATTATTATTATTATTATTATTATTATCATTATTATTATTATTTTATTATTATTATTATTATTATTATTATTATTATTATTATTATTATTATTATTGGTAGAATTCCTAATTTGAGCTAAACCGTGTATAACACTCCGTACACAACGATCAACTATGTCTTCAGTGTTTTTTTCATTTCAAACCATACAATAAAATAAAAATTTCAGTGCTCCCTGTTACATCACTAATGCGAATTTGAATTTAAATTTGATCCGAACAAACAAAAAACTCTACGGAGTTTGAAACAAAAATTTAATTTACTACCGTTGACCTGATCCAATCTGTTTTCAGCTAAACTATACAAGTCTAAATCATATATATAAGTCTAAATCATATTTGATGTTACATCCCTAAATTCCAGCACGTATTTTTCAATCATTTATTGAGAAGTAGTTGATGCCAACGATTTCTTCTTGACTCCAATCAACCGATGATCAGCTGACCTCCATTGCAGGAATATGTCAGCGGCATTTTCCTAAATAATTTTGGCTTGTGCTGATTAAGTAGAACCCTCGTTATCACATCATCTGTGATACCTTTCATCGTGCGTCATAAGATTAGGCCCATTAGTGCTTGATATTAGTGTTATTTACTTACTACAAGCAATAAAACTGATTCAGGTAGTTCACTTCAAAATTCAATCCTGATAATAATTGTTGGCAAAAGTATTTGAATAATAATTTAAGTCAACCCTTTCTTCTGGTATTCGGTGTGGAATTTAAACTTGTTTTACTGCTTTTTGCGGAACTAAGTGATTTCTCCGATTTACGTACTGACGACATAATTTTGCCCACTTTTGGAAGGCGATAGATGTATTAATCACGAAACAGTGGAAATAATTGGTTACGAATTACTTACAAAAAATTTATCTACAAATTGTTTATTATTTCATTAATTATAGTGAACTATAATTGTAGAAGTTTGATAATAAAGCAAAATTTTTTACCTATTTATATAATTTTACTTACAATCGTGTCAACACTCCCGGCACTATACGAATACAAAAAAGATTTTGAGACGATCTGATGAAAGCTAACAAAATTACTCGATGGCCTTGTTTTCCTCTTTTTGCCGACAAGATGAAAAATTTTCAAGTCAGAATAAATTTCTTCGCGAACTCGCAACGAGACGTAACAGGGCCGCCATCTCCAGCTCAAGACGTTGATTGTTCAGGTGCACATCACAGCAAGACAAGATTTTTAAATTTGCGACTAACGAGGATAGCTAACAAAGGAAGACATCAAATGTTGATGCGTTTATTAAATCTGCTTTTTAATTCTTTCATGTCACTCCAAAGAACAGATCCTCTCCATCTCTTCCATGTCGCTGTAAAGAAAAGATCCTCTCCATCTCTTCCATTCGCGATAAAGAAAAGATCCTCTCCATCTCTTCCATGTCGTTGTAAAGAAAAGATCCTCTCCATCTCTTCCATGTCGCTGTAAAGAAAAGATCCTCTCCATCTCTTCCATGTCGCTGTAAAGAAAATATTCGGCCATCTAAGGGCTAATCGGTTTATTAATGTAACCGGTTTTATGTAAATAAAATATTCGAACTAGCCATCCAGTAGGTTGAACTGTCTACAATCAATGCTAAATAGTTTTTCATCATTCATAATATTTGAAAATATATAAGTATTCATCTATTCATTCAGCTTTTATCACTTAGAAAAACGAGAAGTCAATATAACGCAGTATAAAACGATGAAATCCCCATGCAGATAATTTAACTCAATATACAACTTATAAAATCGTGGAGATGTAAATAGCAGATAGCAGGAATGCTGAACAAAAATGCATACATTTACAGCAGCAGAGCTAATGCGCTCGTCATCTTCAGTACTTCTGCTACATGAATCAGTAAACAGTTTTTGGTCATCAACTGACAAAATATTAATAAATGATATATATCATGTCATGTCAGGGCAATGATTTGTCCGAACGAAAATTCACATAATTTATTTCATTTTACTTTGATAAATAGCAGATTTTTCATATCCTTTTCAGATTTTGACCAGCCTTGAACATAGTTGTGTCTGAAATTCTCATTAGTTAACATACATATAGAGGTATACATCCTTCACGTAAATTACACAACGTAAAGTCAATGGAGCCAAGCAGCCTATCATTCAACAATATGACTCTGATAGCAACTAACTTACGGTTGAATAATTGAATTCGAATGAGTGCTAAGAATTAACTCATAAGGTCACTTTTCTTTTCTCGAAATTTTTTACTCCATGAGTGATAGATGAAATAAGTTTTCGTGTATTAAGTTTCGAAATTTCATTTATTTTTTAATAAGCCTTATACATACTGTATATTTCACTTATATTTCTCGCACGCGACCGGATGCACAAACCGGGTAGTCCGGCTGACGAAGATGCTGCTCGATAGCGTGGATGGCACTAATGTTGGCGGATGCGTGGATGGCATCCATGGATGGCACTAATGAATAATTATAGCTTGTAGACGATGGCGGTTGGTCACCCACTCTACTGTTGCCGTGGTGATAAGGTTGCGCCCCAGGCCGCATGTGTCCTCAAGTGCACTACTGCCACGCCAGCTGGACATCAATGAGGTCAAGAGTGTGGACGTTCAAGCTAAGCAGATGGCCACACACAAAAAAAATACCAAGTGTCATATCCCGTTTGCGGCTAGAAGCGAAGGAGGGTCCAAATATATTGAAAAAGATTGCTTACGCAGAGAAAAATCTTGTGACCCACATATAACTATTACAGCTTGATAAAGAAACTCAGTGTGCCTGTTTGGAAATAGAAAGTATTTACAAGCCATATTGGACCTAGCTGTACCTTTCGAAAATATGGTGAAGGAAGTTTCACCCCACGCGGGGATTGAGGGGGATATTGGTGAATGGGGAAGCACTTGCTCCTGTTGGTTAAGAAGCTCTGCTGGAGCGGACCAGCCTGAAATTGTTTAATCGTGCGTCGTCATAGGGCTCTTCAATGGACCGGACCTTATCCTCTTTATATTTCACTATAGATCTTTATCGCATAGATAAAGCGATATATAGATATTGTAGATAGATAAAGCGATCCTTTTGAACTCCTTAGTTTATTGCAATTTCTAATCATCAGAATGATAGACGGGGATATACCATTTAGTGCCAGAAGCTCGCTAAACGAAGTTAAATTGCCACATCGTTTTCGCTATGTAGGTAAATAATTATAAGTTTTCCTTTTATATGGGGGTTTAAACTCCAGGGAGATGCAACGATATACTTTAGAACATTGCAAAAATCACATCTGCGACCTACGGTATAGTTGCTTGTTGTTATGATTTTTGTACGTCGGACTCGTACTAGGATACACGTGTGTGCGTGTGAAAGACGGAATGTTTGCTACCTTGTGAACAATTTTTCAGCCAAACGAATTTAATTAATAAATCCAGTTCAAAGTTTGAGCTAAAAGTAATTTGATAGTTATTCATTCATCATTGAGGTTTTGCCAGTCAGTATTTATTTTGGTTATTAGATTAGAACCTCTTACATAATTATTGTTAACCATACATTTCAATTCTAATTACTGGAAAATACGAAATGTTTTTGCGTCCAGGGAACTCAATCTGAAACATAACTTCATTTTTATTCCCCATTCATTCAAATCTTCGTTATTATTTGGAATATTTTTAGCTTCACTAATTAGTTTCAGTTTATTTATGTATGTCATTCGCTATTGGAGAAAGATTTTGCTCGATACATAATAAAGCACCTGAAAATGTAGAGTTTTCGATTTTTTGACTTGGCTAAAATTTGTACGTGGCCACCTTATAAAATTTCCTTTAAAAATTGGGAATTACATGAGAAATTAGTCTGGTTACCTAAGCATTCCACCTAATTTTCCTTGAGTGTCGAAAAATAATTTACTAAAATTAATGGATGAGTAATTCTTCAGTTCTCATAAACACCATTAAAAACTAGAAACATTTCTCCAAACACACGGCCACACGGCCTCTCAGCAACTATAAGTTTCGATAAACCGGCACTAAAAGAAAAAAATGCTCCCAGAACAAGGAATCCTTTTTCTAATCTTTGAGTGACATTTTCCACCATACACAAACATTTCCAGCCTTTTCCTGGAAGGCCGAAAAAACAGCAGAGTAAGCTACTGTAGTGAGTGAGTATCGGTCACTTTGTGCAGCCTGCCACCTGACCCTTATAAATGGAAGTCTAAATTGATAGCTCGAAATACGGAAACTTTCTTCGAGGAGTTCGACGGAAAGTTTGATCAAGCATCTCACGGAGTTGGTAGTGATGACACATGAGAGCGTTCGCATCACCATTTGTCATGCGCGGTTAGAAGAGACCGGAACTTGACGTATATTAATGAATTATAGTTAAAATGAGTTAGAAAATAATTAGTTTGAGGAGATGCTTTACATTTTTACTCATTGGTTGACTCAAGTTTCCTAGGTCCACTAGATTAAAAGGAGCGTCCAGATCAGAAGTCGTAACAATTTGGCATTACTGCATTTTGAGCCCGTTTTGTAGTTGTGAACAAGGCCCTTCCATATTGCATTAAACCGTATGTATTTGCATGGCTTGGGTTGTACGTGAGGCACTTCTGACTATTAAAAACATGTACAATTTCTTAGCAATAATGCAAATATTTATTAAAAATAACATGTCTGTAGAATTTTAATCACTCTAACCCAACAAAAAAAATGATTCGTGGACCCATGGTGTTATTCTCATAATGAGTAATATGCGATGGGACAGTCGGGACACACCAAAAAACATGTATACTTTTTAAATAATATTGGGCTGAACTTGAAGATTTTGAGTAGGCGTTGAAAAATAAATAAAAAATTCCTCACAAATGGAAGAAACGAAATTTAATAAAGGAGTGCTGGAGTCGATGGGCATTTATAATGCTCATATAACACTATTTTTTTCTAAAATTTTAGCTATTAAACTGTATGAGTGTGAAACTTTTTAAACGATTTTTTAAGTTCTATTTGAGTTTCTCGTTTTCTCTCATTTTCTAAAAATCCTTTAAAGTCAATGTGCTTGCATTAGTATTTTGCATGATTGTATGAAGTTTCAGAAATTTTTGTCAATAAATGAGAGAATTTCTATGACCCAGACGCTCACCTTAGACAAAAGGCCGAAGCGCTACCCTTAAGTAAGCGCTAATTAAAACAAAGTATATTTTTTGAACTGTGGCTGCATTTGCTATAGTACGCGTATTTCTTTCGCTTTTCTATCAAAGATTGCACATATTTCTTTGCACTTCGTTGCAACAATAGTGCCTTCCTGAATTTCTGACTGTCATAAAGTGTGGAATATAATAGTGTCGACGTGTATAAATGGATAAGGAGGTTTCAGTGAAAATTTGTAAATATTGTTGTTAAATGTCTGCCAATTGTAAATATTGTCTGGCAAATTTAATTTTTAATTCTGCCAACAATATTTTTAATTGTCTGCCAAATTTGTAAATATTGTTGTTAATTGTTAAGTGATCGCTGAGAATTTAGCCGTTTTACTTTTCGACGCAACCTTGTTTTGTTGAATTACGACACAGTAAAATAAATCGTCTCAGTAGTGCAAGAAATTGAGATATAATTAACTGCACATTGCGCACAATCTATGTTCATGATACGGCTATCGAGATATACTGTAATTAACTAATTAACTGCACATTGTGCACAATCTATGTTTATGATACGGCTATATATATAGTGCTGTTGGATTTATGGCATCCATTTCGTCTTTTTTCTTGAAACCTACAGATTCTAAACGTAACAAGAAAGCCTATCGCAATTATGAATGCAATGATATTGTATGAATTGTCAATATTACTATCCATGTTGCAGCCTCATTGCAACTTTTTGTGTTATTTGTGACCTCACAGGCGAATGAAATCTTTGAGTTTTGTTCAATTAAGAAGTTTCTTCGGTCCAACGTGATCATGGAAAATAAATTTGAAGATGCAAATCAATTAATTTAATTTCTGTGGGTGATTACGGCAAAATGAATTCATACTTGCAGGGGTCATTCTCAGACATTTTATTAAATGTGAACATTTCATCGCCTACAGTGAAATGTGATACGAAAAAATCTACCTATGATGCCAGCGGCAAAAGTTAATATGGGTGCAAGCCCGGAACTTAAATTCAAGGCAGGTATAATTGAAGAGTAATTATTGTTATGGCTGCGACCAAATTTCGACTGCAATCACTAGCAAATAAATGAGACTAATCATTTCGGTTCTTTTTTCGCTTCAGTATTATTATTCGTCATAAAAGAGAACTTCTGACAGATCAACTTCTAGGCGATTAAGTGACATATTATTTGACTGGATGTCACAACACTCAAAGCAACATACGCGGTATTTTTATGGGCGGCATCCACGGTATTTTTATGGGTTGCACACACAGTATTTGTATGGGCAGCACACACAGTGCTTGTATGAGCAGCACACACAGTACTTGTATAAGCGGCACACACAGTACTTGTGTGAACGGCACACACAGTACTTGTATGGGCGGCACACACAGTACTTATATGGACAGCACACACAGTACTTGTATGAGCGGCACACACAGTACTTGTATGATGCACACACAGTACTTGTGTGAACGGCACACACAGTACTTGTATGGGCGGCACACACAGTACTTGTGTGAACGGCACACACAGTACTTGTATGAGTGGCACACACGGTACTTGTATGGACAGCACACACAGTACTTGTATAGGCGGCACACACAGTACTTGTATGAGCGGCACATACAGTACTTGTATGAGTTGCACACGCAGTACTTGTATGAGCGGCACACACAGTACTTGTATAGGCGGCACACACAGTACTTGTATAGGCGGCACACACAGTACTTGTATAGGCGGCACACACAGTACTTGTATAGGCGGCACACACATTACTTGTATAGGCGGAACACACAGTACTTGCATGAGCAGCATACACGGCACTTGTATGGTGGCATCCACGGTATTTTTATGGACGGCACACACAGTAATTGTATGGACCGCCTACACAGTACGTGTATGGACGGCACACACGGTATTAACCTCGATTAGCTAATTGACCAGAAGACAAGGTCTACTTTCGCTAAACGAAATAAAATAATTGAGTAAATTTAATTTATAATTTTGCAGTTATTTTACCTATCAGCTTTAAAACTATACAGAATATGCTATTAAAAACCGATTGAATTGTAATAGCGGCTAAAGCACGACAATGTTTATAATTTATTTAAATTAAGAACATAATAATTGATATCATCGTGTACATTCATTTCAACTCTACATGAAAAATTTAAAAACAGCAGGTCATTAGAGTGAATAAAAAATCGCTTGCCCATTTTAGTCATTTTTGTCTTTCGCGGATCACGAATTACATTTATTACTACTCTATTCGACAATACGTGATAAAATTAATAAATTTTACCGGCAACAACTTTGACTAAATGGCAACTTTTGCCGTTTCGTCAAAATTTGCCGTGGGTAAGCAAAATAAACTTAAGTTCAGCTTTGTACTGTCATCTTCATATCTTCGAATCTAAAAACAATTTACTAAGAAAAACAAAAGAAGAAACGAAGGTATGAAAAGCCGACAAAGCTGGAAACATACAGTATGCGAGACAATTCTATACATCAATTGTTTATCAAACTAAATTGATGTTTATTCATAATTAAATTCAACTCCAATCTTTCAATTTCGTGAAAAAATTATTCAATTATTTCCTGTTTAGGCATCAATCGAACGACAAAATTGTCCTCTCACGACGATTTATGTAAAATATATCATAACATTGAGATATACTTCATAATTCTTGACGAAAACATCGTATTTTCGTAAATAAATGACATATGGGCGTTTATTCTTCACGTTCATAACATTGAGATATACTTCACAATGCTTGATGAAAACATCGTATTTTCGTAAATAAATGACATATGGGCGTTAATTCTCAAGTTCAAATTTTGACGATGAAAAGAAGTGTCGAATTTCATTCCATGCGACACTTCTCTGTCTGTGGTGCGAGAACGTACAATATGACAATTAATTGGACTCTCATCCGGATTGTGGATGGTACAAGCTCATTATTATTTATTTTTGGTACAAGCCCATGGATGGTACATTATCATTTGGTACAAGCTCATTATATTATCATTACAAGCTCATATATCACATAACCGTAAACAAGGACCTTGAGAAACGACTTGTAAAACAGTTCCTATGGAGATATTTTCTCGTGAAAACTCTATCTCGTGAGAGGATTTTCAATTCTAATAAGGTTGGATTTATATGGCCTCTGTATAGTATTTAATGTCAAGTAGGGTATTTCTTTTTAATTTGGAATATTCTAGAAGTAATAACATTTTCATGTTCTTAATTCCAGGAAAAAAATATTGAATAACTAATTCCAAACAACCTTTGTCAAGATTTATTAATGCAGGAAGCAAGTAGCTTCACTAATTTTGAGAAAAACGGATTAAATTCAACTTAAAATAATTAATACATCATTTATATTACCGCACTTTTTTGCCGTGAAAAAGATGAAATCGCAAATCAATTCACTTCTACCACTCCAAATGTATATAGAATGGCATGCATGTTTCTTCTGTATCTTTACTTTCTTCCGGTCTTACTTAACCCTGAAATAAGCTCGGATAAAATTGGTGTGGGCTGCTAAACAAAGACTTATTGTGGAACCAAATTGTGACGAACGATTGTCGTCCTGTTCAAGCGCCGCGCATTCTATATACGAGAATAGAAAAGTACGCACAATACTCATTTTTAAGTTAAGTGATTTTCTGGTTGAACAATTTTCTCGTTTTTGTTTTTCTGGAAACACTATGTCACGTTCGAGAATGTCAAAACTGTAATCGAAAACAGTAATTTTTGCTCTACGCTATATTTTTATCCCCAAGTTTGGATCTTTGAATAATTTGAAACGAAGTCTTTGAAAAATAAATAATACTTACACTTATGCGAAATCAATCCCTGATATTAAATGACGCATGATTTGAAATAGAAATTAATGTCCGATTTCATGTCCGATTTCATGTCCGCCGATGTTGAACAGGCGTTAATTTATTTGTGTTTTGTGCCTTTTAAAATGCGAAAAGTCATCTAGTTACATAACATTTTCTTCAATAATAATTTTTTTATTCGAAAAATATGCGAATGAAAGAATTAATCATAGGAATTGAATAGACATCGTTTGAAAGATGATCTCTAAGCTCAATATTAGTACATATAATAAACGTAATTCCCGTAATATATACGTAATTCCCGATTCCGACAATTCCTTGTATCCTTATATCAATGTGTAATATAATTATCAAAAAATTCTGTAAAAAATATCAACCAATAATTATTCATGAATAATTACATTATTGACAGATTACCATTGATTATTCGAACATAAACAGACTAATTGTCGCAATCCCTTCGATCGTCGAACTCATAACTAGGAACTAGGGTCGAGACTACGCGTCATCAAGAATATTTACTAACGCCACTCGGATGTTTGTGTGGTGTTTTGATTTTACGTCTATAATACGGTCACAATTGTCTGTTACGCCTACATTTCTCGTGACTTCATGTCTTTAATACGTCACAATCGCCTGTCACGCCTCCATCTTTCGTGACTTTACGTCTTTAATACGGTCACAATCGCCTGTCACTCCTCCATCTTTCGTGACTTTACGTCTTTAGTACGTTCACAAATGTCTGTCACGCCTACATTTCTCGTGACTCTATTTAACTTTCATGTCTGCATTATTCCTGTTAACCGCTTTGTGTTTTTGACGCAAGTTCAATGTACTAATTCTTTAATATCGAAGCGAAAAAACATTCAAGTTTAGCAGGAGTCTTATTAACTGCTTGAAAATAAAAAATCTTCATGCCTGCAACTTAAATAACAAGAGAAGTCTGAGTCGCAGCATAATTTTGAATAAAACTTTTATTGTTTTGGACTCTCGTCGACAAACAGGGTGACTTTTTGCTTCTTTGTCACATACGACGTAATTTTTAACGTCGCTATGCTTCTAAAGCTACACATGAAATGAGCATTATGAAGTAGCACGGAAAAAGTGCAATAGTATTTTAGTATTATAATAATTAATTAATCTGTCTTGATCATCGATAGCTTACAATCGAAAATTACTAGTAGTCAAAAGTCATCAAGTAGTATTTTAATAAAATTTAATCTTGTACATAGTCATGACACGCTGTGTTAGTCGCTACTACTACTCTGAAAAGGGATCCCTACTTCAACCCTTTAGAATAATCGTTCACTTCTCAGGCTGTTGTTCTAACCTACATGGTTAATTACTCAGGCGGTAAAGACTTTTGGAAGCGGAAGAAATGTTTCAAGGTACAAAAGTGGCTGAAGGATCAGGCCTCCTAAAGCGTTCAGAATGAAAGGAGAACAGGCACCTCCTGCCAGTTTAATGGGCTAGCCGCTTTGCTCACTAATGAGCTCTGGCGCTAACATCATTTCAATGCGTGAATGTAGTTTATTTCTACTCTGGTTTTAACGGTATATCTAGTATGAGTTACACAGGCGTAAAGATTTGGATCGGAAATTAGTTCAAAATTATTTCGATTTACACCATCTGTCTTCGTGTTATCATCGGCCCTCTCCTTCTTTTGCCATGTTTTATGATGTTAATGTTTTAAGACGTTCAATATCATAAAACATTAAAATCCATCGCCCGACCGATCCTCTCTCTTCGTAAACTTTATCGCCACACCTTTGAATGACGGAGGAATCATCGTTGAATTTGGCGGAAAAGAAACCTCAAGCTATTAAATTCTGTTGAAAACATCGACTTTAACCACGCTTTGAAATGTGCCTAGATGAAACATGTGCATTACGTTGCAGATGTTATAGTTTAGCATCTCATACCAACTTAGGGCTATTTTATATTTTGACAACATCCTACTTTTTTCCATCCTTAGTTTTTATACATGCAACAATCGGCTTTTCTTAGGCGGATGGGGTCGCATTTCGGTCACATTTGTCTTGCCATGCCGTAAATAACCAGACTGGGAGGCACCCAGTACGCACTTGACAGCACATCCTAGATAATATATCAACATGAATTTCAAGGTAATCAATTATTATTTGAGTAGAAAAACTGGAATATCGCTATTTCCTTTATATACCTGTTTGATGATGAATCTATTTCTAAATATGATCAAAAGATTCTACTTTAAAGCTCAAAATTTCTTTGCTCAAAAGAAATTGAAAAAAAACTCAAAAGCTCAAAATTCACATAAAAGTGAGGGTGTACCGATGCTCAGCTCTACACAATGGCCAGCGCAGCACCTGCGGCGCTTGCCGATGTCTCCTGAGAGCAGAAGGCCTTTCCAATTAGCCGTGGCTGCTACTTTACGAGGTAGTATGTTGTAAGGCCGACAGACGGGGGCTTAATCCGCGATTACTAATTCCGATCGAGCTCTTCTCCCCTTCAGTCGAGCGCCCAACGCCCATCATAATTAGGCAATGTTTGTGCAGCGCACCAGAAGCGCGCAGATTTCTTGCCTGACTGATTCTCGGTCTCGGCCAATAATAGCCTATTGATGATCACTGTTTAGTAATTCTAGATACATTAACTGAGCCACTCATTAGCAGATGATTGCATGTTGATGAGGATTGATAGCATGAAGCTTCATTCAAGTTTACTTGTAAACTAGATTGAAGAGCACTTGGAGGCAAAAATCAAAATGTTTGTGATCAAACGGTATTTGCGTTAGATTCATCAGTGATTGCATGAGAACCATAAACCTTAATTTTCTGTTATGATTACACGATAGATTTATTCCACTCGCCAGATATCCAATCAGCTATTCGTGTCAAACACTAAACAATTAACTTGATTATATATTAGTTTAAAAATTTCTCTATCCATATTTTATGCATTTTTTACCAATAAATAACAGATTTTATTATCAAACTATTTCCAATGCAGCTTTTTTAAAGACGAGTTTCTCGTAACCTCTAATAATTCAGGAGACCACCAGTAAATTCAGGGCAATTGCTAACGAAACAAATTCTTCCAATTATCCAGACTTTCATTTATCTAATGCTTATAAAAACGGTTTGAGGCTAAAATCTTCGAACAAATAACGAAATACTTACTCCTAATAAGGAATGGAATTCAAATATGAATTCTCTAATTAGCTGTGCACTAAATGACGTCAGACACTCTCTACCTAATTGAAAATATGATATTGAAGAGCTTAGCGTGAACCATGAAAAATTTGTTTGTTTTGATACACAACTTTTTTTTTGTTCATACTTTTAAATTGCTTAACTGAAGGTAACATCAATAATTATTATGCAGCGGGCTCGCACCAAACACCCACCTATACCCTTTAGTATCAGCGCGTTCGTGTACGTATTAGGGTAAATGATGGTCCTTCAACCCAATCCTAGCACATTCTTCTTTCAAGAGGGAGTTTAAGTCCGCTATAGTTACCTTCGCTGTTAAAAGCTTCAGGAATAAGACTCGAAGTTTCTAGTACAAGCTTCGAACTTTCCTGCCGATAAAACAAAAAGTAATTTGAAGAATGCCTAAACTAATCGCTGATTTACACACAATTATACGGTACGAGTATGTACAAATAATTCATATTAATGCAATATACACATCACAAGTATTTTGATCATATTTACGGATGACGATCAACTCTTAAGCAGCATACACTAATAAAAAGACTATAGAGCTTCCGTCACGACTCCGCTGTATGCAATTAGTAACCTAGATCTCATTGAACAACCTGGACCTGAAAGATAGGTTTTCCCTTAATTAAGTATAAATTTGAGTATTATTACGTTTCTTATTTAAAACCCTTACAATTATTTATTAAATATAAATTAATAAAATTCTAAAATGTATTTGTAGGCAGACTCTAACCAATTTGTACTGTATTCTGTCGCCGAGAAATTGCTTAAATTCTGTTCTGTTGAATGTTTCTTGTTTGCCTTGTCCAGACGTTACCAGGAAAATTTTTACTCTTTTGATGTAAATAGTTCAGTTTGATTCACAAAGTTAGTTGTAGATTTGAAAAGGAAATTAAATTGCTCTGGAATATTATAGTATACCAAGGATTGCTTCTTTGTATCCATTTTAATCACAGAATCGAGCAACTCAAAGTCGAATACATTTCAAAGTTGACTTATAATCCTGCTCGCGTTGGCATGGCAACCCTTGGATTAATCTTGGAAAAATTAGTTTCCGCGTCGTTTGATGTTCGTTTATAATACAGGAATTCATTTCAGATCGAATAATTAAAGCATATAATATAATGTAAGTCATAGGTGAAATATAATTTAACTGGACATTCAGTTCTTGGTACGAGCGTTCACGAATTTAAATTAAAATGTTTGGGAATACTAAGCCTTTTTGGAAATTTAGTGACATAAAGAGAAATGCCGTGCAAGGTAACTAAATGTTCTATCTGTAGGAATGATTAAAACTCTTTTAAAAATTCACCTATATTTTATTAATGATCTCAAGTTTATTTCTCCTGAAAAAATACGAGGCCACCAATATTTTCGCCTCATATACGTCGAAGTGTAAAGCAAATGAACTCAACTATTTTTGTCGCTCATATACGTCACTTGAATTTTTCACTAATAGCGGAGTTGAAGATGACCAAAGAATTATTCTCGCGCCGTTGACCGTCTTTTGCTTTCGGCACCACTGCAAAGACTTTCAATTATGACTTATATACACGCTTCGTTCAAATATATTTAAGAGCGTTTTTTAGTACTTAAAGGTAGAGCACACATGCAATGCACATGTACAGCTCGCATCGCACAAAAACTGCCAGTTACGCCATCCTTTGTGCTGTGTTTTTATGCTCAGTATCGTCCCATGGTTTTCCGTATCCTTTGTGTTAGCCAGTGGCTCTTTGTATGTTTCATTTTTTCTTAGTTCATGCATGTATGGGCATTGGCTCGTACATATCTGTATGCAGTTTACCCTTGCGACATTCACGAGACGTTTCGATTCAGAAGACATTCAACAGACGATTTGAGCAATATCATTGAGCGTCCGTCGATGCGCCAATTACTATAAGAAAGTGGAAAGCAACATCATTTTGAGGGCATCAGCTGGCTCAAGTGAGGGCATCAGCTGGCTCAAGTGAGGGCATCAGCTGGCTCAAGTGAGGGCATCAACTGGCTCAAGTGAGGGCATCAGCTGGCTCAAGTGATGGCAGAGGCACTGTAGTCACGTTCACCGTTACCTCCGGGCCCCGGTGACGAAGGCAGCCTGCCTATCGGCAGCGTGGGAACAGTGGACGACGAAGGCGGTACATCCGCATGGCCGTATGTAGGAAAACGTCATAAACTTGACGTAAGCACAGCGTATTGGCTCGAAATTCCCGGTTTACTGTGTATTGGCTCATGGTTGTCTAAGAAGTACACTTATAACGATTTCGTATTAGATGTAAATATCTTTTATAACGTACAACAACAATATAACACATTGAAATGCATGAATATACACAAACAAGAACAAATTCACTTCCATAATGTTTCATTGTAACTAAAAAAAGCACCAATTGATTAAAAATAATTATAATCAAGGAAAACAACTAAGCTGTACCAGCATTTTAGCTAAAATATGGGCAAGTTATTAAATGTACTGTATAGTCAAGGAATTTAAAAGCAAAGAAAACGCCAAGAAAGTTCACCATATCGATATTGAAAACGTTTCGGAGTCCAGCTCCATCATCAGTTCGACTAAACTAAAATGAATAAAATCACTTTAAAAGTCAAAATTCAAAGACAGACATAAAACCTAAACAAGACCTAACATTAGATCGAAATAAACAGGACTAGTTATGAACAACTTAGTCCTAGGGGGACGACAAGAATATAAAATCCTAGCGATTTACTATTTCCAGATTATATGAGCTAAACGCATTATTGAGACATGGTTTTCTTGGCGAATTTTTGCTTGGTGAATTTTCTTGACGTTTTCTTTGCTTTTAAATTCCTTATGAACTTGCGATTTAAGCAGACTAATGATATAAGTACTTATGAATATCCTATTTCATATAGGACATTGAAGGGACTTGTGTAAGGATTAATAGTCTCGATGCTGGTCACTAACCTGCATCTCTTCCCTGACAGTGCCAGCACGGCCACGGTGTCAGCAGCTCTACAACCTCTTCCATCCCACTGACCCGCTGGCACTGAGACTTGAGCCGCTGCTGGCACCCCGCCTGGCAGCGCTGCCTCCTGTCATCATCCCGCGCTACACCAAACACCCACTCGGCGACTCCCAGCCCACTCATCTCCGTAAGCTTGTCCAGCCCACTCACCTCTGTAAGCCTTCCCAGCCCACTCATCTCCGTAAGCCTTCCCAGCCCACTCATCTCCGTAAGCCTTCCCAGCCCACTCACCTCCGTAAGCCTTCCCAGCCCACTCACCTCCGTAAGCTTGTCCAGCCCACTCACCTCCGTAAGCTCTTCCAGCCCAATCACCTCCGTAAGCTTGTCCAGCCCACTCACCTCCGTAAGCTTGTCCAGCCCACTCACCTCCGTAAGCTTGTCCAGCCCACTCACCTCCGTAAGCTCTTCCAGCCCACTCACCTCCGTGCGGAGGTATCTTTAAGTTTACGAATGAAGTTATTAATTTGATCTTCAATTTTCAAAATGGTTTTAGAGATAGGGCTAGTGATTTCCACGAATTTCGAAGGATCAGAGATGAGAGCAAGCATACTGCTGGTGTATCGGTTACGGTCAACCAGGCGGTTAGAAGTGGCCACATTTTTCAGGCTCATAGCAAGACGTTCAAATGCTAAGAAAAACTTGAAATAGTCTAGTTTGAAAACGGGAAGACAAAAATCAAGAGCAAACGCAAGCAAGAACTTAGTACGAGGTTCAATATTGTAGGAACTATAGTTGAAAACTACTTTCTCAGGATCACAGGGCTGAATCTCGTTGTGTATACCAAGATTAGACAGTTTTTTGCGGTGAGTTTGGCTAGTGGTCGTCCTGAAAGTTTCATTCAAACGCCCAGCATGCCGTCGGACCACAAAAGCGTCCACGGTGGAGAATAAGTGCCTGACTTGTGCATCGCACTCTGTCACCCTAGTCGTTAACTGTTTCAAAGAGTTCCTTTTACTAGCCAGTTCCTTACAAAGAAGTTTATTCTGCCATGACTTATAGAAAGAGGACGTATGTAGACAACGTTTATATAGTTTGAATCTAAGAAATTTAGGAAACACACCATATATCTTACATTTAACCAAAAAATCGATATCTAACGAAGTTTTCGCGGACTTCCGAAGAAGGTCGCAGTACTTCCTGAAGCAATACGTCTTGTCGTCCCCCTAGGACTAAGTTGTTCATAACTAGTCCTGTTTATTTCGATATAATGTTAGGTCTTGTTTAGGTTAGATGTCTGTCTTTGAATTTTGACTTTTAAAGTGATTTTATTCATTTTAGTTTAGTCGAACTGATGATGGAGCTGGACTCCGAAACGTTTTCAATATCGATATGGTGAATTTTCTTGGCGTTTTCTTTGCTTTTAAATTCCGTGTGAACTTGCGATTTAAGCAGACTAATGATATAAGTACTGTATAGTTGGCTATATAAATTAAAAATCGTATATATCAAAAATCGATAAAAAAAATTCTGTTAGCAAAAAAAGAAAAGCATTTAATGAACCTGACGCAATCTTATTTAAAACTGCTAACAGAACTATTTCTGAGCTCTAACCAAACTAATAATGAATAGAACGGTCCTCTCTAATTTGAAGTCATAATTATTACGCTGATATTTTTATATTACTTACATTGCCCCATGCCACGTTTTTGATTATTGGTACAGTTTTGGTAGGTAATGGACCAGAACTGGTCTATTCATACTTATGTATATTGCCACGAGTCATTATTATTACACTAGCACTGGCCTATTATTTACATTGCCTTAAAGCTATGGTTAATACACAGTGGTGGGCACAGTTCCGCTAATCCGCTAACCGCTAATTAGCGAAGCTAACTTTTTCCTTATCGGATTAGCTGTTCAGCTAACTTTGAAACCCTTTAGCGGACTAATTAGCTTCCGCTAAATTTAGTTCCGCTAACTGGCAGTCCGCTAAATTTTTTTTAAAAATCTCTAATTTAATGCTAAGTATCGTAAGCCGTGTGCCACGCCCACACTGACGGCTGACTACGTATCATATGTTCGTCAGCCATTCACGTCTTGTGTTACTGGCAGTAACACAAGACGTCCTATACTGCAGTCCTCTGGTGGACGCAATGCTGGCAGGCATCACGAAAAGGTTTGGGCCCCTCCTAGAAGACAAGGAGTGCCAGCTGGCAGCGACATTCCACCGTAGTTTCGCCTGTTCTGGCTGGAAAAGCATAATCACAGCCATCTCAGCAGGGTACAGAAGGTCATGGAGACCGCCGTGGAGACAGCCCTGAGGGAGACCGTTGAGGAGGGCAGCAGCACCACCAGCAAGGACGAGGATGGGGAAGATGACTTCTTCAGCAGCATTACTCAGCCCATGGAGCGCAGGAGGAGCCACGGGTCACTGAAGACCAAGGCACAGAATTTGGTGAAGACCTGGCTGGAAAGCAGATCGAAGGAGGAATTGACTGACGTTGCCTTCTTGGGCGAGCAGGTGTTGATGAACCTTTTCGTTAAGTACAACACAGCTATCCCATCCAGTGCTGCAGTTGAGCGCCTGTTTTCCATAGGCAAGGACATCTTGAGTGCCAAGAGAGCCACCCTGTCAGATGCCAACTTTGAGAGGCTGATGTTCATATGAAGGGCAACAATCATCACCTCGAGGAGATGAAGGCGAAGGGCAAGCCAGAGTAAAAGGAGTGTGTAACCCTGGTGTAACCTTAATATTTCTTATTCGTTTAATAAACTGTATGTTGAATGTCAACTACTGCCTAATTTCATTTGTTCATTTAATTATTTATGTTACGTACATCTTGATCATCTGATCTTGGCATGCTACATCTTTTTGTAAAGCTCCTTTTCAAGCCTGAAAGTTCAGCTCTCTACGCCTGTTTTTCAGAGTTCCCCCCCCCAAAAAAAATTAAGCCAAATCTAAATTTATATATTAAAAATTAGCGGTTAGCGGCAAATTCCGCTAAATTTTTTGGTGATTTATCGGTTTAGCGTTATCGAAGCTAACTTTTCAGTTAGAGGATTAGCGGTTATCGAAGCTAACTTTTAGGTTAGCTGTGCCCACCACTGTTAATACACTAGCATTGGTTTATTATAAACATTGCCTTAAGCGACGGTTATTACACTATCATTGGTCTATAACATGGCTTCAAGTCACGGTTATTACACTAGTGCGCACTGGTCTATAAGTATCATTGCCTGTATCTAGTGCCGGTCATTAATACGCTAGTATTGGTCTATTACTTGCATTGCATTCGCCGCAGGGTTGCCTAAGAAGAGTGTGTCCATTTACGCATGCAGCACTCATGCCGGATCTTTGTGACATGCATGCAATAAGTAAATGCCTCACCGATTATCTTATGAACTAAATAGCTATCGTATTAAACACTGAAATATTATTTGTCTAATGCAGTGAAACAAAATAGCAGAATGTTCAGATTATTCGAATTTTTCATTTTAATTATTTATAAACTAATTGTAATTGGTTTATAATCGTATATATAATCTCTATAGACAGTTCAGTTTTACTGCAGAAACGCCTTTAGGTATCACTGCAGCTGGAATTAGTGCTTGTACGAACAATTATTCAAGCTTGCAGCTGCCGTCATCGCATGGCACGTGCAACACTAAAGGCTAACATTGCGTCCCGTCGTCCCAGAGCGTCGCGACAAGTTTGGATTTAGCCGCAGTCGCTGTTCTGCGATACATATTGCCTGATTATGCAGAGCACGTCGATAGTTCTTTGATTCCGCCAACAATCCGCTGTTGAGAATTTATAAGAAGATAATGCGTTAACATAGTCGGAATTGACAAAGTTCCACGGTACCGGGATTATTTTTTTTCGATAAAAAATAAAGTAAATTTCGATAAACCTCCAATTACTACAGATACAAAGGATTTTCGATGAAAAAAAAAGTTCTTCCAATTACTAAAGATAAATTGGTACAAGTTTGTCACTTCAACTGGTCATGAATGTCTGGAAACAGGATTATTGTATCAATGACATAAAATTTATATAGTTGACGTCAAAAGCTCTTACAAAAGCAAGGTTCACAAACTAATCACTCTCATCTGTTGCATTCCACACTTTAGTTCCGTAAATACAGCATATTCACAGCAGTAAATGCTGAAGTGATATCAGCCCTCGAGTTTCGTCGGCATACTAATGGCTTTAGTCCGCTATCTGCCTGGGACCAATTGACTGTTACAAGCTCATGCAGATCCTACCCCGGCGCCCTGAAGCCGACGGGGGGCGAGGAACATGCATGCATAACCAGCGAGTCCGCCCCCCGTTATGGTGCTGCTTACGGCCGACTGCAGGCGCTTCAGCTGTTATCTTTGCGCCGCTCTGCACTTAGGCCTATTGTTGTTTTGTGTATCTTGTTTGAACGAGATGTTATCACACTATCACCGAACGTTTTCAAACATAACATTGAGAATTTGCTACTACGTGTAGGTACAAATAGTTTTAACCGAATTTTGTCACTTTCTAAAGGATGTTAGAGTGTGTCAAAATTTTTGCTCTCGTGACGTTGTACGACTCATAAAATTTTTGTTATTTTTGCATTACCGTATTCCACTCGTACATCATTTAAATTTGCTGCGCCAAAAAAGCCTTATACTTTTTCTTAAAATCTATTGTTTAAAAACAAAATTAAAATAAGACAAACACTATTGAAAAAAATTACATAATGTAAATTAAAACAATAAAATAGTTTCAGGGTCCATTCACAGCTCTGTATGGAGTACCATATGGAAGCCTTGATTGTGTAAGAATTCGAATTCCGTTGCAATAAACTGAAGCTTTCTCGTCCCGGACGCAAGAAATGTTCTTTGGATTTTGGGAAGCTGCTCTTGATCGGATTGTTGGGTTGCCTCGACTTCGCCACGCCGGGTCTGCGGATTTCAAGGTTTTCCTTGGTTTTTGTCGAGAACATTATGGAAATGTCGCACAGGAACCTGCTATCCCGTCGCCATCTGGTGGAAAATTGTGTGCGTTACTGGGATCAACCGTCGGTTCCTTTACCGCCGCTCTAGAGCAGGAACCCGGGAACTATTGTTTGAAAGACGAAGTGAGGGCTTTGAAACTTTCAAATTCATTCTATTCGAGACATCATAAAGGCGAACTAGGACTGGACCTTGACACTGTGTAAAGAGAATTTGACCAATTCGCGTCTTTTTAAACCCTTCAAATATATCTGGCTCTCATTATATATGATTTCCTAACTGCACTTGCTGCAAATTATATGTTTTATTTTTCAATCCTATTCCAACCAATGGAAAGGCAACTCATAAATTAAATATAAGTACACCGTATACCACGTTACATAATGTCAAAGTACTGTCGTATACTCCATCTGTTGAAAAGCAATGCATGAACTATCACATAATACTACACATCAGTAAAAAGGATGGAATCAGTTTATGATGTCTTCTTGGTAGCATGAGATGCTTGTTGTAATATTACCTCTATATGCTACAAGTGCAACCCCTGAAGGTTATTGTACAGTAATAATTTCATATAACATATACACAGTCTAATAATTATCCCTTCTTATATGCGCCTCAATATACTATATAAACTCTATGGAACTCTAAAGTTACATTAAAGAGGGAAGAATCAGCCTGTCATGGACGGTTAACTTGTGGTAGGAGGAAGTAACGCTGCTCACGTGAGGGAGGTTGAGAACGCAACATTTTGAACGCAATAATTTTTAAACTTCGTGAAAGTTCAGAAAAGAAAATTAATTACGCCTAGTGTCGTTCGTAGTTATCGAACTAGTTCACTCAGAAAAAACTTCTCTATAGAACTGCCCAGGTTCATAATTTTAATTCTCAGATTTTACAGAGTTAGATACGTGAATATATTATGATCAGTTTCGCATATAAGTTTTTTTTTTTGAAGCTTGGGAAAACTCATGAAGGGGAAGGTAGGAAATTCATTTATATCAGTCGATCAGATAACTTTAGCAAATTGATTGCAACTGTAATCAAATTGCAACTGCGTTCCCTAACATGGAAATATTCTGTAAAAATACTAAAGTTGTGGCATGCTCTGCCTATGGTCATTAAAGGATGTACAATGTATTGCAGCCTCACAATTGAAACATTTTTATTCTCTAAATGTCAATTGTAAAATATGCCTAATAATATTTAAGCTACAAGTTTCCTGCTAGTGTTCATACACATACATCTGACGATAAGCTCCAGACACACTTTGTGTTGTTGGCGCAGAGAGAAAAGACTGTGATTTGCTCGCAAAACTTGACACTATCGTGTGCCGTTCTCAGGCTATCGCCCACTAGCATGCTAATTTATTTGCCAGCTCGGAAATGCAGAGCCACAAATAAGGGATCTGACAGCCCTGGTCCACCATATAGAAGCCTGTATTTTAGGAACATTGTCCTTTGTTTGTACAATATAATTCCTTGTTAATTTTTACTATTGTAATTATATCGTGTTTGTGTCTCTTGAACAGAACAGAATTTTATGTAAAAAAAGTGTCCTGTGTTTGAAGGATAACATACTAACATGAAACCTGAGGTTGCACTGGAACGGAATGCGCTGAGGAATGTTGAATTGGGTGCTGCTCTGAACTATATAAGACCGCTGCAATAAATTAGTCTTAAAAAAACAAGAAATCAATAAAATTTATTCCAAATAAAAACGCTTGATTACTATAACCATCATACTCTATATATGAAACAATTTTTTTGATGCAAGTGAACAATTGATTAAAAAGCAATATTCTTAATAAATATCACGCATTTGCATGCTATTTCCCACATTTTTTGCTAATGTATGAAATAAAAACTCTAAGGATACTCATCAAATATTAGTAGTCAGAAAGAAAATGGTCTCCATGGCAATTAAATTCAAGATTCTTTATCTCAATATTTTCGTTAATCAATAAATATATATATTTCAGTAGTATTAGATAGTTCATTCTTTCCTTCACGATATACAAATTATATTGTGAACGTCGATATGTACGAGTTTGGAAATATTGTTGATACGATCATATTTTGTGTTATTGGACAATTGAATATTACCTGCTTTAATATCTGTCTAATACTCCCAGTCATCTAACGGAAAACAAGTAATTTCTATTATCACTTTCCTCTTAAATAGAAAAATGACTGAGGTGTACATAATATTAAGAGTTCCAGTAAAAAATCCAGTATTTCGGACCAAAAACTTAACAGGAACTTGGTCCTGATTTCCAGCTTTTAAAAAATCATGAAAAATCGCAAATTCTTAACTATGTAAGACTACAAAGTGATATACCAGAGGTTTTACCATTTTACAAGTAATAATTTTGCAATGTCACTTCGTTTTAACCCAGTCGCCAATATCATAAAATGAATCTGACATTTTGAATCTGCGATCCACCTTATTGATAGAATCTCTGCCACTCTACATAAAAACAAACGGGTTTTGATAATGGTCTTATTTGATTATTCTATTGTACTTAATACAGTTCCCATTTATTATCGCTAATTATTGGCAAATAATGGAGTCATTCATACCTCAAACGCTGTGATAATTAAACTCATCTGATTCCATAGTAATTTTCAACATCTTAATTATGCAGTTAATAGCATTTAACCTTGATTTGTTTGTTTCCCTTCCTAAATTCCAAACTTACTTGAAACTCTTACTTTGATAATATTGCACTTCCTAACTTCCAACTCCAGTTTGGCGCAATTTTGGCAAAGATGTGAAGCCTCTATCAATCATCAGTCATTACTCGGCTGTGATGAAAAATAAACATCCTCATGCCATAGAGCCGATGATCCTAACAAATGCGAGGCGAGAATCGCTTCCCGTTACAGATAAATCGTTATGTGCAGTTCTCCCTATCAAAAATGATCAGATGAATACAATCGAAAACTATATTGCCGGGAGTATTCCTACATAATTTATAAATGGTATAGTAATAATCACTTTAGAAATAGAAATCACCTGCTTGTATTTTGATGCGTCACTTCATTTTGCGATCTCGAATAAATTTCGTTTAATTTAAATCTAGATCAATATTACGTTTTGTTGATGGTTACTAAATCTGCCATAACTTAATTCAAAATATTTGGTTTTTACTTGTGTCGCGTACGAGTTGTAGAATCGGTAAGTTAGATCTAACTCAGCATGTAAACAGTAACCACGAGTTCCGTCAGATGCGTAACTCTGCAAAAATTTTAGCATATATAAACTAAAACACGCATAAAAGTAATAAAGTCCAAATACGCCGTTGCATAAACTCGCAAAAAAATAAACTTTTTTGTTATTAGGTAAATTATCTTGCTTCAAGCTATAACAATTCCTATGAAGAGAAATGATAGATTTTTCGATTCCCACGAGATCTTGCAGAGTTTGTTTTTTCTTCCTTATCCAAAGAAACGGCCCAGTAATTTGTTATGGAGGATGCATTATGGTTGTATAAAGAAACAAAGGCTTGACACCGGAAGCTTTGTTCAGCCGTCGATACGCAAGTTTGGTCCACGTAACTTTATATAAGGCAATGTGATATCCAATGGCAAGTTCAGTGCCGTGTTCTCAGGATTTGATGAGTTTTTGGTCGCGTTTTGCAGCAAGTTTTCTCATCGAATACATCGTTCATATGAGGCATGAAAGACTTGACCGAAAAAAGTTTTACTTGATCGAGAAAAGTAAGGCATTGGAGGATTTACGGCAAACATAAAGAAAATGTGTCGAAATCTAGCTGCGTCATTCACGTGCATTGTTAACGTTAGGGAAGTATGATAGTTAAATAAACGTTTAGATCTTCATGACGTACGTGAATACCGAGATTGTTTTTCGATGGAGATAATTTTAAATTGTAATTTTTAGCAAATCTATGGAGATTATAAGTGAACTTCATTTCTTCAGAATTTATTGAATAAATAGGTATAGGTCCGTTTCACAAAAAAAAACCACCCTTATTATCACCAATCAATCTCAGCTAAAAAATATAACTAGAAAAAAAAACAAATGATGCAGATGTTACTTATCTTAATTAATTGGAAGAAGATTAAAATCATCTGCTTGTAATTGCTTGTTTAAGTGAGATCATTGTTTTACCATGGTTAAGGTACCCAGTGTGAAGAATTTTTACAATATTTTGTTTCAGTTATTGAATGCGCAGAAGAGCAAATCTTTCATGAAATAGAGAAAATTTTCGTGTCACTTAATTCTTTTGAATTAAGGAACTGAAGAAACGAAGTATAGTTTTTCGGATTAAACTTATATTTTGGTTATTTTACGATCATTAAAGAAACATTTGGTATGCCTAACCTCGTCATGATAACTTTTTCGATAAATTCTGTGCAGCTTCCAGCAAACACGTAAACTCGTGTTAAAACACGTATATGCGTTCGAAGATATATTTGTACCAAAATTAATAAAGGAGCATCAAAGTTTATAAGAAACTAATATAGACTCGCTTACTGTTATTTTCCTTGGCTGTTATTAACTTCCTTCCTTGGTTGTTATTAACTCATGTTCATTATTGTCTAGCTTCTAGTTCGGAATAAAAATATTTAATGAACGTCTAAAATTAACCCCAGTCACCTTATTGAGGCCAAAATACCATATATAATTCACGTACATATCAGTTAAAATACAATAATACGACTACCGTTGTCAAATTAATAATGTAGATATGATTGAATTGATATTTTGACATCTCTCACGCGGCTGTGTGGTTTCAGTTATCTAACATGATCAAATTCATGGTTTTATTGTATGAGATGACTGTGCAATAAATTGCTAGGCATCTCACACAAATTGTTATGCCTGAAGTTTCACAATCTATTGAATATTACAAGCAACGAACAAGTCCTCCTGAAATTTATGGAAATCAACGAGAGGGTAAGACGGCTATTTTACTTTATTTTTTATCTTTATTTTTTATTTTTATTATTTAAATTTTAATTATTTTACTTTAGTTTTATTTTTTTACTTTATTTTGACTATTTTTATAGATATGGATGAAAAATAATACAGAAACGACGATTTTATTACAGAATTTCTCATTGATTTATCGATTGCTCGTACGTACATTATACGGTATGAGATCTATGAATTGTGGAAGCTTCCGTTAAATCAGCAGCAAAATTTTTTGCACCAATTGGGCACTGATGATGTATCGATAAAATCTAATATCTTAGGGGGCGTATGATTTATGTGTACAAGAAACTTGCTACAAACTGCGTCGTGGGAGCGGGCTGATCGGGCTCTACAAAAAAAAAACTTTTCGAGGAGTTCGAAAAATACATTTTATGATGTCGTCGTGCTTGATGAAAAAGATCGTAAAGCAGGGGCTCCGCATAATTACTTTCTTGAAGATGTCCTGATAAGCGGTTGATTAACTATAGTTAGTTTATATAGGCTAATTCTTCTTTCTCGAAAATTGATTTTATATCAACTTAGATATTATGGAATCAATTAGCGTTCCAATATGTCAAATTCTCGATAGTAATTTCATAAGCGTGAATCCAGAGAAATTAAAATTTCGTGCATTTTCATGGAGATCAAAGTATGACAAAATTCTTTAGACTTTGTAACTTGGGATAGGAATGGCGGTTGTTCACTGCTGATATTCGGATCCTACAATATGAATGCCAGGGCACCTCCCCAAGACGTGATGTTGATTATTCGCTCTTAGAAATTTTATCGAATAAACCGAATGTTTCAGATGAACAATGCCTCCAGTGCATTGCATGAGCATATTATTATCATTTAAGTGCTAATTAAATGATAATAATATGTTATGATGATAATAAAGATTCTACCATTTTCTATTAGAGATATGATGTATTTTTTTCATATGTGAAGCTCATTCGTCCAACTGTGCAGATATGTCGCCATTTAGTTTCAGCCTGCGCTACGATCTTGTGAGCTTATATGTCGTCATTCAAATTTTTCATCAATGAATGAGTTTTTACAATGGGTAATAATTATTCTTCAATGTAATTAGAGATGTGACCCACCAAAAAAATTGCGTAGAAATTTTTTTTGCACATTTGCAAAATTCGGGCGCTTGAGGGTTAAAATGTGAGCTATTTAAATTAAAATATAAATTCGTATAACAATATCACGTCCTGATATTTTCTTCGGATTCTATATCTTTTAATTTCTGAAGCGTTCAAATAATCTTCAGCTATCAACGCACAGGAACATATTATTTGGGCTTCCCATATAAACGATGGACATCTTTTCTTCTCTCGTTTTTGCGGGTGATAGACATCGCCACATTTGACAGCGCTGCCAAACTTTCGCCGTATTTCTCTATCGCTCGGTATTCGTCAGTGGAATTGAAAGCAACTAATTTTCCCGTGATCAGAAGAAAACATGACTTTGTGAAGCTGATTCGATATCGCTCATTTGAACTTTCCGTCAGCAGATCAGAGTTTAGAGTTCGGAGAAATTTTTGCCCCATCATTCCTGCCGGGCAAGAAGCGGACCAAAAAGCAGGGGTCCAAGTCGCTATCTCCAGCAGGCTCGTGCGTCCTACCTCATTGGAAAAGAAACGCGACTTGCCGGTGGCCATTCATGGGCCAACAGTTGGCCGAAGAAGTTTTCTCAAGAACATCCAATAAGGTTCGTAGGGATATATTTTGCAGGCCTCCTGAGATGAACCCCAGTGAAAGTTCCAAGATTTATTACTCTGAAACATCATTGCTCGCACTCGCGGGATTCTGACGGTGATACGCTTTCTTGGAAGGAGTTCCGCAACAAGGAAAACGCGCTCCATTTGTCCACGTTTGCCGGAGCCTGTCCCTGGTTAGCTATATCGTTCTGGATGTTAGAATCACGTTGCTAATGAAATAAATAGGTATATGAAAATATAAATGAATATAAATAATAATAGGTAATAATATATAATAGGTATATATATAAAAATGAAATAATAGGATTGTAGGGTATAATCAGGACATTTAGTTAGATTATTCAGTATTTCTTTTAGGCATGGATAAAAAAATCGAAACCGTCGTGTGAAGTATAAATTGAGAAAGCAAGTTTCCGGTCCCGTATTGTCTTGCGGATTTTATTCTGATTTGCTCCGGGTTCACTTGCAAAGATTAATGTTACATAATGCAGCTCCGGCAGAGGTATGACCTAGGATATGAGGAACACTTATTTTCACTCGCATAATATTCACATCAGGAATCATTACAAAATGTTAAAATTTATTCATTGTAAAAAATATTATAATGTTAATATTCTATTTTATCAGTTAATGATCCCTGTTTTTGTTCGACTGTAATATATTTGAGATAAGGTTGTAATAATTAATTGTTTAGTATTGAACTTAAAGTCGACCATATTTTACTGTAGGGAGCCACCGTGGAACAAGCCCAAGTCTATGCCTTGCTGCTCCATGTGATCATTTCTTCAAGTTGATTTGATGAAGATTCTTATCTCTCACTAAATAACCTTACGATTGATCTTTCTTGAAATAAATGTTTCTAAAGGTTAAATTTATTCGAATTTTGGTACGGAAGATCGTCACGTTGAGAACCGGCAGGAACGACAAAAGTCCTGGAAGACGTACGGTTATCACTATAAGAACGATTACAATAACTTACTATGACAACTAGCGATAATTTAAATGAAACATTAATTCATCACTCAATGCACATTAAATTCATCAAGGTCTCAAGAAATACTATATTTGGTTCTTTCATTATTTTTCATTCCGGTTATGAAAGTTCCTAAGACTATGAAATCTTATTCCGCTTATCAAATAGCATTCTGCGCTATCGTAACCGTTTAAAAAAATGAGGTTATGTGATTCTGAGAAAAACCTGTTACAACTCTAATTTATTACCAGTTTTACAGAAGATCGTTAATTTTAATTAAGAGAAATCATTATGAATAAATTCCATATTTATTTCTTTTATTCGTCTAAATTGCAATTGCTAATTATTCAACTGCTTACATGTTTAAAATGTATGTTGATATCCAAATATTTTGGCAAATTTTTCATCAGCTCACGTCTCAAAGAATCAAGCAAATATCATCAAACGAAGGGTCATAGAATAAAAAAGCTACTTGGCCTCTGAGTGTGGCAAAAACCAAGTGTCTCGTAAATAGGTTCGAATCTCCCGTAGAATAGTCGACTGAAGTCACAATGTCGGAAGTAACATCAAAAACAAACGATAAATATCGCATCAAGGAGTCTGTCAAGTCAAAAATTGAAGTGGTGTCTACATCGAGTTCGAAATATTTATGATATTACATGAAGAGATCGACTGAGTTTGGGACAATTCTATCCAATACGGACAGTAGAAATGTCAATTTATTTAATAAAGCTTTGACCGTAATTGTGGCTTTGGGAGTTTCTTGGGATTTTAGTTTGTATATTATCATAGCAAGTCAATAAAACTTTAGATTTAAAAATCAAAGGAGTCTAAAAATTATTTGACGTGGTCTGTAGTATTTGACGTTCGAATACTTGATTCGGATTAATGAGCAGAATGCGTTTTTCACAGAAGAAATTCTATGCTGAAATTGGACACAATTTTTATCATATTGATTTGGATTTTTCTAATCATCTCGCTTGATTGAAAATATTGTATTCCTCGGAGAAATTTACCGATATCACTTCGGGTGCTGAACAATTTTCTTTCATTAATACTTTTTCCCATGGCCTATTTTCAAATTTCTTCATTAAATTCATTCGCTTGTAAATGACACGGAATAAAGTTCATTGTCGGACTAAAATTTTATTTGTTTTTAAAGTAAAATCGAACCTCCTTGAAAGTCACTTATTTACTCCTCTTATTTTCAGCAGCTCAAAATTTTCAATTCCGTGCGGCCGAAATCGAAGCAGACGAATGTAGTGCGGATCATGAGTATGAGAAATTTAAAAATTTTCGTCAATTTATCGTTAATTGAATAATTTAATACAACACGAATTCTCTTTACCTAGTTTTTTGAACTATTGGAGTCATTAACTGAATTGTCTGTTGCGCTTAAGTTGTCATTGAAGTTTTTGTGTTCATTGTTGTACCTGGACGAAAACAAAATCAAAATATTTATCGGTCGTAATATACTAAAATTAAATGTATTGAATACTTGAATTGAAATTATTTCAAAAACTGAGTGCGAAAACTTAAAGTAAAAATTTGTTAATAAGGTAATAAAAATAGTAATTATTAGATTAAAAAAGCCTGGGAAATTTTTAAATATATGTGAAATTTCGATAACACTTCTCTGCTATCTTCGAAAAATACTTGATATATATTACGGATTTAGAGTCGGGACTAAATCAGCGTCTTCGGTGATTTTTTTCCATCCATTAGGTAATGGTGCTGCTTTTTTGATCAATAGATGATTATTATTTGGGGAGGTACATTTTTATTGTCTGAATTATAAATCGCAAAATTCAACTCCCGCGCTTCAGAAGCTCAAGCAATAAAAAGATGGCCGAATTTTTCTGTCCAGCTCCGAGAATTCGACTGGCAATCATCTTTTGTCCGGGAACCACGTGAATTGGTGCGCCTTTTGTGCCTGTTGAAAATGCGAAAATTCTTGTAATGTCCAAACGAACGAAAATGCAAAGGTGCGTGCAGATTTCAATCTGTGTAAACGTGAACATAATTTACAACTCATTTATGATAGCATGCTTATGCACAAATTTTGTATATATCGAGTTGGAATATCATGTCAATAATATTCCTGGCAAATAGAGCGAATGCAATTTAATAATTTTAAATCACCTTGATAAAATCTTATGAAGTTGTATGAGCTTTAACTTTAACTATATGGGAAGGATTTTGAAATAGGCTGACTATGATATGTTGAAGGTTTAAAGCTAACAAATCAGCTATAGAAACCACACTTATAATGCCGCTAAAACGAACTGCAACTTGGTATACTATGTATATATTATGGTAACATATTAAATACAATATAGTACGCAGCATTTGGGCATTTTGCATGCCATCTTTCCGATTTCGACCGGTATTTTTACAAATTATAGCGAATTTTGAACCCCGTCTTGTTGCAAATAGACAACTTGCAGCATTTATTGTAATCTTAACAATGAGACAATTTTTAACGTTTATCTCCAGTTTGACCGTACGTGAGAGTGTTTCAGTTGAAAACCCTTATTTTCTGACCATTTTGAGCGTTTAATTGACCCCACGAGTGTGATGCTTCAGAGACTCAATCAGCTCAAAGAAAAGTCAGTTTCGCAGCTCCTATAATGAAATGGATTGTTTTCAAATGTTTGAACATGATTATATAAGAGTTTTCTAATCATCAATTAGCTTTCTGAGCCAATTAATGAGCCAACACATTGTACAATTAGAACACAAGAGTGATAGTTGCTGGAAATGGGCCTTTATAGACCTATGTTGATATTGCACCAAAATCAGATAATTGCAGCTAGAATAGCATTTAAGACATTTCTAATGTATAGAGTGTATTTGTTCAAAGTTAGGAGGAATTTAAAATTATCTTCATTTTAAAGTACAGAGTTTTTTCTTTAAAAATAAGCCAATTTTGATGTGATCACAAATTTTGAGCAGTATTGTAGGTTTCTCCATGCCACAACGGAGCTGCCATAAATACCACAGAAGGCTAGTAGAGCTTCCTCTCACAAGAGTTGGTACCTTAATCTTCATGACCGTGAGTTCACGCCTGAAAATTTTGGATTGTTGAATGCTGCAGACGCGACCATTACCTAGCAACTCTTCAACCGAAACACTCGTAGCCTGATTAACCTTAGAAACAACCAAATCAGAGTTGACGTGGCTTTGCTGATTTTCAGAACGATGACCATGCTGTAGAGCATTGAATCACCATCGCCAGGAACTTTATTCAGAACTTAAAGCCCAAGCGGCGAGAACTCTGGATTTGGGCACGTTGGCTGCGGCATTAACGATAAGCCAGATATGCGTGAGAGCGCATCAGATGCCGTGATGTGGTCATATACATGCGCTTGTAGTAATGCAGTTCAAAATCGACCTGAGTTTGCTTATGAGAAGTTCGCGTCACGCGAGAATTCTCACTGAAAAACAAATCGACACAAAAAATAGGCCCCCGAGACTGACCTTCAGTCAGTCTCTATATTCTCGTTCACTGTTCCATCGATCCTCAAGTCGATTAGGCATGAACATTTTGGATGAATTTTCTATAAAAAAATAACCAAACCAAGAATTTGCGCAACTGGTGGGTGGTCTGAGGCTTAGAAACATTACAAATCTTCTCGACATACTCAGGAGTCATATGCAGTCCCGTAGATCCAACAGTGTGACTAAGAAACGATACACTACGGACCTTTATACAATTGGAAGGCTTGATTTTCATCCCATAGTGTCCCATTAAGGTGTGCAGGACAAAGCTAACAAGCTCAAGATGATCAAAATATCATTGATGTACACCTGCACCTGTTCCCCAAGTTGCCTTTGACGATTTCCTGCAATTTAACGCTGGAATGCGGCTGGAGCATTCTTCGGTCCTACATTCGGCCGTTTAAACTGATTATTGCTGCACGAAGTCGAGCAGGTAGTATATTCTTAACTTGACTCGGCTATAGGAATCTGTTAGTAACCACGAACACAGTCCAAGGAAGTGAACAACTGGATTCCGTGCAAGCTGAAAACGAGATCGGTGAGTTTTGGCATCGGAAATTGGTCAGCCTTGGTCACTGAGTTCTGCATTTGTTGGTATACACCAAGACAAATCCTGCACTCTTTCTAGCCTATCGGTACTACAGGTGACGCTCTTACTGGGAGCAATCATGTCAAAGGCTTCCAATCATTGAGTTCTAATTAAACTATAGGTTCCGGTAATCTTCTACGTTTCTGTCGAATTGGTGTCATCCGTGTGCTCGATGGCATGCTCGGTAACAGCTGTATTGTCAAAGTCGCTGTCGTCGAGAAGAAAAGTTCGGCTGCTGGTGTTTATACACTGAAATAGTATTCGCTGCGAGTGTTTGCGTCACATTTTGCGCCTGCAGTAGCCGAGGGCAGTGACATTCAAAAGTGATTGCAATGCAACCGTATTCAGGATACCTTTCGAAGTATGTAAGATAGGCAACAAGTTGATCTCAAACACAAGACCATGGAGCTCGGTTACACAGAGAACAGCATCGGACTAAACATGAGCCGAAGGTTGGCTGTGTCTCATTTTATGAAGATAATCAGCCTGCTAAGCTTACCGACACATCCACTGGAGCTCAGCTTGACAGAACATATGTGATCTGTTGCAATTTTAAGCGACCCTTCAGTCGTATGTCGACGATTGCACGTGCATGGCCTCTAGTTTGTGTATGATCTACTTTGATAAGCCATGAGCGTGAGGAGATGGAATTCGCACCCACAATTATCGAGTACTCATATGGGACATCAAGGATCTATACCGATCAATTTTATATTTCCCGTATATCGAAGATATTACAGTACCTGATAACTCAGGTCTTTTTTGAGAAACTGCATTATCCATATAATTTTTCAAAACCCACTTCTAGCGGTTCGCAATTTCATGTTATGGAAACCTTGACCTTAACAAATGAAAAATGTTAGTCCAAAAAAGATACATATATAAACAGAAAATTCTGTCTTATTTTGGTCAGAACAGTTTACGATTTGTTGCGTGAAAATACGGCCAAGTTGACATATACACCCTAATATAATAATAGAGACTCCGAAATTATTCATTTCGAATATGTTGTGTTTAATATTCGAAATCGACATTGAATGCTGGCTACAAGCTCTTAAATTATATAGATTGTGATTTTGTCATAGATAAAATGTTGAGAATAGAAGCTAACGAAATGTCGAAAAATAAACCTTTACAAACGGGACTGATTCTAAGACAAGCCTTATCGTGAATTCAAAAATTAATTTGTGGAAGAGAATTATCTAGTGAAATATTTGAAACTATTATATAGACAAAATCTGACCAAGCAAAATATAATACGAAACGGATACAAGTCGACCGAGGCGATTCGGATTTTTGTAAAATTATAAAGTAATTTTGAAATTTTATTTTCAATTGCACGAAAAGTAGAACGTGAAGGTAAATAGAACGTTAATGGTAAATTCAGTCAAATAAAACATTTCGCTCTGTGACGTGAATGCTACGTATGAATGAGGACGTCTCGGACAAAATTAGAATGTTAAAACGGTGGATCCTACCACGATTTTCTACAACGCTAGGATAAAAGTTGAGGGAGTCAGACCGACGTGTGTCGATGCAACAAACGTTATGTCGATGCAGAAATAAATTTTTTAGGCTTTAACGCTGGAATATTCTTCTTTCCTACGAGGAATGAAGTGGCTCGCAATATATGGATTTATTGTTCGTTCCGGTTGACAGAAGGTAATTACTTCATGAATATTACTTTCTATACCAAAGGTGATGCTCCTCCAAACCCACTGAGAAAATATGCAAATTTGCTACTGTAAATATTGAACAAACTTCCAGGATATCTCTCTGAGGATTAAGAATTTTTTTTGCGGAGGGATGATTGGTAAGAAAAATAATGAAGGATTAATTTGCCATTTTCATTTCAGAGAAAGGTTAATTGATGGAGCAGTTGCCCAAATGTGTCAATACTAATAGGATAATTTTTGACATTTTTATGGCTTTTCTCCATTATATTTACATTTTTTAATCAAAAGAGAACATATCACTCACTCGGTCATTTTTCCTCTCAATTTGCTGCATAAAAATGCATACTTATACGGTTATACCACATTTCCCATGACATTGAAGCACACATTTTAACAACAGCAAATTTACCCGCGCTCACACGTCTTGCTTGCAGCATCTAGGCGCCCTGGGCGAAGTCCGGCAGCTGTAGTAGCCTCCGATAAGGTCCTGTTGGCCATAAACTGGCATGCGGTTCTTTTTAAGCATCCCAGGAAAATTACGACCACGGCCGCCCTGTCTCCGCTCCGCCTGATACAAAATATGAGGTGCACCTCTGCCTCCGGGACCGACGCACCTCGGCTGTAAAAAATTCACGGATAAAGTTTACATTTGCACAACAATTGAAAGCTGGACGGAAAACATCGTTGGTGGGGATATTCTATTTTGTGACTGAGAGAAATCGTGGAAAATTTTTTGAATGCTCACGCTTCTTTCAAGGCCAAAAAAATGTTTTCACTAACCGCAGAATAATGTTGGGTCTTGAATATACTTCCTGCCATATATTCATTCTCAACAACAATATTATGTTAACAGTGAAAACGCCTCCATGTATATTGGTTTGAACTAATTTTTACCGATGGAAATGTTGCTGGCCAATAATTGGCCGCGCCTAAAATTCTGTGCGTTTCTGATTTGAGCCCCCGCTTTTCTCCAAATGCAATTAAATATTAAAATCGAGACACATCTTCCTTTAAGAAATCGCTGCCGACCTATCGGCAATTTGGGCTACAACCAGAACAATGGTCATCGGTTGGTTGTAGAGGCCAAAACATGCGCAGCGTCAGTTAAAGTTTACTGTTGAATTTTTTTTCCTTGTGATACGAGCGGTTTAAACTGTAATCAATTGTTATTCGGTTCAATCGTTTGAGATCGAATCATTTGATATCAATCACGAATCTAGTCTCAAACTATAGCAGGTCGCCATAAATTGTCTTATGGTAGGGCTCGCGGGCAGAAGCATGGATGATATTTAATAATGTATTTTTATCTCTCCCTTACAGTGCGCGTGATTATCACTTATGGAGTGGTTAATTAGTTATTATTATAATAATTATTTATCATTATATTCACTATTATATTTATGTAATATTATAATAATATGAATATTATATTATGTTATAATATTATTACATAATATTTTATATAATAATAATTAATGAGAATTAAATATCATATTGTAATATGAATAATTTATAAGTATAGTCACTTATTAGTAACATTAACTACCATAATGACATTAGTCCATGTACGTTCGTATACATTTATATATTGTGTTGCCGGTCGCAAGTGGGATACACCCTACACTGGTTATAGCTTGATAACGTATGCGAAACGCTATTAATTTTTTGCTGCACAGATTACTAATTTACTGAGCTGTATTGACACAATAACATAGAAAAGTTAATGGCGGTTTAGATTCAGAACCATTTATGCACAAAAATGCTTTAAATGCATTTCTATCTTGAAGTGGAAATTATACACAGTATTAGCGTAGCTCGCAATTTTTAACTGTTAATGTTCAGTTGAGCTAAGAGTAAAGGGATTTTTAGACACGTAGTCGTATCAGAAGGCTTAAAACATTCTTAATCTTGGATTACAGAAAAATGCGTATTGCGTATGATGAACATATTATATCGTTTCTGACAATGCGCGGCTCACAAGAATACGAAATAAGAATACGTTCGAAAAATTTTAGAGAATAAAATCACTTTCTTCCTTATATAGGCAATTGCTGGCCTAAGGTAATATGTGATATCATTCACATTTTGTTGAACTGATTGATAATCAGTCGACATTATAATAGTATAAACAGCGCGCGTATTATCACAATCTGCACAAGCGGTCTAAATCATAGGTGTGCGATTATTTACCCCTATCATACACCTGCATTTAACCACGCTTGACCATGCACTTTTTCAATCAATGCCGAGAATTTATTGCTTGACCTGGTTTCTCGGCAAACAATGGCGAACCCATCTCGGGTTCTCGGAACCCAAAGGGGGGCGAGTGTCACTTTGGAAGATACTTTTTTGGAATATATAATTGATTATAATGTTTGAAATACTTTCCAGAACCTGGATGCTGATCTTTGTTAATCAACACTATTTTTTCGTGGACGATTTCCTAGCCTAAGAGAACATGCGATTTGTGATCCACGATATACCTGCACAACGGCGATGACATGTAATCGATGCCTGCTTCTAGCACTCAGTTTGCCGGCAGCTCGTATTGCCATGGCACAACTTCCTCGTCGACACTGGTCTTCATTTTTTTTTGGTTGGTGAAGGTTCTCAACTCTTGCACGGCGAAAATCAAATTTGTTCGCTGGTTTGCTAGTGCGATGAATGACAAGCTCACTCGTTCTGTAATTGCAAGCTGCCAGCATCCGCGCTAACAGAATTGCCGAGAGATGTCGGTTCTTGTGGTCCGTTAACTTCCACTTTTACGGCACTGGGGAAGTGTCAATAGTCACATCGGGTGTCAATCGTAGTTATTTGAATTCAACTAGGCTCTGCAGCCTATGTTTCAGCCGAATGTGAATTCATATAGATGAAATTGTCATAAAATTGATCGCAAGTCAATTGTGTCCATCAATGTCAAAAAATCGGAACGTTGGTCAAAGCAGTACGAATGTTCATACATATACATATAACCATACCACTATAGTATCTTTATGGTAGTTAAGTGGATGAAGTTGAGAACAATTTTTTATTTCTATTCATCCAAAATGGGTCAATAAATATGAGCTTACATGGTTTGTCATAATCGATCTCTGACTTAAAGCGACGACGATCTCTTCGGAGCTACTGTTTTCGGCATGGGGTGTCAACTTGCACAGGTTTCCCGGTTAATTTGGGAGAGGAAAGAAAAATAGATCAGGAAGGGGGAATTATTGAGGAACTGGGAGAAGGAAGTGAGAGACGTGGATCTAAGGATAGGATGAGTGTAATAAAAGAAGGCGGTAAAAAATGAGACTGAAACTGGTGTTGAGTGAAGTGGACGAGGAAGATGGCAGTGAAAGAAGTGAGAATTGAAGAGGATGTAGAAAAAGAACTGAAAGAAGAAAGACTGGAAGTGATGTTGTGTGAAGTGGATGTGGAAGAAAGATATGAAAAAAATAGACTTCAAGAGGTGTTAAGAGATGGATGAGGGAGAAAGTTGTGAAATAAGTGAGACTTCAAGAGGTGCTAAGAGAAGTGGATGTTGAATAAAATTTTAAACAATTAATTATTCTCAAGGTAGAGCAGCAGGGATAGGCTCATTGTCACCGGTATTATATGCGCCAACATTTTTTTCTATATAAAATAAAAGGGGGTAAATTAAGGTAAAATATCAATTCCTACAGCACTTACCTATAAATATACAGTGCATGATGCTCCATCTAGAAAATAGGACTACCAACATTATTTTTGAAGGCTCATAAATTATGTAATTTGACTGTGAATCAAACATAAACTTTATTAAGAAATGAACTTGCAAGATCTTTATCTAGTACGTATTTTTCAGGCACCAGAAGTCACGCATTCATAATCTGAAAACTATATCAAGTGACTGATACCGAACATGAAAATGCTTATTAATCATAACCTTGACAAACTTTTCAGGCATTAATAGCGTAAAATCTATGAATGCTCACACCGTTTTCATCGTAAGGTAATGTAGACATTTCTGTACGGTTGGCCGAACTAAACGTTACTTCATGTCTAGGTTAAAGGAAAGCACGAACAGGCACAGACATGTGCATTACTGTGACGTACTAAATGTTTCTGTCGAATTCCACCAGTTCACACTCACGGTCATCGAAATCATAGATTTCGCTGTCATTAATAACTTTAGAACCTACTGCATTGTATAAAACAATTACCACAAGAGGATACGCGAAGTTGATCTAAGGATTGCAACGAACGAATTGAATCAGGATCATGAGAGTGAATCTTTGGACTAGGATTAGTTGAAAAGATGCTTCCGGAGGTGAGTGATTGCAGTGCATTTCTTAATGACACGAGGTTATCAAGATTTTCAAAAGTTTGGTATGGTGATTTTATTGGAAGAAGTTGTGTTGACTTATTTCATGTCAACAGAGTTGGCCGGGGTGCCTTTTTAGTAAAAGACAGCCGGGTTGAATCATTTTATAACTTGTCGGATCTATAACAAATTTTGCAGATCCTGGAGAACATCGGGTGTGCTCTAAGTTTCAGGGAGTTGGGGAAATGACTTGGTTTTGACGATGTTGGGAGGAGTTATGGAGATCTGGAAAACTTGCTATGAGTGATGGGGCCTGTCAGCATTTATGATGAGGATGAGCAACGTGTATACGTACGCAGCCCAAAACGCTGATCGAAACACCTTACTGGTCTCAGTAGAGATATATTTAAGAATAAGATCTTGGACACCATGTATATAGTCTTAAATATATTGACATAAGGCCGCTGGCCATCGATTCACGTGATTACAAAACAATGCAAAACAAGCAAATGTTGTTCTATGAAGTCTTATTGATATACATAGCCATTGCTTACCTTATAATGAAGATTTATATGTGGCATCATTGTTATCACGCTCCTGCAGGATAAGTCCGATACACAATTATATTTCCTAAAAGCAATGGCTTTACGCATAAGGTATATTGAAAGAATTGATTTACCGCAAGGTGGCTATAATATCGGGGATTCATTTTATTTTGCTGGCATATTTTTATTGTAATAGTGCTCACGGAATTGGATGTTAAATTTCGATACATTCATTACATTAAGCTTTACTTCTGCCATACGAATGGCGCTAGAGACAGCAAACATTGGTCTAAATTAATTACAATAATGCGTTAATAAAATAATATTGATGATTCTCAGATCACTCAACGACAATTTGACTTCATCAGATGCAATATTCAGGTTTTTGAACAATTCTTCGTAGAATATCGCCTAAGTATGTTCTAGGAAGGTGAAAGGGATTTTATAGTACACTAAATTTCCAATAATGCTTTACAAAAGATAGAGTGAAATTGTTTATAAAATTTGAGAAAGATTTCGTGCTTCTTGCAACTTAAGGAACTCAAACGACACAAAATATGAAAAAAATAGACGAGTATATACGATATGCGCAGCGTGCTCAATCTTGATCGAACCACATTTTAGGCTTCGATTTCCACTGATCGGTGCAGCATTTTTAAGGCCTTCTGATCATTTGCTCCTTCATAAACAACTTAACGAGGGTCATATCCCAACTGCGGGAGGAAGGGAGATGTAGAATTTCCGAGCCTGCTCCGAGGCATCGAATATCCCTGGATCGTCGGCAGGTTTGACGTATCCAGGGGCCATACTTTCAAAACTGGCTAAGTGAACGTAAGTACTTACCCACTATGATTGTCTATGATTGGTGGATTTTGCTTGAAAGGACGTCAATGATTGGCTGATGAACTTACGATCTCTTAACTTTTTTTGAAAGTATGGCCCCTGGTCTTCCGGAAAGATGTATATTCTGGAAATGTGATCATCACATTGGTGGTCCAATGATGTCCGAAGATCTGAAGTAAATAATACTAAATTGGTTCAATTAAACTTTATGTTCCAATTCTAAAATTGAAGTCATTGCATCACTTATCCACCACCGTCCACCACAGAGTATAAGCTTCGTCCATTCCACAGTTTTATTACGGTTCTGGAAATCGATTCGGTAGTTGCAAAGTCGTCACTAGATTTAAGGCCGTTAAAGGTTCCATCCCTCCACTACGACTCCATAAACGGCCGTGGCCAGTCACGCCGACAGTCGTAAAACCGGCGTATAATAGCTCCCACCAACACAATTACCTAAAGCATTAAACTTTATTTCCAACAGCCACGGGTAATATGGAATATGAAAGGAGCCAATGTTGAATTTTGGAAAAAAATTCTTTTCAGTGGACCAATTCAGTTATAATAATACTAACAAAAATAACATATTTTGAATGAGCTTCAATATTCAACAAAGCAAAAAAATATTAATAATGCATTTATTGGATTTTGCCGGATTACTCTCATATTCAGATACAAAATCGAGGCACAACAAACGTGGAACAAAGACTTTCCCGCTACCAAATCGAAAATATTTACACAAGTCTGCTGATAAGTTTCACTAGTTATACTAGCCTGCTCGTTTGATTACTTTTAGTTTTTCACTTGATTAATTAAAATAAAACTATTTCCATATATTATAATTGCTAGAAGCAACTATACGGTAGATAATTCATCGTCGGGTTTCTGCGTTTTAAATTGCATATGGTAATCTCTTTACTCATGTCTACCCCAGCCGTACAAATTATTTTACATTAAACATTTTGCTTCCGCATATTTAGTACTGAAAATAATTTTATATCATAAAAACAACATTACCAATATATTTTTATCTCCTATGATGAAAATTCTAGATAGTGTCAAATCTTATAAAACTTCATTTAGTTCAATGCATTTAATTTAGGTTAAGTACTCATGTACTTCTGAAGCAAGTGTTATTGAGAAAATGTCGTTCGACATGTTGGATTTGCATTGCATAAGATTATTCCATTTTTCCAGGGGCAAATTCATCATATACGAGTAATGAATATCAACTCTCCCCGAGTATTGTCCTCGCTTCATTTCAAGAGAAGAGAAAAGAATAATAATGAATATTTTTTACAACATTTGCGCACTGATGAATGTTATACGCTCATCACATCTGGTCGCATGATAGCGCAACTCTTTTTTGTAGGCTTAGATTCAGGCCATTCGAACTTGATTAGCAGCAACGAATGAAATTTGGCGAATAGCGCAACGGAACATCGCTGCAGTGAGACTAACATCACTGCAGTGAGACTAACATCGCTGTAATGAGACTAACATCGTTGCAGTGAGACTAACATCACTGCAGTGAGACTAACATCGCTGTAGTGAGACTAACATCGCTGTAGTGAGACTAACATCGCTGCAAATATTTTTGCATTAGCCACGCCTGCATGCGTTTTTTTAAACCGACATTAACGTTCTACTCAGGGTAAGCGAAAGTTATATTGACTAATTGGTGCATTTGTTGCCATCATGTCAACAACTTATTGTGCTTTTTTTGCAAACTTACTTTTAGAGATTGACTAATTAAAAATTATAAAAACAGAAGTAAGCGAGACAACTTAATTAATTAACTTTGCAAGAGCTGCCCAAACCACAGGAATAAGCAGTTGTTTGAAAACAAAATAAGTATGAAGTATTTTTTTGTGCCGTTATGAAGCCCTTCATAAAATATATGTTGCGTTGTCAAAAACAAGGTTAATTGTTTCGAGACCAACGCCCTCAGGCAAAACTGTCAAGAAAACGGAAAACCACGTCCCTCTTCCGCGATACATAAATTCTTACTTGTACCCTATTTCATTGAGAATGAAATAAAAAAATTGCATTATTCAGCCGCCTAATCTAGAAAGAGTTTCATTTCGAGGTAATCTGGTAAACTGCCCGAGCTGATCATTTATGTGTGATGATTTAGTTTAATTAACAGAAAAACATAGGCGAGCCTGCGCCTGGAAATCAAACCCAGTTTTTATACAGAACTGCTACCGATTTGAGGTCAATGTCACTATTGCCCTGAACTTGATCAACTCTCCATGATCTCTCAGAACGGGTTTTTATGCCAGAAGGGAAGTTAGCGGAACTTTGAAAAATATTACCGGATAATAGCAGACAAATCCGTGACGATCGACAATAATCGTATGGTGATTTGGCCACTGATATTTCGACCATCTTGTTGTTTGAGATTTCCGGAATTGTAATAGCAAGTTAGTAAAAATAAAAAAAAATGCAGTCTGGTCGACGATATTCAATTAAATAAGTTTTTTATTTACTGCCCATTTTCATGGCTACCAGAGATGAACTACTGGTGTAATTTAATTGCACCAAATTGATATGTCGACAAAAAATTACGTTTGAAATGGAAAAAAAATTTGCCACATACATGTCACTTTCTTTAGTTAATATCTGGCTTGTTTTGGTGTAAATGAAAATATACAGATGAAATGTTCGAGGATGCACTTATCGAAGCAACAGCTTCCGTTGATTGATAAAATTTTTTCAATATTTTTAACCCTGCTCTTACCTTCAGCTGCGGCCTTTGAGTATCAATGGAAAAAAAAAGTGGCCAAAAGTGCTTTATATGAGAGCACTAGATTGGTTCCCGCACATGTCAATTAGAGAATAGAAGATATCTTATTCGAATTAAAATTAGTTCAGTTATTTATTGAGGTCGAGGTGTTTTTATGGCAAGGGCCATATAAATTAGCGATAACCTACTATTAGCGTCTCCGATAAATCCGATATAAATTAGCGATAACCTACTTGACAGGTAAAACTTTTCGCCATTTTCAATCACGATTTCAGTATTCAAACCACGTAGCTGGAATTGATCAAGCATGAGAAAGCTGGCTGCTTACTCTCATTAATAACCCATGCACAAATACCGCAAATTTCCTCTTAAATCTTAATCGAGTTTATCATTTAAACGCGGTAATATTAACCCACCGGGAAAATTATCAATGTAAAGTAAATTTTTAATTAAGTTCATAACTCTAATATCGTTAAATGCATCATAATTAAAGTTCAATTTTTTGCTGTTTCCTCTTCATTTTTAACTATTTTCCATGCCTTTTTAAACGAATTTGTGAGAGCAAGATCAAGATATGCATTCATGAGTTACTAACAGAAAATCATTGTATAAAGTGTAATAAAATGTTAAAATTATTCGTTTTTCACATCTTTTTATTTTGCATGATTAATTTTTAATGCCTACGAAGAAACAATGCTCGAATTCCATTAGTAATGTATTAGCGGTTCTTCCTACAACCTTTGTTTTTTCTTGAACGATTTTTCATTAAAAAAATTGTATTTAGATATATTACTATTATATGCATGATAAATGGAGCTTGATGGAAACTCAATATATTACTCTAACAATGAATATTACTGTAGAAATAAAGTTATGGAGAAAGAAGTCATTCATTCTCAAGCGAAAGGGTTAGAGAAGGAAAGAAATTCCTTTGACCAGCAATTTTCTGACTAGAGCTTTACGAAGAACGCTTTTTAGTCATTCCTGGGGTTCGGTAATTGGCAGATCAGATAAAATAAGAAATATTGTAATTGTTGAGCAAGGTTCGTGGAATTTATAATTTAACTTAAAATATAAAGAGTGAACTGTGAAATGTTAAAGCCATTCAAGTGAGACTAAAATGCTATCGATGATTCCTATAACTTAAAAGCGTTTACTTGGATTGTAAAAAAAACTCGCTTAAACTTGGGTTTTTATTATTTGATGCTGTGAAATTTTTAAGGACGGAATCTTAATATATATGAGTTTAAGTTCTTCTGATTTTGAGATTATATGTTCATAATCGAAAATATTCTGCAGATAGATACTGGAAAGCATTTTCACAACGCCAAATGTTCTAGAATTTGTATTATACCCATTTATCGGACATCATTCTTATTCCGAAATTCTTACTTCTCCCGTTTTAAGAATATAATTAGTAGGTTTAAGAATTGTAAACCTCACATTCGCAATGCTACCGTGCATTTTAAGTAAAGCAACCATTTGTACTGGCGTTACCGATGATATTTCTACCTCGGGAATGCATCAGTTGATCATTTCATTCCAGATAAGCTAGATGGAATGCATAAGTTTGCTTATACAGTCGAGCCAGCTCAACTGTAGACCCAACATTCAAGTTTGAATAACACTCATCGATCATGCATTGCATGTCACATGGATTATTTACTTTAATTTTATGCATAATCTGCGGACTTTTACTTGAGTAAATAAATAATTTGCATCGCATAGATCTTCATATACCCTCGTGGTTTGATGAGTTTTGTGAACAGTAATAAACTTTGTTATATTTGAGGACAAGCAGCTACTTGCTCCCACTGAATAGCGGGTAGTCTAAATATTTGAAATTTTATCTCGATATAAAAAAATAAATGAAAAAATCTAAAATTGATAGTAGGAAAGGAATTGCAATAAAAGGCATAGTATAGTGACAAAGGCTTGTATTTGTAAGAGGCCTACATGAACATGCAACAAAGCCTCTTAAATAATTTAAATTATGATCCTTAGTCATCATGACTAGGTAATTCGTTCGGTTCGACAAGTTATAGAGAAATAGTTTCAGGGTTTACTTCTCATCAGAGTCGCCATCGAAGTCTCCCCCGAATCCACCGCCGATTTCACCGCTGCTTCCGCTGAATCCACCACCGACTCCGCCAACTCCACCACCGATTCGACTGACTCCACCACCAACTCCACCGAATCCTCCTCCGACTCCACCAAGTCCACCTCCGATTCCACCAAGTCCGCCTCCGACTCCACCGAATCCACCTCCGACTCCACCAAGTCCACCTCCGACTCCACCGAATCCTCCTCCGACTCCACCAAGTCCACCTCCGACTCCACCAAGTCCACCTCCGACTCCACCAAGTCCACCTCCGACTCCACCGAATCCTCCTCCGACTCCACCAAGTCCACCTCCGATTCCACCGAATCCTCCTCCGACTCCACCAAGTCCACCTCCGACTCCACCGAATCCACCTCCAACTCCTCCGAATCCACCTCCAACTCTAACAGGGATTTGTACTGGGACCTGAATGGTCCTAACGACTGGCACGGGGACTGTCCTGACCACCTGGAAGGGAACCTTGACGGTCTTGACAGTCTTGATGGTCTTGGGAACGGGGATGTGCTTCACGATGGGGACTTTGACGGGGACTTGGACTGGGAAAGGCTTGGACACGAGCTGCACCCCGGTGGTGATGCTGGGATGCACCACGCGGCCAGAGACCGACTCGGAGGTCACGCCGACTCCAGCGAGACCGCCGCCGAAACCTGAGCCGATGGCACCACCGCCAAAACCGACATTGCTGAAACCACCGCGGAAGGAACCAAGGCCGCCGCCGAGGCCGCCGCCGATTCCGCTTTCCCAGCGGTGGGGACGAGCGGCACTGAGGGCGATGAGCCCGGCGAAAATGGTGAGGGTGATCTAGGGGACAACAATTTTCAATTTACTACGAAATCGTTCAAAAATACCCAAAATATCTTTTTACATCCAATGCCTCGTGCATAGGACATATGAGAGCTCACTAAAATTCCAGCTCGAAAAATATTCTGAAAAATATGAAACATTTTCAAATAACATCAGACTAAAATTTGTAAATTGCTGAAAATTTTCTTTGAGAAATGCACTGCTGTTCAAAAATACCCACTGAATATTATTTCAATTAATTGTTTTCCCAGGTACTCATCAGCAGGAGTTTCAGTATTTTTTCATTGTATTGTAACTAGTAAGAAGGAACAATTAATATGATTCGAAGAATTTTCGAAAATTCTGATATTTTAGGAAATCCCAAACTCCTGAATGATTGCTTTGTGTTTGCAGTTTATAACAAATCGAAAAAAGTACGACCGCATCGTACATGGGGCTTAATTTATTTGTCCCTATCATGAGGCTTTGAATGCAAGCTTACAGAGTTCATTTTGAAGAAGTTGCTACAGCAGAAGCAACAGATCAGATGATGCTTGTGTTCGCTTACGGGAATCTTTTATACGAAAGCGCCCAAGGTCAACGAGCTCTCTGCAGTTAGGAACTCACCCCGTTCGCCCTGCCCTCTATGAGCTAGGGTTCCATTATCGCCCTCAAACTTCTTAGGGTCCCGAGAAACTATGTCAGGCGTAGAAAGCGCGTTTACCTCCGTGATGACTTAGCAACTCAGGTTTCGCTCCCCACCCTAGCTTGTACCCTCAGACCTTTTACAGTATACGCACTTCGATCATTAAATGATATGAAAAAAAGGGGCTGGGCGTACTAAGATACTGATAATATTTTAATACAGTGGCGTGTTTGCCATCTCGTCCAGAATAGAGATCAGCGTGAAATTGCTTTTACTGACGTGAAGTTTTTCTACGTCTGGGTGCTAAATAAGGAACTCACCTCTGGTGAATATCTATTATGTTCATGTTTTATTCCGTGCTTACCTATCAGCTTAACACATTTTGGCTCTGGAACAAGTGCATTCTGTTAGTCATACTTAACTATGTAAAGAATGATAATCGTTGAAAGAAAATCACCCTGCAATATTTTTTAACATAATTATGTTTTGTTCGTACATCTGGATTCGGATTCAAGTGAAAATGATTTAAATTAAATAAAAGACTTCTTCAAACATTTTTCGCTGGAAAATAACTTTATCCACATTTTTCGGAAATCTCCTCTACGAGCTTTCAACCAAGCATTACAAAATAAATAGAAATGTCTTATACTCGATTTCTAATGTGTTTCAAGGTACTGTATCTCTGAGCCAAGTAATTAAAATTTGTGTTACCAGGTTGTTTAGAATTCATATGCCAATGTTAATTAGCTTGTATATAGGATACACACAAACACTTCCTAATGAAACTTGCAAAAAATTATCTTTTGTAAACAACTGCTATTTCATCAACACTTCCCCCACCATTTAAAACATATTTAACCTGTGAAAAACTTGAAAACTTTGCAGGTATATCGGAAGCGTTATATTTAACTGATTCATCTCTGAACTATATAAATAATTATTGCGTTAATTCGTCTCTAGATGTTTTTTTTAAAATTCATGGTTTTTAATCTGTTTTCATATCTATGCGCATCCATGAAAATATTAATTTGCATAAGATCAGTTAAATTAAGTTATTTATTTAAGTTATTTCCACTCGAACCACCTTCATTCGGTTTCTAATAACGCATTAAGAAAATGTGGTATAGGTTCTGATCAGAATATATTGGTCTCCTTATGTCTCTTTGTTCCACATCACGTCGTGGATGACAATTATAATTTACATGTCGGGGGCCATACTTTCAAAACTCGCTAAGTGAACGTAAGTACTTACGCTCTATTTTCTTGTCTATGATTGGTGGATTTTGCTTGAAAGGCCGTCAACGATTGGCTGAAGAACTTACGATCTCTTAACTTTTTTTTAAAGTATAGGCCCAGGAAGTTTAGCATCCGCTACAATTATACGATACTTTTATACGATACGATTTCACGGAAGTTACAATGCCTACACGATACTCGATGATGATCAGTGAGAAATTCTATATTCCTCACCATTAATTTTTACATAAGTTCAAGGTTGTCTTCATTTATTCCATGTTTCTGATTTCACTTGTAGAATAAGTGTATTTTGTAAGTCCGGGGACTAGAATCAGTGAGAGTAGGGGTTAAAAAGTGTGCCTCTAGGCACGTTATTAGGTCAAGTCTCAGCGATTTCTTATTTAGTGTTTGCGATTTGGTGAAAGTTAATGAAATGATTCACCATTTGAGTAACATTAAGCATCTGCTTAGATTTCGATGGAACATCTACAACGCGGCAACTGTTCAGTGCACTGAAGTCAATTAAGTATCTCTAAAGACTCTAACTTGCTATTATCTTTTTCCCGTATATTTTTTTAGAATGACTGGCGTTTACACTTCCTTTTACTAAGTTTTTTACGCATTTTCTAAGAAATTTCTATATCTGTGGGAAGTTGGAGATGGTTTTAGGATTAAAATTTCAACGTAGTTTAAAATGCCAATTCAAATCTTAACTTGCCAATTTAATGTCTTGTCATTTGTCAAGATTTATTATTTAAATCGATTACAGTTTTCACACATCTAGCGCGGCAACCCCTTACCGTGCTCGCGAATGTCACTTGTTCAAATTTAATATCAATTCTATTTCTTCATTTCCAAATAAATAAAACCTCAAATTATTTAGCGCATTTTATCATTTATGTAAAGAAAAGGCGCTATTGTGCTCGTCATGTCCGTCCGTCCGTCTGTCCGTCCGTCCGTGACTTCACGTTTTCGCCGACGAGAAAACACGCTCTCTGTCACTCACTTCATGCAGTGAGTACTGAGTTATATTTTTTCTATCTTTCCATCGAACTTCCAACCCCTCCTACTAAATATCCGCTAATTTCTTGAATTATTCTTTTCGCGAATAGTGTTTATCACACTGGGCTATAGAAACTCAGGTCGGTGGTTTTGCGTAAAATCATTTAATAATTGCTGAATACCATTGATTTCCTGCCCTGGTCATTAGAACCGTCAGTAATGTTAACTGATTTCCTTTCCATTATACAGTAATCCTGTGCAACATCACACAGCATTTTTCTACGGTAAGATTGCGTCACTATTTCTATCAACCATCAAATTACCAGACCTGAACTCAAGCTACAAGATAAATTAATGCCTTTCATATCTGGAACCCCTTCTTTATCCAATTTATTATTTATTTTGATTCAGCAGTCTAACACTGATCAACTTTGTCTAATGAAAATCCAAGTTTCGCGCTGGGATTAATAGTTGAGTGTGAATTTTCACGTAGAACCTGTTTCTTGTACCTGCAAACGGATTGAATTGAACGTTAAACATTCTATGATTATTTTGATTGTAACTTGCTGATTGTGTGAAAACCTCCCAAATAGTGGCTTGATGACAATGAAACTGAAACGAACAGATTACTAAAATTTAAATACTGATTTAAACATGTTGAGCGGCAGCCCTCATTTTTACAAAAATATTATGAGCTTTGTAACAATTGAAAACAATTGTGATTGTTCCCTGACATTATTTGAGTGCCACTGATTTAGGAAAAATTGTGAGCTCTAGGTTTGAGCAAAATATGAATTCAAAAGTAGATTCTTTGAGTTTGTTGTACTAATAAGGATTCTTATACATACAGGGAAGCTAATTATTTATCTTCCGATAATTATTGATGGAATTATTCGCAATTTGCATTCAGTATAATGTAATCAATTTGAAGCAATTACAAAGTATAATGGATCGCCGAAAAATATAGGGCACATTGATAATGACGTTATAGACCACTAATTTATCCTGCATCCTCGTTTCGAGGATCAATATCGTGAGTCGTAATTAAGTAGCTTCCAGCACTGATTTTAACTGAAGGATTTGAATTCCATCACAATCTGGAGGGAGTTTAACTAAAAGCCTTCAATATTACAATTTTTACTGAAATGCGGAAAGTTTGAGGTTTTCCTCCAAATGCGTATACCTCCATCGAGGGAAACCATTACTCAGAGACGAGCTGTCCATTAAACGTGTGCACCGAATGGTTATCCTTGGATTAGGTTCAGTGCCAAATTCGAGTGCCAAAACATGAGATCAGTGGTAGGGGTTGTTAAAAGCAATAAAATTACGATTGCATAGTTAGAAATGGAAAATTTTGTAATTTTTACGAGAATTTAACAGCCAAATTCGAGCAATGAAAAACTGCTCTGATGATCATCATGGAAAAATGAAAAAAGGATATACGTATTTGAACAAATACAAGTACCCCATATAGAGATCCCAGTAATGATATAAATTGAATTGTGTAAATGCTATTTATCAACAGTTTACATGGCGTTTGCAGTGTAGTTTTCTTTCTCCAAATTTTTAACTAATTCAGATTTATTATGATTGACCCAGTGCATCAAAGCCCTCTGTTTTTTAAAGATTTTCATCATCGTTATCACAGCAATAATAGGAATCTGACAACTAACTGCCCATAACCTTTCCGCAATATTGCTATCATGACAGTCGTATTTTGGCAGATGAGTTGCACGACGCGATTTTTTGCCAGTTCGAACAAGCTGGTCATCGATCGTGAACTAGACGCTTCCATGCACGGCCCTGGTGAAACTAACAGCCTAATGTCAAGGCTCGATGTGACAGGAATGAATTCACAGCGCTTCAATTTGCGGATTTTTTTCAGACTGACTTATCAATCGGTACTAGAAGCTCGGTTTTCCCAAACATTATCTCAAATTACGAAAGATTTTAGTTGGTAGGTGATTTAATAGAAGGATTAATAATTTTAACTTCCAAAGAAATGCCATGAAAATAATATTCTGCTCATTTAGCAACAAAAGGTATACATTTGTTGCGCAATAGCGGCTCATCCAATTTCTCAGATAACTGATTCCAAATTCAGCTGATTCTACAGTGACTTGTAATTAGGCTGGAAAACAGTTCACGGCTGCCTGGTACTTTATTTGACATTGACAGTGAGAAATATTTTATTACTCTCATTCTTGTCATTAGAACAGTGATATCATATTAATGTCGGTAAAGCCATTGTAAGCACGTAATTTTGAAATTCTTAATGGACACATTCCACCATATATTTCTCGAGATGTATTAAACCGCTTTTTCGACGTTTTCCGCTAAGCAAGGCCGTGAAGGAATAAATTCTTCGTTGTTCGAGGTGCAGGGGCTGTTTTTCGGCAGTCACTGCCGAAGTCATTGTGATACTCTTGTGAGGAAGCAGTTGACATGGCTTGTTCCCGCCATTTGCGCAGGAACAAGCCAAAGGACATGAGCCAAAGGACACAGGAACAAGCCAAAGGACATGAGCCAAAGGACACAGGAACAAGCCAAAAGACATGAGCCAAAGGACACAGGAACAAGCCAAAGGACATGAGCCAAAGGACACAGGAACAAGCCAAAGGACACAGGAACAAGCCAAAGGACATGAGCCAAAGGACACAGGAACAAGCCAAAGGACATGAGCCAAAGGACACAGGAACAAACCAAAGGACATGAGCCAAAGGACACAGGAACAAGCCAAAGGACACAGCTGATTCGTACAATTTCAGTCTTCTACACAGCCTCCCTGAGAATATCGACTGATTTATTGTCCCTTAATGGCGAGCCGTTTAGTGATGGTTTCATCGAGGATCTTGCGTCGATGCATGGCGCCAAAATTAGAGTAAACAATTATCAGGACCTTTTTGTCTGCAAGTGAGCAATAACTCAGGTGTGTTTATTGTAGGGAATACAAGTGGACTTTGAGATCTCCCCTACTGGTATTGCCTTATGTGAAAAATTGTTCGTTATCACAATATTCCAATATCCGGATACCTGTTAAACGTTTGTAAGAGAGATAACACTGACCGTGTTTATTATAACTAATATCTATTCTGCAAAGAAACTGAATACGATAATATCAAATGACCAATGCAGCCTGATAACCATTTTAGCCGAAAATTTCACAGTCTAGTGTACCAAATTTTAATATAACAATAAAAACAATCATGGCCTCTGGTCATGGTTGTCTTCTATCCTCGCCATCGTGTCCGCCATCTTAGAAATCCTGGGCCTCCTGCTTCAATGACTTGCAAAATTCTGTGTAGGCAGTAATGTTGAAGGCTATGGTTTTTGTCTGCATTTAAACAGTTGATGGGTACCCAGATATTATTTAAATTTAAATTTTGGTCTTAGACTAAATAAGAAGGATTTTTACATTAATATATTAAGGTATGTTTTTTATATATGAAGTAAAATTAGTGAAAATATTCGAATATAGTTTTTGTATCTTAATAATGATACTGAATGGTCGAGAGAGACGTGAACAGCAAGGGTAGATAGATTCTTTAGGATCCCAGTTTGTATGGAACATAGTTTGAGGGTGAACTGTAACCTAAGTTATGAATCTCATTAAAATTTAGGTTGTAGGTATTGCGAATACTGAGAATGAAGATTCACGCGATGATCGTGAGTGTGTGACGCGATTGTTTCGAGACCATAGACCGAGTATTTTTACCACATTCGCAGGCTTACCTCAAGAATGTTTTAACACTCGAGGAATTCGACGTCTACTCCGAGGGTTGGGGATAAATGGTTGGTTCTTGAGAGATAACAGTCGCGTCGGTTAGCTTATCGCGACGGCCGTAGCTGTCAGGCCGGCGGCCTATATAAAAAGCCGTGAAAAATTTAACTCCTAGCTACAGCTAAAATTCTTGTAAAAAAATTCTGACATCTGCAAGTGTCGACTAAGATTTTTCTAACCTTTTTCACGACCACAACCATTCCGAAAAACGGTCAATAAAAATTCTATGGCCATGCAGAACTTGAGAAATAATTCAAAGAGACAACATTAAAGCTACAGAAGGACAACCGTTGTACGACTATTCGAAACTGTACGACCGTCATAACGACAGAGGACGTGAGCGAGCGATAAGGTCGCGACATAGCTCCTGTGTAACTCTATATAAGAGATGGCTTTACGTTTAAAATTTTCCTTTAAGGAAGAAATTTTTGAATAGGAATTAAGAAGATGTATTAGTTGTGAAACGATCGGTTAAGCTCACTGTTTAAAGATTAAGTATTAAAATTACTAGATTGCTTAAACCGCAAGTTTATCAGGAATTTAAAAACAGAGAAAACTGCTGCTGCTTTTCTTATAGGTTTTGAACTTTTGAACTGACGATGGAGCTGGACTCCAAAACGTTTTCATTCTTAAGAAATGGTTAATATTCTGCCTGTTTTCTTTGCTTTCAAATTCCTTTTAAAAATTAAGGGTTAGGTTTCGAAAGGAATAAACATCAAATTATGAATTTATTCATATGTAGTATTTTAGTAACAGTGATTTTCTTAACTTACGATGTGCACTTTATTTACCCAGTATAATTAAAAATGTCGAAGTTTTTTATTTTACCCTAATGTACTCCATATGCCAACATAAATTTCGAGAGGGTTTTTAACAAAACTATTTCATATTTACCGACTAGGCTAGCCGCACGATACCGAAATTTAACTATATATTTAACATACTAGGATAAGGTAGAATACTGAATGTGAAGATAAGTATAATAATATTCAATAAAAACGACAAACTAGTCTAATTTCTTGTGATAATCAGATGCAACATCAAAAAATTATTCAATCAATATCATTTCCACATCACAAAAATAAATACTGGGTTGCAAATAATAGCATTTCAACACGAACATTCAACCAAGTTTTGCCTTCGATAAGAAATTGAAATTTGTACTTCCGTCTCATATATTATTATTATTTCTCTCGGTGCCGGCCGCAAAATTAGGCTCGAAACAAGCAATATTGCGTGTCATTGTGGTACGATTCCCCTTTAACCACCAGTTAACAAACCCCACTCATCGCCTAACAAGTTTTTGCACCTTAGCCGTCAAATGCATCTCCTAATTCTGCACTCCGCACCAACCTAGATAACTGCACCACCTGTATTAATTTCACACCTATCTAGAATATGTGCTAAATTACCTCGTGCATTTGAGCAAATCTATTTTATTAGGGTGATGGAACTAATTGAAAAAGTGGTTCACACTCTGCATGAGCACAAATCAAGCACGCCAATGAGATTCATTTTTCCTTTCGCGGAGCCAGCTGAGCCCACCAGCTGTGGTGAATTCAGGATTAATCATTAATTTTAATTTACATTAATTAATTTTACGACGAAAACATGGCAATCAATACCAGGTTTGACTCATCAATACTCTTTGTATGAAAGACTGAATAAACCCAAAAAGATTTAATCGTTTTTTCTCATAATTTAACTGTCATCAGAAGTCTCGTCCCTCGTTGAAAATAATAAAATTATGTTGATCACAGTATTTTGTTTAACGCTAACAATCAACTTGAATGTTGATGATTTGTTCAACTTGATGTTGACGACTTGCTCAACTTGATGTTGACGACTTGCTCAAATTGATGTTGATGATTTGTTCAACTTGATGTTGACGACTTGCTCAACTTGATGTTGACGACTTGCTCAAATTGATGTTGATGACTTGTTCAACTTGATGTTGATGACTTGCTCAACTTGATGTTGACGATTTGCTCAACTTTATGTTGACGACTTGTTCAACGTGTATGATGTCGACTTGCTCAACTTGATGTTGACGACTTGAATAACCTGTACTTGGGTGGCAAAATATTCGTTTCCCACGCATCGAATCAAAGGTTTGCAGAACCGAAGGATTTTTTGAGATCAGAATCGCGTTCATCGGCGCGCTATTGAAGGCCAAAGCCGGCTGCTGGTCGCCCGCTTATGAACGAGCCTGATCTGATAATCTTGCAATTTTCTGCTTGTAAATACATGGCAACTATACCAATAGTTCTGATATTCATAATTTTATTACATTTGGTTTTCTTTTATACATTGTATTTTATTACGTGGCAACTATATCAGTACGTTCTATTATTGATAATATCGTTGCTATGGTTACATTCTGTTATTCATAATTTTGTAACCCCGGACTGTTTCCAACAATGGATGTGTTTTATAAGAATGATTACAGCTTGATTTAAAATTTTATTGAAATGCTTGCTATGAGTTTTTCACTATGCCTTAACGTATCCTTTTACGAAACGCATATAATCTTACTTCTCACTTATTATTATACGATCTATTCAACTTTCCATACTTTTTCGGGTTATGCAATAAAACCGATAATGAATACTCAAAGCTGTTCCCTTGTTCCATTTAGTTCTCGGAAACAATTCTAGTGTTAAAACCTTGCATCTTGGCTTTGGAAATTAATACCATGGAACAATTTCTCAATTTAAATAAGTTTTTCAAGCTCCGAAAGGTACAAAGATCATATAAGTGCATAGAGATGATAATCTTTATTCTGTTAATATATTGAGTCTCACTCGTCACACGTTTGTTCAAAATTAACTCGAAAAGTCGTCGAACGTTAGCTGTAACTAATTAGCGCATTGAAATATTTTTGTGTTGAATCGCAAAAGCATGATTTTGTTTCATTTTGCATTATTTTCAGCACTTTCGTTTGAAAAAGTTTTTTGGCTTGAAATAAATTTTTGCTTGAACTTGATTTAAAAAAAATTAGCGATCATGATCAAATCAACATCACGTAACCATCACAATAATATGTTTTTGTCTTAGTTGCTACTTATTGCATATTTTTATGAAGAGTGCGTGATAATTAAATTACGGAATACTTATATGTGAATCATACTGTGTTGAACTATTCAAAAGTTAGTATGCTTCTCAAGATGCACGTAACTATTATAACACACGTTTTTTTGCGAAACATGTTGCAAGCGAACATTTAAAACAAAAAAAAAAGGTTCCTTAGTATACTGTTATATTTCATTTATTTATGCATCGTACTTAATTTTTCCCTGATTTTTATAGAGCTATTTAATAATGGAGGCTAAGCGGTTTCATGAAGAGAGAATAATACGTATTATTCCGAATTAATATTTTGACCTCGCTCATCTTTCTTGACCGATTGATTACGTTGCAATGAATAAACTAGCATATGGAGGATTAACAAAAAGCAAGTAGACGATGAAGATAACTTTATTCTTCATCAAAGTAAGATGTTATAAATAATGACTTGCATTGCCCAGCTTTCCTTAAGAAAGCTGTGAGATACAGCGGTAGATGTGGACCCGGTGAGGTACCGAAAACACTCTGAGGCATTGGAAAATTTCAGTCGATCAAACATGGCCAACATTTTCGGCGCAAATTGCAGCTTTTTGTGTTATTTTCACCATTTGTGCTCGAAGATGGGGACCTTCACTGGAACCTGGACCTTCTTGACGACTTCGATGGGGACTTTCTTGACGACCTCAACGGGCACGCTAACCTTCCTGAGGATGGTCACGAAATGGGGCACGACGAAGGGCTTGGTCACGACGAAAGGCTCTGGCACGTAATTAGCAACCGGGGAGGGGATCACAATGGGCACGTTGGTCTGGACATTTCCTCCCACGACGGCGTCGATACCACCGCCTCCGAAACCGCCACCAAGACCGCCACCGAGGCCAACACCACCTAAACCACCACCGAAGCCGCCACCTAGGCCAACACCACCGAGACCGCCACCTAGGCCAACACCACCGAGACCGCCACCGAGGCCGACACCACCATGACCATGCCCGTCAGCGGCGACCGTGGCGATGACGACGGCGAATATGATGCTGGAGATCTGAAGAAGTCAAAAGCTTACATTAAATCTCCATCGAATTACAAAATTTCCTGAAATGCACTGTAAAATCTTAACGGTTAATCACACCCAAAATGCTTGCAAGCGGCGAATTTTTAACATTTTCCTTACCCAAAAATATAATGCATAGATATTTTACCTCCCGTTTCAATTAAAAATGTAAAGACATTTCTTTCATCCATGACTAAACATTAAATTTGATTAAATTTACACATTAAATTTAGATTCCAACCAAATGAACCTCAGCAGCAATCTTTACTCACCGCGTTCATTTTGGTTGTTTTGTATAGGAGCGTAAGCGACAGAATGCTCTTCCTGGGCAGACCCGCAACTTATATACAAAATAGCGCGCGCCTGAAAAACGCTCAGCGTGCCAGGGTCTCCTAACCTTGCTGAGTCGCGCTGTTCCTTTGACCTTCCAAGGGTGGAAAAAAACTCAACTCTCCCCGACTCGGCACGCGGACAAGCACTAGGCGAACCCAGTCTGCACTGAATACCCCATACCTGCGGGCGCTAGTTCCTTCACATCATGGTGCTGCCAAAGTCACTGGTGTTGATAACGTATTAAAACATTTTCATAACGTATTAAAACATTAAAAACATTTTCTTTGTATTTTTTATATATTCTTGCTTTTGAAGTGCAAGAAATGTGTTCATAAATTGTATCATTTGGTCGATTTTATTTTACAGCATTTTTGAAAACATATAAGGGGCTTGTTTGACCATATGGGTTCGTTGAGGGTCATTAAAAAATTCTTTTCAGGGCACTTACTGCATTCGGGCGAGATTACATTTATTATTATTATTATTATTCTGTTAACTGTTTAAAAATTATTACAGTAGAACTGGAACAAACCAAATGGGAATATTGGATATGAGAGTTGAATATTAAATTTCAAAACATTAAATTCATTACGGTCACTTTCGATGAAAAGTACCTAGCATGGAGTTTGACAATACACGCTAATAAACTGAAGATAAGAGCTGAAGTGAAAACTAATGCATTTAAATTATTTTATTTTGCATTTTTCAGCGAACTCTCAATGCACTCGATACATACTTCAATTCACTCAGTGTACCAAGCTAATCTTGGTCCCGTCTTAGGCAACCTTTTAAAGTTGCTGCGCAATATGCTACTCGCCTGATTATTCCTGGCTATCCTGGCAGTTATCCCGAATAATCCAAGAACTTGACTAAATTATCCATAGAATTTTAGAAAATTTATTTGAATTTCCTGGGGCACTCAAGTGCAAGTTTAAGAGGTCTCCTTCATTCGAAGAAAATAACGCACCCAGGTAGAAAACCTGACTCAAATTCTGAATTGTCTCCCTCTACATTTCATCCAATTGGATGACAAAAAAAATTGATGCAAGCTAGATATTTAGAAATTTAGCTTTGATATCCTACCAGTAATAATTATATACAATCTACCCATTGCAAAACTATGCAGCTTGTGGGCATTGAGGCAGAAGTGACTAACTTGAATTGGCAGTTAAACACAAGAATTGTGTAGGACAACTAGTGGGGTTTCTCGTTAAAGATCAGTTCAAAAAATGTGTTAACAGACGCTATATTACATCGTATTCGAATTTACTATAATAAACCAATGGGGAATTAATGGGATGTTTCAAATACGTTGCACCATCACAGCAGAAACCGAGGCAAAACCGTTCCGCTTTTTTATACCTAAAATATAACAGACATGCAGCTGCGCAAGTAGTACTGAATTTCACCCAGAAATTAAAAAAAAAAATTAGTTTTGTGGTTCACGTTCCAATACGGTTAACTCTTAACCATACCGTCCATACGTTATATTAAGTCTGATTTTTGAGTAGAGATAAGTTTTCCATGGTGAGAACTACTCTGTCTCTTTAAATTCATTGAAGAAGAAAGCATCTGCGCTAAAAACTCATCCAGTTTTGTTTCATGACGAGCAAGCCGTCATGCCTCAGCTGGCCAAGCTGTGGTTCAAGGTCGCGTATAATTGGCAAAGTTTCGGATGCCTGATACAAAATTCCGGTCATAGAGTTCAATAGATAGCTCAGTCTCCCCGCCTGCATGATAGCTTAGTTAAATTTGAAAGAATTCGATTTACATGCAGGCCCTTGTATTATGTATTTAGGTCATCAAACGGTCGTTTACGTTGAACAATGGGCAGTTCGATCAGAGGCTGTCGTTTGTCCGTTGCCGAACGGGCTGTTTGAAAGCTGCTAAATTTGTTAGGCTCTCAGTTAATAAACTGCAATGGCAGGAGTGGAGTCTGTTTATAAAAAAAATTCTAGAAAACAGCGGTTTTTTCAGTGATCGAGATTTAAACTGAAGTCAATCGGTTTCTGTACAAGGTATTATGAAAGAAATTCCGTCGACCAGACCAAATAATATTCAGCTTAGTTGAACATTAGACAATTAAATGAAACCAAAATTTGAATAGAACCAAGGTTTTCGTCATATTTAACTTGCCTAAATCTTTTAAATGTTTTAATAATTCGTCAAAATTAAATTCAAAATCTAATCAAAGTTTTTTAGTTACGTGATTGTGCAAAGTGCACGACCGTAAGACCTTATATATTCTCCATGAAAAAAAACTCTTCTATAGGTCCGTGAAAACATTGCTAAGATTGTTTCAAACTTACGATAGCGACCGGAACGCTCTAGCCATGAAGCGTTCTAACAGGTCAGCGCATATCTAGTGAGTGCAGCAAAAAGACTATCGAATTCTATCAGAATTATTAATCGGGTGGAGAAACGGTCTTTGAACCACCCTAGTAAATACTACTCTCGAAAGCACTTGCTAAATTATTCTTCGTAATTCTGAAGATGCTTGAATCTGCGTTAGGGATGAGAAATGAATGAAAATTTCGATATTTTTTTTTTTGTCGAACCCAGATAAAGAAAACAGCGGCAATCATTATATAAGAAACTTTCTGATATGAATTTTTATGTATCCGAATGTCATTTCGATAAAATTTGAGTACTGTAACAAATTAAAGAAACTCCATTAAATTGATTTCACTAATTCTTGACGTGACGCAAATACCAAACATAACTTTTAGCGAATTTTTTTCTGCATAATACGTGGGTTAAAAAAATTAAATCGTAGAGTATTTATTAAACTCAGGATATCAATAATCAGTTTGTGATGTGAAGTAATACAGTAACAATATCAATTGCCTTATTCACCATACAAATAATACTCTCCATGAAACCGAAGTTTTGTCGTCTCTCTTTTCAAATCAAAATTTGGACTAAAACTCGCCCTATATAAATACTGTTGAAATCATCCAGTCACTAATTATTGATAAATTTATCTTAAATTAAATGGTAAATTTCTTGGATATATGTAATACGCTTCTCAGAGGCAAATTCATGAAAATATCTAAATTTTATATAATTGTTAGCAATTGTTGCCAGTGACGAACGTGGAACTTGAAGTTGCAGTGCAGACACCAATCGGAAGACAATTTTTTCTGCATTCGAATTAATATAATGGCTCTATATAAAATTGCAGCCTCTGAACAGGGTTGAGTAATGTAGACTTCTGTAAAAATATAAATACTATATATTAATCAATTGGTGGTTAATAAATAATTACTTAATAATAATTACTTAATAATTAATAATGAACTATTATATCCATTAAAACTCAATCAAAATAATATTTGTGTCAGACTTACAAATTTGTAACATTTTTGTCGGGCTCGAGTACAAATTTAAAATTAATCCGAATATCTAATCAGTCTTTCATAATTTTACGAAACGACAATAATTTATATATAATCAATATTCCCAATTGGCAACCCTCGTCAACTTTCTATGTTGACATATTTTGCCACCTGCAACCTTAGGAGTGAACACCACGATGACTCGGCTGAAAACTGTCGAGTTATTGGCCATGTGTTCTGGCAATTTACAGGTCAAGTTCAATGAGAGCCGTTGAACTTTTTGCGGGTCCGTCAAGTTCAATGAGAATCGAGGAGCTTTTTTGGCATGACATGCGAATGTGCCTTAGAAAAGAACAGTCTGCTACTTGGTCGTGTTGTAAAATTTTTGGGTATAAAATTATTCTATAATAACCATGGCATGTCAGAAGTAGCCCATTGCCTCAAAAATGGAAGAAATGCACTAGTTAAAACTGATTCAGTATAAAATTACCATATAAGGGATATCTTCTCTTTTTGAGGACTATTCAAACAAAATTTATCAATCCGGTCAACGTGCATATAGGAATCTAATGAATTGCTGAATTTGTAAAATTGTGTAGATTGAATTTAATATCTCTATACGTGTTGAACATTCAATTCAAATTTTCTTTCGTGAGCGAACAAAGATTTTAACAATTTATCAAAAATAATTAATTACAATTTATTTATCAATCTCAACTAGCTGAAATTTAAATTAATATATAAAATTTTATCGAATGCTAATTATCTCTACGTCGCCACTAAAACCAACAGCAGATAATTCAATGTCAGGTCATTCAATATGCACACCCATGACACGACCTGCCACCTCACTCGCTCGGTCTCTCCTGACCTTGACTTCCCAAATCTAACGAACCCTACAGTTGCTATTCCTAACATGATCGTAGCGTGACACTGATGCCCGCTGCACAGTGACCAAAGTATGTCATAAACATGCTCATTTCCTGAACATGTTCCATGGTTCGCTAGCTATTAGCAATTTAAACCCATTATACCATGTTGCAACTATCGAACATTTTCTGCTATAAATGTTACCACCTAACACACTGTCTTCCTCCATAAAAATAGCTAGTTCATGCCGTTTTCTTGGTACCAAAAGAGCAATAATTTGCATTTCCTGCTATAGCTATAATTAGACCTAGTCATACCGTTTCCTGCTATCATCAGCCCTTATCATAGGTCGTCCTGACTCCGTCATCTCTCATTCATCTTGAGTCAACGGCCACCTAATCATCAGCCACCTAATTCTATGATATTGTTATCATCATTCATCAGGCCACGTCGTCAGGCCATTTGAAATATTCAGGGGCATGTTCTTGTGGGGTAGCTGCCAGTCATTACCCGCACAGTGAAACATTGGAAATGAAAGAGACTGAAACCGAGATTTTAATTCAATGTAGATTTATAACAAGGAGCTATGAACATAATTATCAAGCTATGGAAAAATAGTGTAAATTATACTCTTGGCAACGTGAGCATCTTTCAAGTTATTTTAATAAATAATCGTAGTTGAAGATAAATAAATAAAATATAACAATTATTCAGATAATAAAAATGAATCTTTTGGAGCTTAAACTAACCTACAGCGGGATCAGCCGAAGGATAATGACTAAAGAGAAAATTGTGAGAGCAACGTCAACTTCCTAAACGGTGCTACCAAGGTAGAGGGAAAGTCATAATTCATTACATAATACCACTCGCAAAATGTGCAACACTACAGTAGTACCCCGCCAGATGTCGGAGACATCATGATCAATAAGATTTATGAAGAATATGGCTCTTTGTTCGGGGGAATGTTCGGAATGAAAACTCATTGTGGATTGTAACGGTTTCTGAAAAAAAAGAATGAACAATTTGAACAAATATTGAGTTTATTTGAGATTATAAACATAGAGAAAATAGCCAAGGTTAACAAGCAATAAAAGGATCATAACATAAGTAAATGATAACATACCAAATAACGGAACATTCTCGGTCAAGTTTGGTTCAAAATGAATTTTGTCTGAGCTCATCAACTCTGGCCCTACCAGAAAGGTCCCAACCTTATGTATACGGGAGAAGTATGTTCAGTAAAATCCTTTACAATATATAAAATCTGCTTTAGGGTGGAAATTGACTCTTGGCCTGAGCGAGTTGTTCGTTGTGGTGGGTCAGCTGCAGTGGTCCCTCAGGGTTTGGTTGCTCCTGGTTTTCTGGTACTGAAGCTGCATCGGTCACTGGCGGGTGATAGGCTGATATTTGTTCAGTTTTCTTCGGCGTGTCTATGAAAGGGCTCTGTTTTAGCTTGGAATCCCGAGGTGCTTGACTATACGCTGGTTTCAGTCTGTCTATGGATACAGTTTGTTAAGCGAGCAAGTTTTAATTATAAATATTTGGGAGCTCTCTTCATTACCAGGTAAGGTCCGGTGGATCGTGCTCCTAATGGCTTCCTTACTCGATCACTGCGCAGCCACACGTGTGTGCAGGTTTGCAGATGTTTGAGGATGTATGATTTTGTAGAAATGCGACTACCACCTTCAGATGAACTCTGAAAATCTCTAAGTTATGATTTCCTGGAGCTTGGTTGTCGTTTCTTTGGAGCATTTTTCGTTGCTATCTTTTATTACTGGACGTGGTAGCAGAAGGTTATCCCCTGTAACTGCGGTAAAAGGAGAGAATCCAGACTCGTTCGGCAAGCTGCGTATTCCCAGCAAGAAGATTGGTAGTGCTTGAAGCTAAGCTTCTTTACGGGTTATCATTGCCGTTTTAATGATTCGGTGTGCCTGTTCGATCATCACATTTGCCAGAGGGTGATAAGCGGTTGTTCCGAGACGATTGAAACGTACAAGCTTCCCCAATTCAGAGATATGCTCTGCTTCGAACTGGGTACTCTTCTTCGTGACTACACGGAGAGGTACTCCAAAACAGGAAATCCAAGTTAGGATGACGGCTGAAGCAATGGTTGTGGCAGTGATGTCAGGTAGAGGAGTGGCCTCTAACAATCTGGTAGATCTGTCGATACAGGAGAGTAAATATTGATGTGGTTTGAAATACGGATCTCCGGCAACTTTGACCATCGGCAGCAAACCTACAAAATCTAGGTGCACTGTCTCAAATCTGTCTTATTCGAAGTTAAAATCCAGAATTTCCATTTCCATTCTCTTACGTTTTCATACATTTCAGGCCAGAAATATCGCTCTTTCACCATGTTCACTGCGCCATAACGCTGGGGTGGGCGCAGGCATTAGGTTGAATAGTCACAATAGAGTACAACTTCTTTATCCAATGGAAACGTTTTTCGGCGATCGAGGAGTCTTTATTTCTCCGTCTGTCGACTGGTGACGTGCTAGTGCAGGCAGATCAAAAGCGTCGAGCAGAACTGCGTGGGCTGGTCTTTAAAACTAATCTGCGACACTTGTCAGATCCTTAAAGGCACTCTGCATCATTGTATTCGGCGAGTACATACAGGCGTCTTTGTTGAACGTCCGTATTTTGCTGGCTATGAACTTTTGAATGCGGATCGTAGGTTTGTGGTCTTACTTACCTTCCTTCGATTAGTGGGCGAAAATGTAACGTTACCAAGTATGCGGCCAGCAGCTATCTGACGTATGTTGCCAATCTTCTTTCATATTCAGAGAGTTTTACAGACAAAAAAATCAGAATACGAGTTCCGTCTTTATTCAGGTAGTGTACCGCAGCTCCAGTAGCAAAATTGCATGCATGATTCTGGTGGCCGGAAAGCCGGAGCCGTGTGCAGCTAGTGGAAAGCCGGAGCGGAGTTTAGTAACCTTGTCATGGCTTTGGGGAGGCCAGGAACCTCTACCACCAGAAAATTTTCCAGAATTTTTTCTTCCTGCTGAAGGTGGAGGGTCGTCAGGTGGCAACGGTGGTGGCAATGACACCAAGACAAGAGATGGGGCCGTGGAGGCTTATAGATTCGACTCTTCCGCTTTAGAAAGGGCTGCTGAGGCTGCAAATGCTCTGGAAAATAGTGCCAATGCCAAGGATTGCCTGGAATTATTTCGACAGAAGAAATTACGAAACAAAACAGATTCATTAATCAGAGCAAAGTAATTGAAGTCCATGCCAGACAGATGGAGCTTCAAGTCGAGAAAACAAGATCAGAATGGCGAAGGAAGCAGCTCAGACAGCAGGCCAACCTAGACAAACAGAAAGTGCAGTATCAGGACCAGCTTGCAAGAAGCAGGTACGATGACCAGCTTGAGAACAGCGCAGGCTAAATGAGGAGAACCTGAGAAGGCAGGAGGAGTCCATCCAAAAACAAGAAGCCATGCGCCGTGCCACACTGGAGCACGAACTACAGAAACGAGCTGAGCTTGATCTGAAGCGCATCGAGCGTGAGGTGCTATCCAAGGGCAAGGTGGAGAGAGACAACCAGGACCTCACACTTGAGCAGATCAGACTCAAAGCCAAAAAGAAGACAGAGAAACTCGGCTGGAGTCGATCAAGTCTACAGGGTCTCTCGTAGGTCAGGGTTTGCACACGTTCCTGGGAGACGAGCAGCAGGTGAGGATGGCAGTCGCTGGGCCTTTTGCAGTCTTGACAGGATACTTCGCTGCCCAAGGATCCCTTACCATGGCCTCTTCGGGTCCTTGGTAGCTAGGCTAGTGAAGCAATCGCTGGTACGAGAGACGTCACGCCTCAGCCTCACCGACCGACACGCTCAAGCATCCTATTGACACCTACAAGAAAATCGTGTGGCGCTTCAGAGGCGTCGAAGATACGCTCAAAGGCGACATATCGCAGTCCAGTGTTGAGGCTGCTATCAGAGATATTGCATTGAAGACCAAAGACTGCAGGAAAGCTTAAGGCATCTATCGGAACGTTCTCCTGCACGGTCCTCCTGGTACGGGAAAAACCATGTTTGCCAAGAAGCTTGCCCGTAACTCAGGCATGGATGTCGCAATCATGACTGGAGGCGATGTGCAGTTCATGGGTTTCAAATCTGGCGAGGCCATACAAAAGTAGTTTAAATGGGCGCGTGCATAACGTCGAGGTTTATTTATCTTCATTGACGAGGCTGAGAGTTTCCACACAATACGTCACGTCGCGACCGCCTTTTGTGGGGTACTTGCCAGTCTTTACCCACAAAGTAAAACAAGATTAGAATTGAAAAGAAGGAGACTGGAAATTAGATTTTAATGCAAAGTAAATGAATATCAAGGTGCTATGAACATACATATTGAGCTATGGAAAAATAGTGTAAATAGTACCCTAGACAACGTGATCATCTGTTTAGGAGTACATCTAATAAATTTCCGTCGTTCGAAATAAATAAAGAAATACAATATAACAATTGATCAGATAAACAGTAACCTATTAGAGATTAACTAACCTGCAGCGCTGACCAGCTGAACGATAATGGCTACAAAGAAAATTGTGAGAGCTACTTTAACTTCCTAAACGGTGTTGCCAAGGTAGTGGGAAAGTTATAATTTACTATAGAAGAAAACTCGCAAAATATGTAACACTGCATTCTCTTCAAACTTCTGGCCCTGAAAAAGTGTGCTCCACCTTGCGGCTGCGCTACAATCACCGAGTATGTGCAACGGAGACTTACTATTTACCTGTCATTTTCCAGCTGTAACTGTTTAAACCTGCTCAGCACAAACACAGAGCGGCTTTTGCTGTCGACGGTCGTCAGTGGGATTTGGTCTCTGCTTGAATCAGAATTAATAAAAAATGATGTTGTCGATGTTGTGTCCCAGCCGCACAACGAGTTAAGAGCACATTTTATTTATTTCCCCTGCATTGGCCCCTTTGTCGCAAATGAAATGAGAATAGGAGATTTACAACTTAGACTTACAACTTAGAATATGTACTTAATCGTACGGCTTCTGCATAAAAAAACATGCCTCATCCGTGTTGACAAAAAGACGCATATAAGCATGTAGTTCTCTATCAATATTCAACGACAAGCAACATTCGTCATTTAAATATATTCTTAAAAAAGGCAGCGAGTCAGGTAATGCTCTCCTGAGCTCATATGTTGGTTACTTCAAACCATGGAACCTTCAAACGGCTAACTTCCAAATTCTTAACTAAAAAATTAATTATTTATAAGATTAATGAACGATGCTCTATGTCTATGGTCATCCAGCAGTAATATACAGCAACAGCGATGCAACAATTTTTTTTATGTAATAATGTTTATCTCAAAATGGTTAAATTGATTTTTTCGTTTTTTTCGCACACTGGCGTAAATAAATTATTATAAAAGTACGAGAGCATTGAGACGCTCTGATTTTTTCGTTTTTTTTTCGCACACTAGGAGTGAATAAATTATTTGTAAAGTATGAGAGCATTTAGACGACCATCTCATTCAGTAGTGGAGTTTGAGCGCTACTCTTAGTGAAGGAATGGTAAGAGACAGGGACGAGTCTATAGTGGGTAATGGGCTCTTGAACGGAGCATGTTTTTTTTTTTTTCTCGTGCAAATGATCTTTCTCTTTGCTGAATAACACAAGTATAAACCGGATTAGATCGCAAGGAACTAAATATAATTATATAATTTATTATTTAAGCTTAGAAAATTCGTTTTACATCCCCTTGATTTACTAAAAGTTTTTTTTAATTATTTTAATTATTATTGAAAAACAATAGTGCAACTGATAAATCGAGTGACGTCAAAATCGAGTAAAAAAACGCATATCTTAAATAAATTCATTTATTTTTCAACTTTCCTCTGACTAGCTTCATCAATCACGGAACGGATTTCCGAATAATTCACCAAAATCATTGTCAAGCTGTAGACATTTTATCGGTTATAACACACGTTCATTTTTGGTTACGAGAAACTGGTAATTTAAATTAACAATAAATGTTTGAGTTAAAAATTAACTCGCGACAAGTTTTCTAATCGGGTGAGGCTTAACAATTTAGTTCAAGACCAACTGCTTCATTCATAGCACTTAAAACTTATCTGTTTCTGAGCATGAACGAGTTAAAGAGGCAGATTAAAACAACATCATTTCTTAACTAATTAATCTGTAATGTATATCTTATAGTGATCGGTTCTTATTGCAAAGGTTCTGTTTTGCTTAACTTTCTCGTGGCCATTGAATATCCCTGCTTCAAATTTTTGGTCGTTACAACTGTCATCGTCAGGCCCCGCCGTGTTCCTGCCATCGTCAGACCCAGTCATGCCAAGTCCCTAATATCATCAGACCCAATATGATGTCCCTGTCTTCGCCAGGCCCTGCCACGCTGTGCTGTGTCCGTGCTGTAGTTAGACCCTGTCATACCGTGTAGTTTAGACCCTGTCATACCGTAATAAAACCCTGTCATATGGTATTTAGACCCTGCCATATGGTATTTAGACCCTGTCATATGGTATTTATAACCTGTCATACCGTATTTACACCCTGTCATACCGCATTTACACCTTCTCATACCGTATTTAGACCCTGTCATACCGTATTTATACCCTGTCATACCGTATTTAGACCCTGTCATACCGTATTTATACCCTGTCATACCGTATTTAGACCCTGTCATACCGTATTTAGACCCTGTCATACCTTATTTATACCCTGTCATACCGTATTTAGACCCTGTCATACCGTATTTATACCCTGTCATACCGTAATTAAACCCTGTCATACCGTATTTATACCCTGTCATACCGTATTTGTAACCTGTCATACCGTATTTATACCGTCATACCGTATTTAGGCCCCATCATACCATATTTATACTCTGTCATACCGTATGTAGACCCTGTCACACCGTAGTTAGACCCTGTTATACCGTATTTATACCCTGTCATACCGTATTTAGACCCTGTCACCGTATTTATACCCTGGCATACCGTATTTAGACCTTGTCATACCGTATTTATGCCCTGTCATATCGTATATAGACCCTGTCATACCGTATTTATACCGTCATACCGTATTTAGGCCCCATCATACCATATTTATACTCTGTCATACCGTATTTAGACCCTGTCACACCGTATTTAGACCCTGTTATACCGTATTTATACCCTGTCATACCGTATTTATACCCTGTCATACCGTATTTAGACCCTGTCACCGTATTTATACCCTGTCATACCGTATTTAGACTAACATATCCCTCCGATGTTTAGACCCTGTTATGTCATGTCCCTCCCATCTTCAGACCCTGTCATGCCATGAACAATGAACATGCAATCAGTGAACACAGTCATGTGCTATTCCGATCGTTGTCAGACCTTGTCAGACCATATACTGTTAAGACCATCACTCTTCTCGCTCCTGAAAGAGTCGAAACTGCGAGCTGAAGATAACATAAAGAGTTGTCAGTGCGAGGCCACTGACCATACAGAGACTATGAAATCAAAGGCACAGTTACATGACGTTAAGTCCACATCAAATGTCCCGAGCATTTTACGCTCCTGCATTTCTATCAATTGATTCCATAGATTTTAATTCTGATTGAGCAGATCCGAATCTGTTTCGTAGACCTGAAATTATCTTCCCTGGTATAACAAAAGAAACTATCCATTCTTAATTTAAATTATTCAAAATATTCAGACTCGACTCATCAAATTTCATCGTTTTAGGTGTTTTAAAGTAACTTATCTCTTTACTCACAAATGTCTCTCATTGGCCTTGTATAACTGTCGTACATTCCTAAATATCGCGAATAGCAATTAATATGCTTGACAAAATCCGCTGCTATAGGGCGCAAGTCAGACCGTAAAGCCTTTTTTCTACCAAGTTTAAAGTAATCGTCATGAAATGAGTGGTTCCTAAATAGTCGTCGGCTGAGAATGTTTCAATATTCAACAATTATTACTTAACAGAAATAGTAGCGTTGAGTTGATACCTCATCCAACTAAATATTGCATGTGTAATTTATTCATCCCAAATTCACCTGATTGAAGATGGTTTTACCGCAATTAAATTAATTATATTTTCTGAAGTTGGGTCATTATATATACAGGTACATGTATATTCTCTATAATTTCTATGTATTTTAGAAATTGTGCCCAAATCTTTTATAAAACTTTTTTCATTTTCTCTTAATACGAGTTTATTATCATGGGACACAGCTTGAAACACTTTACTCCACTGTTATAGTAACTGAAATCCTGTTTAGCTGAGGTCATTATAGTTTATTACGATCAAAAATCAGGAAATAAGGACTCGAAAATTGTTCATAATTCACGAAAATAATAAAATACCATGAGTCATGTGAACTGTGGAGAATTTTAATTGAAAATAGTAATGCGGCTTTGATGTCGAACCTTTGTTTATTAAACTGTGTCAGTGTACAGGAAAAGTTATAACGTATTAAATTCTGAGTTGGATCAATCATGACCCAAATGTAACCATCCAGTGTTCAGTTTATAAGTCGTAATAAACTATTGTTGCATGTGAATAGTGTGGCTTACCTATGGGTGCTGTGCATAGAACTTTGTTTAATAGTCATCCCAAAAGATTTTATTGCTATCGTATAATTTTGCCAACCCATTATATATGAATGACACTTAATTATTCCTTGTGTAGAAAATAACATGCTATCAACATAGAATATGCAGATGACGGCATTCGCCTGACCGGCTGAAGATAATTCGCTGTATTGTTTTCAGATTAATTTCAGACAACAAACAAGTTCGACCTGCGGTGACCATACTGAAATAAAAACGTTCGATTTCCCAAAAATTCATAAAGACTTTAAATAAATGCAGTCACTGAGCGAAAAAGTTAAATTGTTTGTTTGTGGCAGAGAAAACTGTAAGAATCGAAAGTTATAACTAATACCATCAAATATGAGAGATTGAAGTTAGGGCGTAAAGATCTAATGGTAAACTGAGAGTAGGAATCCACAAATAAAAACTGCAGGGTAAAGGAGATATCAAATGATTGAAAATGAATGAAAGACTAAAAGGAGCGAAATGTAAGGTAGAATTGAGGGATGGGGGAAGGAGAATTAGGGCCGGAAGCGCATCAGTTTAACGGCCTGCATAACGGGCTCGACAGCAGTCCGCCTTTTAGTGGTTGGACGAAGGGGTCGAAAACCCATGAAATCAACTTTAAAAGCTGCCATGAGCTGCGTCTAGATACTGCAAGAGATTTTAGGAGTAGTATGAAATATCATGGCTATTTCGGATTTGAAATAATTCACGTAAGATTTTAGAACAATAGATTGCCACTAGGATTGTCAGATTGCTAGGATTGATACTAGGATTGTCAGATTGCCTAAAAAATGTCCAAGTCCGCGGACACAAAAGGCCTGGAATTCAATATTTATTAGTGAATTTTTAGGTTCCGGTGCAAAATTAAATTTTCCTTGTTTTTCACGTTCATTAAAATTTATTAAGGAAGTACCGCCATCACGAATTTAGCCGGCCAACGCAATTCAATAAAAAAACAAATCGCGGAATTTGTCCGGAAACCTGCCTTCTGGCAACCCTGATAAATATTTATTGACTTTTGATCGTGATCGACAATATTTCAATGAAAATTTTCTTTTACTTGCAAGGGGATGAGTCTTCTTGTGATACTTTATCGGTAAACAAAAACCGGTTATTAAAAATGAAATCCAATTAGGGACGATGATGTTACTGACAAGCGTACAGAAAAATCAGCATGACGACAAAATCTGACATTTTTCTAGCGCTGAAATGGTGTACAAAACTACAATAATGAATGTTTTTTCGCAATACTTATTCCTAATTGAAGAACGTGGAGACACAAAAGGACGCAGTCATTTCTGTTAATGAACAATATAGTTTTTTTCAAAAGGAAGCAAGATACATCAGTCTAATGAGAAGAGAGCTAGAGGCTTCTAGATACGTGAATTATACATGACATAAATATAGAAAAATAGTAAACTTTTTCACATGAACTCGTCAAAATATAGTGTAACTGGAGCCATTTGATTTGAATGAACATTGCTTACATTTTTAAGTACATGCACCACTGCAGAAATATCGACCCATATTTTGTTCCTATAAGATTATATATTTAATTTACCGTCAACACATAGAACGCGTTTAGTTTCTTATTGCTTCTTCCTTTATTAATGTTATATAGCGCTTCTGTCTCGGTTCATTGGTCTTCGTAAAAAAATGTTTTAATACTTTGATTGCTCATGCTACTCTTCATCCTGGTACACTCGCTTGTTTTCTCTAATATTTTCCCTTTCGAGGGACGACCCTCGGGGTGAAATATAATTAATAGTATAGTAAATATTCATAACAGTTTTTTCCTTATTCGTACAGAGTATGAGTAAAGAATTTTGATCAACTTCTAGCTCACTACTACAACCAATTTAGCTTTTCAGTAGTCGCTTACAGTTTTCGAGAGTACGAATAAATAATTTTGATCAATTTCTAGCTCCAATCTTCAACCAATTTACCTTTTCAGCAGTCGCGTACACTCCTCCATCCTCCCCACAAACGTCTCCTTCAAACCACTCGCCCCAACGCACCTGCTGAGGGTTGTCGTGTCGCAGCGAGGTTTCCCCTCAATTCCCCTCCATCGAGGAAATGTCTACAGCCTCGAGCATCCCTCCTGTGCTCCTGATAAACGACCAATGAAAAAAAGACCATTTCCTTTTATTTTCTCGCCGGTGAACACTCTTGAATAACATAATTTCCTGTGGCGCTGCATACCTGAGAATTTATTGCGTTATTTTACACCCTCCTCGGCTGTTTGGAAGACGAGATGTGTAATACGAGAAATTTATGATTCACTGTTGTGATGTAACCCTTAGAGCATCCGTGAATTTATCATACATAAAATTTGCTGTCGTAGCAACTGTATTAGCGATCCAACATCATGAATATATCATGCATAAAATTTACTGCCATTGAAACTGTACTAGCGATCCAACTTATCCAACTTACGTAAACAGCTTTACTTCAATTTAATATTAACAATTTGTGCCCGTAGCTTCATATCCGACAGCTTTTCTTTATGCTGCGGCTTCATTCACATGCAGCAGCTGTTCAGTTTGCAACAGCTGTTCCATCCACAACAGCTGTTTCATCTGCAGTTTAGGCGACCGGCATGCACCTGCATAATCAACTGCTACACGCAACTGCAGCTGCTATCGCTGGACGCTCTGCCACAAATTCCAGCTCGAAAATTTTGGCTCACAGTATGGAACTCAAAAAACAATTTAAATTGGCGAGGGAAAATGACCCGCTCTGGCAAAATATTCAATTTAGAAAGCAACGAAAAGATTAATGTTTCGAAATAAATTTGATGGGAATTGACCGTAAAATTGGATTTACAAATTTCAAATTTTAGACTACATAAAAGAGGGACCAACGAACATGACTGCCTATATACGAATATGATAATGACGGATAAACAATGCCCAGGAATTACAATTAATCCTCAAAACCGAAATGTAATTTAATAAAGAATGTACATTTTGTAGCTTCAAACATGGCATGGATTATATTGCATCAATTTTATATGCAAAGTTCGAGAATAATTTGCTATGCCAGTTGCCATTTACGAATAAATCATCATTAGCCTATTAAAATTGAATGACAGCTGATACTTACGTGTTAAATAAATCATAATAAATCTACTGATATATACGTGGATTGTTTAGTCAGAGTTTTCAGTTCGTGTATTTTATGTTCTTCGTGTTAACATGACCAGTAATATTTAAATAAAATCTATTTACATTAATTTTACACGACCATGAACGAGATTTATATATTGTTGAACATGCCAATATATACAGAATTTATGTGCTATGAATTACTTGGATATTCTATATTTTTGTTCATTTTGTCCAGCCGTAGCTCATTGCTTGACTTATAATTGTAGACAATAATGATTTAGAACATGTAATTCAGCCATGTAGCCGAAATGCTTCTTAATTATTAAAAAACAGATTGCAAACCTGTCGAACGGATAGAACTTTGAATCATGTTAACATAAAAATTTGAAGTAAAGACGAACTCGAAACTTATTCGCAGACAACTACCATTCTTATTCAATGGCATTAACGATTTCATGATCAGCCCTATATGGATAATATTTCGATGGATTTCAAATTTTACCCTCTAACATAATGGCCAATTCTGTAGATCTGGTTCATTCATAGCCAATGTCTTAGACATGATTGAGACGTTTTGTATCAAAAAAGTATTCCTGTGCGTTTTTTGGTTCAATTTGTTATATCAGATATCCAATGTTTTTTAGTCAACAATTGAAGACATTCATTATTAGACTTTTTTTGCCAGTGCTTTTTTTTCAATATCAAAACACTAAATATTTTTTCTCTCGACGCGACTTTCTCTGATCTATTCAAGTTCATCCCACTATGCTGAAATTAAATATTCATGTTTCAACATTACTGATTCAAAATTCCCCCAACGTAATTGTTTCTCTCTTTCGCATAACGCATGATCTGTCGCAATTATTTTGGTCAATTTCGTTGATCAATATTTTGATCAACGATCAATTTTTTTTCCTATCAGAAAATGAATTGATCGTTATATTTATGTTTTTTACATCCAGACGTATCGACATATTCGTACATATATTTCTTACAAGCCTTTTTTCGTTACCTAACCTAATACTGTCTTTTTTCATTCAAATTTCGCTCAATTTCAACCGGTAAATTTACAGAACATATTTCTTCGAAGAGAAAATTTGTGGACGACAATGCAGGGTCGGAGAACGTGAGAACTGAAAGGAGATCGCCTCGCTGAGAATGGCTGTCACAGACAGACCCTCGAAGGACAGGGTCGACCGAGTGTCCTCTTCAGAGGACAACAACAATGCCCACCTTCCAACGACAACAATAATGCCAAGTATTCCAGACCAAAGAATTTCTTCACGGTCTTGTTCGCCATGTTTGTCATACCTGGCAAAGGAGTTATTTCAATCCTGAAAACGAATGGGCTTACCAGTCTCAACTGTAAGAGGGTGTATTGAGATCGCAATACGAATAGGCGAAGTATCAGTAATGACTTATCTACATCAAACAACTGTCAGTATGTTCGGAAATGGAAATTACAGGGTTTGAATTATCTAAAATCCGAGGTACAGAATCAGGTTAGAACTTGCGAATGCGTAATTTGATATTAACGGCAAATGCTCGCGCTACTCTATAAAAATAGGGCATCGGAAATACAATTAATTCAACATAGACTTCACCATATACCATATTTTTAATTATCCGCTTTCCTCTGTTACTAAAGACTGTAGAATAATATGTGTTTTAAAATTACTTTTTAAAGACAACCCTTCTGAAGAATCTGGTGTCTTGGATGTTACACAAGTACAATGAATTTCAAAATTTGGTAAATTTTCAAAATGATTTTTTCTGTCAACTGATTCATGCATTGTCTCCAACTTTATGCACGTGTGCCAAATTTTAGATCGATTGGACAGGGGACAGGTAGAAGTGTGTTAAATATCGATTATAAGATTTGTAGCAGACAGACAGACAGACAAACAAACAACAAGAAGTGAAGTTAAGGAGAAGTGTTGTAAAGTGTTGTAAAAAGGAAAAAATACCGTGAAGACTAAAGACTTGAGCAAAATTAATGTGAATGGTTTTAATCAAGCAATAATTTCGAACTAATGTCAATTCATCACCTAAAACTGGAGAACAAGACTTAAGCATCTATGATTACACCGGAAAGAAGAAGCCCATGCTTTCTGTTTTGATAACTGGCACAATATTAGATGGAAATACCAAATATTCCGCGACTGCCTTTCTAAAACACTTCAAGAAGAACATGCAAGAATCAAAACTCAATGAGTGGCTCGATGATTCAAAACTAAATTAATTTTCGAATTTAACAAATTTTAGAGAATTTCGTCACCTGAGCGTGTTCTGTTTAAATGCTGAGATCCGAAGTCTGTTAACAGGCAGGCTAGAATCCGTATTCTGGCACGGCATAATTATTAATCATAATTCACGGCATACTTATTAATCATAATTATTAATTAATAATTTTGATCCGATTATAATTTGACTGTCCATGCACTGTCGAGTCAGCCTATCTCGAGAATGAGAAGTCGTTTATCGGACTAGAATCTTGATTTTGAGTAACTAGCTGATATTCTGACTTTCTCGCTCCAGTTTTGAGCCAGCGCGTGATGATTCAGTGTCATTTTCCGACAATCCTGCTTCGTATTCTAAAGATTCTGTGCCGTATTCCGACGATCCTGCGTCGGATACTGCCATCGGGGTGTTTGGCGGCCATTAAAAGTTAATTGCGTTCAAGAGACGCGCGCTTTAGCGTAGAATTCCATTAGGGTTTTTCCACGCTATCAAACTTGACGATGTTAACATCAATAAAGTCTCATGCCTTTTACTTGTGAATATTTTGTCAGAGGCGCTTTAATCTTCCAGCTTCGCAAGCCACAATGCTCGAGCGATCGTGTGGTGAACCTAGGACGGTTTACCGATGGCCAGCGAATGGCCATCGAGCGGCCGTTGATGAACACGATATTTTTTTCGTGGTGGAGTGTCATTTTAATCTGTTTCGATCTTCAAAGAAGCGATGACATGTTTACGGAACAACGAGGAACTTGTTCACGTCCCAGGCGCTACATATCTTTTTTTTTTTTTTTGCCACGATGTGCTGGGGGAATTTTTCAATTCAGACTTTTAGAATTGATGTTATGCATGGACGTAGAACAAAATTGTAATAAAAATATGGACTGTCATCATTTTTGAAGTATATCCCACTGACTATTCCTGAATTATTTAATAGTTGCTGGCAGATAAATAAATTACGCAATTAAAATTTCTGAATAATCAAGTAAATAAAAAATCAATATCCATGTAACATGGCTACGTCAGTTAGTAAAAAATTATCTATAAACTGAGAAAGAGATGATGTCATCTTGTTCGCATAAATTTTCGTTCTGTACTTTTTCTGTGGAAGTTGAAGAATAAAGGGATTGAAATTTTACTTGGTTGAAGAGAGCTGTGCCAAAATAATTTACAGGATTATCATACAATCTAACATTATTTAACCAAAACCTTCACACTTTGATTAATCTGAAGCTGAGAGTGACTTTTGACGGACACGAATTAAAATTTTATTGGTATTTTTTTCAAGTTTTGGAGTTCAGGAATAGCAACAATTGTTCTTTCCAACAACCCGTGCGTCGTTTCATTTCAGATACCAGCACCCGAGGAGAAATATTATAGAATTCTAAAAAACTTCCAAAAATACGAGCCATAAAATCGTCATTTTGCTCTAGGTTTCTCCGCACATTTGGCGAATTCCGACGAGTCCTTGAAAGAAAATGAGATATTTTCCGAGTCATTGGGCAAGCCTTCACAAAACTGCGCCCAACCGGAGAACTGCTTACGCCTCACCCTCGCCCCATCTTCGCTGCACCGACACCCTTTACATCCCACCGACGAGGCCCGACGCAACCACCACCCCAATGTTACCCCACCGACGAGGACCGACGCTACCACCACCCCAATGTCACCCCACCGACGAGGACCGACGCTACCACCACCCCAATGTCACCCCACCGACGAGGCCCGACGCTACCTACGTCCCAATGTCACCCCACCGACGAGGCCCGACGCTACGTACGCCCCAATGTCACCCCACCGACGAGGCCCGACGCTACCTGCGCCCCAATGTCACCCCACCGACGAGGCCCGACTCTACCACCTCCCCAATGCCACCCCTCCGAAAGGCCCGACGCTGCCACCACCCCAATGTCACCCCACCGACGAGTCCCGACGCTACCACCACCCCAATGTCACCCCACCGATGAGGCCCGACGCTGCCACCACCCCAATGTCACCCCACCGACGAGGCCCGACGCTACGCGTGCCCCATGTCACCCCACTTGCGGGGCCCGCCGCTGTGAGGACCCCAATATGTCACCCCACCGACGCCCACAGACGCTGCGTCCCCCACTTGACGCGAGTTGACGGAACAACAGAAATGAGGACGAGAGTTTGCTCATGGAATGGAAGGTGGGCTGAATAATGGAGCTGGAAGCAAGAGCACGACACAGGGTGGCCGAGAAAGTAAGAAAGAATTTAACTGTATTAAATAAATTAAATAAAAAACTAGAGGGCGACTGAGAAATGACGGGGTGGAAGAGACGAATTAACTCATCATCCATGAATCAACTCATCATTCACTCTGGCAAGAAAATAGTATCAAGGTTATGAATTGGTACTTGACACTTCTAACAAGTGACCTATTACATTCACATACTCTTTGTTAACAAATAAGGAAACATGATGTTGTATAAGGCAAACGCACTCAATATACGGAACGTGACATAATTGTGGATGGGAGCTGAAGTCTGGACTGCTCTTAGTCTGGTCCAGTATGATAATGCAGTGAGACAAGACAAAGATTATTCAAGTCCGTATATTGAAGAAAAATCCTTCCTTAATTTGCAATTGCACATTACGGTGGTTATTCTTTTTACGTACCTAGAGACCAAAATTTAGCACAAAAAATTGGGACTTACGCGAGGAGATCCTAATTGAACGATGATGGAAGAAAAATAGGAAGATGAGCGAGTCAGAAAGACGCTACTGTCTTAAAGCTGTTGCCATTCCAGAGCCCTAAATCGAATTGCGCTCGAATTTTTATCAGAAGTGAATAACAATAATTCCAAAGTTTGCAGTGGCCAACGAGTATTTATTTACAAATCAATCGCTAAGGACATATATAAACAACTTTTTTTATGAATACGAGCGGAATTTATTTGCTTTCTGTGCATCCTAATCGGTACCAAATTTCGTATATAATTTTGACTTCGTATTTTTTTTCGTTCGAACTCAAATGATCACAAAAAAACTTGTCTTGGAAATAGGCTGTTTGTTGTTGCATGTGTTGTAAAAAGGTTCCTGATGAATGATGATGAAGTGAGAAATTTTTAAATTACTCGTTTGATCTCCCCGGTACCGAAAAGAATTTCCTGTTTTTTTATTATTTCGAGATAAAAAAAATAGTATCAAGCCAACTTGGCCTATTCTTCAAGTCGATGATGGCAGGCAGTTTCAGGTTTTTATCAGTCATCACTCTGGTGATCGTTTCTCATAGTATACCCTCTTAAAATTATCGTTTTCTAAGTATACTCCAACAAAGAATATTTTGTCATATACAATAATAATTTGACTCTGAACTCAACTGTAGTCATTTTTATTCAGGAGCATTAATGGTCAGTGAATCTCGATACAATTAAGTGATTTTAGCAGAATTTTATTATATCAAAATATGGGACAACGCAATCCCCTAAACTACATTCGTCATCCATGTTTGACTCCTAACTTGCGGCAAAACGGAAAACATGTCATCGTTGACGCTCCGAGTAAGAACGCCTTCATGAACAGACTAGACGAAGCTATGCAGGAGCATATGTTCAGTCTTAATTAAAATACCTAGCACCTTACGGACCAGGCAATAAGTCCAGCAGCTATCTCAATCAATCGTCAGCTATGGAAAGATCGGGTTCCAATTGCCGGATCCCTTGTGAATCAAGTCACGAAAAATTCAAGAATCGGCAACAGGCCATGGGCCTATTTCTTCAACGCCGACACTTCTATTCTATGAGAAAAATAAAGGTAAACTAAGTAGGGAATACACAATTCTGTCCAAATTCAGAGAAAGTTTTTTGACAGCATTACCCGAAAAGAGGTAATTAAAAAATTAAAGTTGGATGTTAAGACATTATTGTTCTTACAGCATTGTGCAGAATACAATGGCAGGCAGGCAGAATACAATGGAATGATTGAAAACTCACCAGGAAATTCAAATGACCATCCACACCAAATAAAGATATTAATATGTCTTTATGTAAATTGGCATTACCTATTCGGCAGACATTTAGGATTTATGCAAATTCAGATGCCATTAATTGAAGGTAATGTACTCAAATGGATCAGAGATTTTCTAGTAGGGAGGCGACAACGTGTCAGTATTAATGGGTCCGTATCAGACTGGGCTTCAGTGCGCAGCGGCGTGCCATAAGGAAGTGTTCTCGGGCCTATTCTATTCGTTGCGTTTATAAACGATCTGCCAGAAGCTGTGTCTAGCGTTTGCTCGATGTATGCTGACGACACAAAAATTTATAATACAGTGAATACGTCGCAAAGAATACAGTTGCAAGGTGATCTTGACAGGCTGGTTGACTGGGCTGATAAGTGGCAGCTGCGTTTTAACGCTGACAAATGTAAAGTTATCCACCTTGGCATTAATAATGAACAGCAAGATTACAGTATGAGAAGACACGGTTGCAACGACAGAGTGATGATGTCGAAGTCGACAACGGAAAAGGATTTACGAGTTAATATCGACAATGAGTTGAAATTTTCTAAGCATATTTAAGGTCAAGTTAATAAAGCCAATAAACGACTTGGACTGATCAGACGCTCTTTCGAGTTCATAGATGCAGAAACAATGAAGCAGTTGTTTGTTGCTGTCGTGCGCCCGAACCTAGAGTTTGGAAACGTCGTGTAGTCACCGAAATTTGAAAAGGACAAAAATTTAGTAGAGAGTGTTCAAAGACGCGCAACAAGGATAGTTCCGGGCTTGAAAGGCAAGTCCTATGAGGAAAGATTAAAGATTATGAAGCTTCCAAGCCTCCTGGAGCATATGTTCAGTCTTAAAATGCCTAGCAAATTACGGACCAGGCAATAAGTCCAGCAGCTATCTCAATCAATCGTCAGCTATGGAAAGATCGGGTTCCAAAGGCCGGATCCCTTGTGAATCAAGTCATGAAAAGTTCAAGAATCGGCAACAGGCCATGGGCCTATTTCTTCAACGCCGACAATTCTATTCTATTAAAAAGGCTTCTTGCGAAGAAACTGATCGTTCAATTTAACACATGTAGGCTTGGTACTAATCATTACATTTCTTCCTTCTTCATTGCATTGATTGGCTTCAGCTCACAGACCGTGAAGCTTGCAGCGGATGTAGCACTATGGCGTGGAATTTGCTTACTCAGATATCAACTTATACGTAACGTACGTCTGGTTGCTGCAGTTCGTCTGGTGGCTGACGATCCTATAGACGTTCGTAGCAACACTTGACTTACTCATAGACGAGAAAGCATAGGTATGCTGTTGGTACTGAACGATTTAATATGTGCTCACTCACACGCATTAGAATTAATTTGCAGGTTTAATATTAAAACGATATCACGCATCGAAAGAAATTCCACGGAAACCCATAATTTAACCGATATCTTTACTGGACGATATTCACTCCGTGGGAGCCCTTAATTATCAATCACATGATTTGCCCTTAGAGTGCTTGCTCAATTGATGCCTATTCAATTAACTATAGACATCATGAAAAATCGAGCATTTCTCATCGTTGAGGATTATCCAGTTTGTACCGGCAAGTCTCAGGAAACAGATTCACAATACTTGAATATAGTGGTCAAGATTCGTCTTAGAATTAGCAAATAGAAAAAGGAAGCGATGTAACGTTTCAAATTAACTGTTAAGAAAGCGGTTAGTTCCTGTAGCTGCGTTCATGTAGAAGCGTGCAGAAATCAAACAGATTTGTATTGGAGTAGCTGCATATATTAAAAAAACGTGTGCAAGCAGCTACAGACTACAGAGGTATATCTATCAGTAGGAACTATTATAATGTTGGTGTTATTTGAGAATAGAACCGAAAATTAATTGTTATTGATCCCGGCGTTATGATGATTATTTATTTATTTGTGGGGAACTTTTGGCCTACAAAGTTATTATGCCTTTCCTGCAGCTCAATTGTTTACATTTTTCTATATTAGAATTCTTAAATTAGTGTCATTATTCCTCTACCGCCTGACATGAGTAACCGGAGCAATATTGTCACTATAGCTTACTTCCCTAAAAGGATACGTTCTAGTGAGCGCAAAATGACTTGCACTGATGGTTGCCGCCACGTACGACAACTTTAAAATGTTCTCTGTTGCGTACAAACGTCCTCAGGTTGCTACTGTACAGAGGTGGGCAGTAGCGCGCTACATGCAGCGGCCGCTACATTTTTAGTAGCGGTAGCGGCGCTACATTTAAGGCAATGTAGCGGTAGCGGTAGCGCCCGCTACATATTTAAGTAGCGATACGAGGTTTTGCCGCTACAGCGCTACCGCTATATTTATAGATAAAGCCTTTAGATTTTGCTTAATAGTATTAAATATTATTTAAAAACCAGCATGATACATACATAATTCAAATTACAGAATAAAACTGTACGACAGATTTCGGTGTAATGTTGTCAACCTCAGCCTGTTACTAGTGTCAACATGTTTGTTGTTACTTGTTAAGTTGTTACCAGTTACCACTTACAGGTATTTTTTCATGTTTCAATTTGCTTATAGTTATTTTTACACGGTTATTTTTATGTTTCACCTTCCCTACATGGATGTCTACTTTAATCTACCAATCTCAAAAATAACCCACATATATACAGTATATACAAATAAAAGACTGATTTTTATATGTATATGTGGATAATTTTTTAGATTGGTAGATTAAAGTACACATCCATGTAGGGAAGGTAAAACATAAAAATAACTGTAACTTTTATTGACTGTGTCTAACCCGCACTAGTTCGGTTAGGTTAGTTGCAATAAAGTTGCATTGATATGTTTTGAAAATGTTTTTTACCATTAAATGTTTATGAGTAAATCCCAATAGCAGAACAATAAATATTTAGAGATTTCCAATAATTTTGGCCATTGTAGCGGCGCTACATTTTACTGTAGCGGTAGCGGTAGCGCTCGCTACAATCTAGTGGGTGTAGCGGTAGCGGTAGCGCCCGCTACATTTAGAGCATGTAGCGGTAGCGGTAACGCCGCTACATTTCAAAGTAGCGCTGCCCAGCTCTGCCTACACTCAATTGTTTACGTATAATTTAAGTTCAAAGTTATGTTCCCGGTGAGTTAAATACGGCAGTAGAGGCCGGGTTAAGATTACTATCGTTTATCGTTAGTATTCACTGTTCGTATTTATCATCCACGAATACAAACATTTCACAAGGGTTAATTATTCAAACCGTGCACGCAAGATTGCCAGTGAAACGCACTGTTGGTAATTAAACGATTGAATGAAATTCCCGAGGAGCTTATAGGTGAGGTTATTTAACAGTTGTAGTGCAGACGAGAAACCCTGCATTTCATGATAAAAACAATATTTTTAGTCAATTGCACATTTCAAAATCGTAGGGGTTAGGGCTAGCCATAAAATTTTTAGTATCCTTTAATTATTATTTAAAAACTAATTATTTAAAAACTAATAAGGTCCGAAACTAATTCAATGCCGACCTATTAACCAGTGAGGTTAGTTGTTCACTAACGTAAAATAAAATCATTGAATTTTTATTCATATAAAATTACTGCTAAAAACCTCGATGATATCAATAAAATCATCCATTCAAGCATTTAATTACATCGTTGTTTTAAAAAATATCGTTCATCGATCTTTTCATCATCGTGTTCCGTTTTTAATACTCGTATTTTTATACAAAATTTAAACAGAACATGAATAAAAGACGCTGAAAAATAAATACCGTGAAACGGTTAGTGTTGGTAAATTCAGAAAAACCTTTGTGTAATTATCAATTTGTTTAAACATCCTTAATAAACAATGACTAAACTCAAATAACTTTAAATGTACAAGTTCACCAGATTCATGTTGAGCGTTTCTACTGTTTCTAACCTGGAGATAACTTCCTATTGCGTCATTCTATGAAACCAGATAAGATGCTAAGAATCCCGTCGCGGTTATCCTGTGCGATTGGCTTAACACGTTGACTACGATTGCTTCATCTTGTACTATTATTTCATTTTTGTACTGTTTTTAAACAGGGTTGCCAGACGGTCATTATTTCCGGACAAATTCCGTTATTTAGTTTTTCTCAATTGCGTTGGCCAGCTAAAATTTATGATAAGGGTGCTTCCTAATTAAATTTTATATACTGCAAAAAGAAAATAAATAGAATTTTTATAACGGAACCTACAAATAAACTAGTATATATTGAGTCATTGGCTTTTTTTGGCCTTTTTTGTTCTCGGATTTAGCCGATTTCAGGCAACCTGAATTATGTACCACTACCTCCTGAAGAAATACATTTCGTGGTACGCATATGTACCACTTCGGAGTCAACTTGTTAAGGTTTTCCGAGAATATCCGCCGACAAAGCATAGCTTAAAATCTCCAGTACAGAGGAATCTATTTCAGGTCGGCGCAAACGTTTCCCAGAATATTGCAGAGTTCGTATCTGTGGCCCAGCTGTGGCTGCCGGTCCCGACGAGAACAAGTGCGTCTATAAGTGCAAGCGGCATGATGGCATCCAACCTCAGTTGCCAGCTGACCTTGTGGCAGAGTGCGTCGCTGTAAACGTCGGTAAACAATTCTGCTATCCCTGCATATTTTGTAGTGTCACTTGAGTTTGTCGCAACAAAGTTTTAAAATTTGAGCTGACGATGTGTAACACTGCGATATCTATTGGTTATTGTCCGTTATTTTATGAACTAAATGAACATTTGCCTGTAAAAAACTGCGCTTCTGTGATGAGAGTTGAGCCACTCGTTTGGTCAGGACAAGTTGTTACATCAGGATCTGTGGTTGGTTCATTACTCTATCGTATCATTCATATCATTCCTTTATTAAGAATATGATTGAATTTTACCTCGACTTCAACCAGCAACTTGGTTGTTTCAAATAGGTTCGCATTGATCTCAGTTTATCAACTTCATTTCTTCAGTGCATCTTACCGCTCACGCACCATCGTAAGGCGTTGGTGCGTGCCACACATAGGAATGATTCATGGTTTCATGAATCATTCCTATGGTTCATATCTTGAACCGTAGGAATGATTTCGGTTCATGTCAGGACTTATAGTAATTCACGTAACCATTGGGTCAGTTCAGACCGGTGCATTCTGCGCTTCCACCTCGACCGTTCCGATGCAATTCTTTGTAGTGAGTCATCATTAATTAAAACATCGGGCGTACTGTAGGTACCGTGTCGGTAAGCAGGTTGGCACAAACCACAATGCAAACTAACTCGTGTAATAGATCACTGCCACCTCTGTTTAATAATGTGGAAATTATCACTTGATCAGTTGATTAATTACTTGAATTCCATTAGGTGAAATCAAAATTCTTAGTTATAATAATGTCTCATGTTACATAAAAGTAAGGGTGTACCGCAATATCACTATATTTGGTCTTATCTCTAAATATTATTAGTTCAGTGTTATTTCTAAAGATCTGAATGTTGATCCGGTGACATAACTTCCCTGCGACAGAAACCAAGAGTCTTTTAGCGCTCCAGCTAAGTTGCCAAGGCCTTTGATGCTGTCTCAGGCAATTTTTTTCTATTTTTTCTTTTCCCGGCGTGAAGGCAATGAGATCAATTAGCATTTTTTATCACTTGTGATAACGAAAAAATTTTAAATGATATCGTGTCTGGAATATATTTCGTCTATGAAGATAATTTTGTTTATTTTGAATGGATCGTATTTTTTTTTGGGGATCGGAAAGCGTACGGGCTTGAAAATATTTCACACCAAATCAAAACTAAACAAACAAGGACTGATGCCTAAACTTTGTGTCATTGGACAGTTTTGATGTTCAAAGATGTAAAATGTAATGAGATATTATATATCATCTAAATCATAACATGTTCCTCAAATTCAGTCGTTGAACTGGCAATAACCATCCGAATTTTGCAAGGTTTCTGTCGTACTCACAGTGTTTTGTCACTATGGTCAACCATAAAGCAGCCCTATCGCTTTCTGCATATTATTTTATACATTATCGAAATCGAAATCTACAAAATGGTTGTTGGTTGGAGAAGTATTTCGAAGTGTGTAAATGGTAAGTAGATATTAGCTCAAAAATTATTCCATGTGCCGAAAATCGAACAATCCATGATCGGTATGATAAGGTGAAGATTTGGTCATTCCGAATCCAAGTTGTTCTCATATAATGGCGTTTAGTCGACACACAGAATAAACGTTGGAAGAAAACAAGGTTTTTCTCCTCAAAGATTTGTTGTGCGCATTACGGAACCGAAAAATTCGTGAGAAAGCAACACCGATGCAAAGTTATCCTGTGAAAATGTTAGTTTGCAATGTTCCTGTGTAAAATATCTGTAAATCTGCATGGCACTCAATATACGTATGTCCTGCGCGGCTAAATCATTATACTCAGTCATAGGTAGTGACTCATTTGTAAATATTACAAAAAATAGCACTACAAATTGCAGTAATATTCTTCGTGTACGTTCCTCGAGATAAATCAAGTTCATGTTGGTGCGATCAAAACGTTCCGCAGCCAAAGAATGCATATGGTGGCAACCACATGTCGCTATATAGAGGCGCCAGCGACGTTACGTCATTCTTATAGGCGCCAGGATATCGCGAGATGCTGAAACGCATTAGTACAACAGGCACGGCGCGTTCTTAGCAAATACGTTTTATTTGCTTTCCTGCCTGCACGCACTTAAAAAAAATTAGTTTTCTCTTGCTGTAAAAGGAACTGCCATAACAGAAATAGCTTCGTATCAGTTGTTAGTCTCATTTAAATCCAGAAATGGTATTCTGAAAAAGGCGAAATTTTTCCACTGTTATGAGCTCGTTGTGAACTTAGAGTTTGAATAATTAACCAACTGGCTGAAGTAGTTTCAGTAGTGAATCACCAGTTCACTTTATTGCCTGAGTATCAAATCATTGCGATAAGAAAGTATTATAAGTAATTTCACTGTCGTAGTCCATATCCATATCGATAATACATTTAAAATATTTAAAAAAGCATAAAGTATGAAAAGCATATAGCATATATTAAATAAACATAGAGCATTTTCAAATCCACAGCAAAAATATACTTAAACACGATGTTATGATTGCCCATGTTATGTTTGGCTGCTTAGTTATAATTTTATTTGCTCGAAGCAAATTTTCCGTCCGATCTTTTTCTAACTTCTTTTTACTGCGTCCGCTCGTCTGCTGGCTGACGTCACCGGAAATACCGTCTACATATGGATGGTCAGAGCTGAACGCAGTGTTGTGAAGGCAGATCAATTGTCTCAATAGCTGTTACTATTGGGACAATTTTTGTAAGCTGTAAGTCACTTTTGTTTATACACGATTCGGCAAAACTCGGTCAAATATATTAATTTATCTTATCGTAGAAATCAGTGTGGTTAACGTTGATTAATGAAGGAACGATGTTTCGTTCCAACGCTAATGGGATGAGTTTGTTATATATTGTACACCATTTTCAGGAATGATAGATTCGGCCTACAATATGAGAAATAGTCTACTTGCTAAGAAACAGTGGTTTTTATACCCATTATTTTCTTATCGATACCATTTAAGTATTAAAATCACTTGTTTGCTTGAATCGCAAGTTAACCAGGAATTTAAAAGCAAAGAAAATACCACAAAAATTCACCATATCTTTATAAGAGAAAACGTTTCGGAGTCCAGCTCCATCGTCAGTTCAAACCACAAAATTCTGTTCAGAAAAAGTTCAGTCCTAGAAACACAAATAAATCAATTAGTAAAGTAAATGCACTAAAAATAAATAGATAAAACATGAAAATAATGCTAGTAAACGTAAACGGCCTATCTATTTACTATTTCAAGAGGAAAGGAGCTAAAAGCAGCATTCAGACTAGGCTTCTGTTTGAATATATACAGGGATTCTTATCCACCTCATTCTGCTGTACGTGTTCATGCCGAGCAGTGCAACACCTCTGTATCTGATAGTGATTTCAAAATTCTAGCTTCCGCATCCGGTGTTTGTGATCTACGAATTTTAGAATCCCTGTATATATTCAAACAGAAGCCTAGTCTGAATGCTGCTTTTAGCTCCTTTCCTCTTGAAATAGTAAATAGATAGGCCGTTTACGTTTACTAGCATTATTTTCATGTTTTATCTATTTATTTTAGTGCATTTACTTTACTAATTGATTTATTTGTGTTTCTAGGACTGAACTTTTTCTGAACAGAATTTTGTGGTTTGAACTGACGATGGAGCTGGACTCCGAAACGTTTTCTCTTATAAAGATATGGTGAATTTTTGTGGTATTTTCTTTGCTTTTAAATTCCTGGATACCATTTAATTGATGCCAAAAACAAAAATTATTTCGCGCATGTTTTTACTTATAATTTTTTGAGCGGTTTCGATATTGAACCAATTCCCGGTACGATTTTGAAAATTTATTAACATTAATTAATGGATTACTCGACAAATTTGATTTCCACAGAAGTTTCTTTTCGGACAGGTTTGGTTTCAAAAACCTTTGATGTTGATTTATTTCAATAACCACTTCTAGTTTTGCGAAAAAAGCTCCTATCGAGCAGGAAGAATGGGCTTGCTGAGGAGATCGCCCAGTGGGGGTAAGGATACTATACGTGATATAATAATAGAGTATGACTATTGTTGAATCATAACTTACCGCCTCCTTTTCCATGCGCACCGGTATTTTTAAAATAAATACGTGTATTTTTTAAGCGAGTTTCTAAGTGATGAACTAGGTTTTGTCAAACCCACCTTCAGTTTAATTGAACGTATAAAATAACAGGCTCCGCTGCAAAAGCTAGTTAGTTCTTACATATTTTTTATGTGAATATCAGGCTCCACCGCAGGAGCCATTTGATTTGTATATTTTTATGTAAATTATATGCTCCACTACAAGAAAAAATTTTAATTCGTGACATTTTTTAATGTAAATAACAGGCGCCACTATGATAGCCATACCGTCAACTGACAGCGACGGAGGGACAGAAATGACAGCGCTCACAGGCAATAGACATTCTTCGTATCTTCGATTTGGCAGGTGAGAAATTTTTTTCGTTGGTGATGATTTTATAAATCAACAAGCCTCATTTGTTAATTAATTGTTAATTGGTATTAATTAACAATTCATCCAATCCATTCCAATTTGTTAATTGGCATCGGAATGAATCGTACTTCTTGTGTTACTTCGATTGTCTGGATTGGAGGAGACTTGATGTTACTTTAAACTAATCTGGAACTACACATTAGAAAACAATAAAAAGTTTCATTTTGAAATTGTCTTACAATTAACGTATATACGAGCATGACCCTTGATGCTGACGTTTGTTTATTATCTAACAATTATTTTTCACTTTGGATTTGCAAGAAACAAAATTAATAAAATTGGCTTTTGATTCATTTTGTTGGCATGGAATTCAAAGTTTTGTGAGATGATCGGATCAGATATAAAGAAATGAGGTTTTAAAGCATTTAGAACGGTATATTGCTTGTTGGTCTTTGTACATACAAATTAACTTCAAAATTTTTTTGCCTCAATGATACCATTCATACGAACGTTAATCAAAATTTGTGTTGCAAATCTTTTTGCCTCAATGATACCATTCATACGAACGTTAATCAGAATTTGTGTTACTTCTAAAAAGGCAAATTTTTTAGTTATTTTAGTTATTTCGGACAACAATTCGGTCCCTGATGTCGTTTATAAAATCAATACCTTTGCATGAATTGCAATAGGCGGTTGAAACACGAGAAAAAAAGAAGAACTAAAGAAAAATTTACGACACGTTCAATCTAAAAATGTTTATCATTCAATTAATTTAATTTAATTTATTCATGTTCAAATTTGTTGGTTACTTTCTATTTGATCTGTTATTAATTGGGTTATTCTAAATGTTGGACCCAATTTTATGAATTTGTATTTATTTAAGTATGAATTCAAAAAGAATAATTGATACACCAGTGGAAAGAGAAATATTAATTTTTTACATGTTCATAAATGTTCAATATCTCCCCCTTGTGCTGCACGGCAAACATCTAAACGGTAGCCAAACTCGTCCCACACACTAGAAAGCATATCTTCTGTCACTGAGTGCACCGTAGCTGTGATACGGTTAAGTTGCTGGTAGAGGCGGGACGTAAACAGAGTTGCTGGTAGAGGCGGGACGTAAAGAGTTGCTGGTAGAGGCGGGACGTAAACAGAGTTGCTGGTAGAGGCGGGACGTAAACAGAGTTGCTGGTAGAGGCGGGACGTAAAGAGTTGCTGGCAGAGGCGGGACGTAAACAGAGTTGCTGGTAGAGGCGGGACGTAAACAGAGTTGCTGGTAGAGGCGGGACGTAAACAGAGTTGCTAGTAAAGGCGGGACGTGAACAGAGTTGCTGGTAAAGGCGGGACGTAAACAGAGTTTCTGGTAGATGCGTGATGTAAACAGCTTCATTGACGTAACCCAATAAGAAATAGTCACATGGGCCTGAAGTGTAGAGCCAGATCTTCATTTACGAGTCCTACGCCAGATCTACGAGTCCTATCAAACGCTCAGGAAGTGACTGGTTCAAAAAGTTTCGGGCATCAAGATGCCAATAGGGCCGTCCAATTCCGCGTTTGAGTCGGTTTAAAAAAATGAAATCTTTCTCTTTCCATTGGTTTTTTTTAATTATACACATTAAATTTATGCCTAAATAAATACGAATTTATTAAAATGGGTCCATCATTTAGAATAACCCTGGATTACTTTTGGATATAAAAAGGAGGATTCCGAAATTTCTACGAAGGCTGATACCTGAATACGTTGGAAACGAATCCGTGTCCAGCACTTTTTTTGTTTCAACTCTAATTGATGAATTAAAAGTTATGAACAAACTTACCTTGGGTATAACTTGAACAAATTTTTTTCACGAATATTTTGGTGAACGATAATCTAAAAAGGATTCACCATAGATTATCATTCACCAAATATAATTTGGTGAATGATAATCTAAAACAATGCTTTTGCCGAATGAAGTATTTCTTTAACCTTCATTGGTATGCTTTGCAATGATGTTCATGCAGTAAATCTTATTCATATGAAAAACCTCGCCTGGCCTTTCGATTCTCTGACTATTATTTTTTATCTTCTTATGCTCAAACTTATCCTCTATTTCTTGTCCTCAACCTAGAAGGGGATCCATCAATTAAATGAAGCAATCTCGAACACATTTAACGATTTTCCTTCATAATAAACTTACATACATACGTTTTTTACTTGATTTGAGCATTTGGGTAATAATTATTTCTCATGTTTAAAATGCGCTTTCTTGGTCTCAGAATCGCTGCTGAATTACCAAAACTTTCTCTCGCGGACGACGTGGAGAAGGGCAACATCGAAGGAGTGCGCAACATTTTGAATTCTTCTTTGGCAAGCGATATCAACGCCGAAATTAAAAGGAAATTACTCCTGCATCAAGCAGTGACAAACAAAAATTTGCCCATATTAAATATTATTCTTAAATTCATTGATGAGAAAACTCTTTTCCTGAAGAACAGTGAAGGGAAGACTGCGCTGCATCTGGCTGTAGCAATAAAAAATCTACCTTGTTCATCTGTTATTATGAACGCCAATCACCAGACCTTGATCCAAAAAGACAGTGATGGTAACACTCCACTTCACTGCATGGTCAAGAGTCATCAATACGATATCTGTGCACGGGCAATGGATATAATCTCTTCGCAGCCACGTCAGTGGCGAGAATCATTAATCAACAGAACAAACGCCCAACATCAAACCGCCGTTCATTTGGCCGCACGGGAAAAAACATGTGAAATCTTGCAGCTATTGCTAGAGAACGGAGGTAAGGCGAACGTCACCACTCACAAATTTTTCACACCTCTGCACTTGGCGGCTGATAGTGGGTCAGAACAATGCGTACAACTTTTGCTGAGTTACATTCCTGAGGACGAGAAAGAATCTTATCTGAACTACACCGCAGGAAGGAATATGACTGCTCTCATGTATGCTGCAATGAAAGGATATTCTGCCTGCTGTCGAGCACTGATAGGCACCAACCCAAACCAACGAGACACTGATCAATGCACCGCGTTGCATTTGGCTGCCAAGAGGGGCTACTTTTCGCTTGTTAAACACCTTATTGAAGAACAAAAGGCAAATCCATTAATGGTCGCCAAGAATGGACAGACTCCGTTGCACTGTTCAATTTTAAGCAACAATGATGAGTGTTTTGTCTATCTGCTCAATCAATCGCTCGAGTCCCTCCCTCCAGGAACGGTGCCTGATTTGCTCAAATTAGCCGTTAAGAAAAATTCAAACAGGTGCCTTAAAATCATGCTGGACCGTGATAGTTTTGCCAGCTACATCAATCATCAATTTAAAGATGAATGCAATAACACTTTGCTTCATCTTTCTACGGCGAAAGGAAGCTTTCGAACAACCGAAATGCTCCTAGAGAAAAAAGCCAGGAAAGACATTAGGAACAACGACGATGAATACCCACTACATCTCATGGCGTCGCAGGTGAACTCTAATTCTCGGTTAGGGGAAGAAGAAAAAGCTGCTGTCGCTAAGGAAATGTTGCACGATTCTCACGAATTGGTGGACTCCCCGAACAAACGAGGCGATACCCCACTCCACTTGGCCGCAAAATCTGGAAATGTAGAAATGGTCAGGCTGCTACTTTTGAAAGGTCCCAAGATTCTCAAGGAGAATAATGATGGTCTCACAGCTGTGCACCTGGCAGCGGATGCCGGACACGGAGATTGCCTGAAGAAACTTCTTCGAGCGCTGAAGACAAGTGAAATGAAGGATCTAAATAAGACACTACCGCATCCCGTTCATATGGCAGCCGAAAAAGGACGCTATGAATGTTGCCAAATTTTGTACTTGGAGTTGAAGGTTAGTTGTGTTTGCTTTTGTTAATTAATATAGCAATCGGGACCGAAATGTCCACTGTCAACAAATATGTTCGGTGGCTTTAATTTGCGTATCTTTACTTGTATTACTATCCTAATTACCTCACCAAACTTGAAATTATTGATGAATCTTATGAAATATTTACTGTTTGATTGAATTTTTGAATGAATGGCATGTATTAATGAAAGAGATTGTAAGGCCTGTAGTATTTTCCCCACATGTTTGACAGTAGAGCCCATTAGGAACATGATAAAAGTTTATAGTGATGCAAATAACGGGATTTTAAACATTATAAGCGCGTTAGGTGGACGTTGATTGTCCCAAAACTTTTATTTTAAGAGATTATTGCTTCAGGTGTTGCAAATCATTTTAAAGAATACTTTGTAAAATTGGTGAAGAGTTTCTTAAGAAACTTTGTTAAGAATTTCACGTGTTTCTATTCTTCTTATACTTTTGTATTTCTGAAATTTTTGGGAAAAATACTGATTACATTCATTCAAAAAGTAATGCAAATCCCAGTAAATTGACGTCACTCAAAAGGTCAATGGTGATTTTAAATTGATATCTTGTAATTATTGATATGCTCGAAGACGCTGAGAATAATTATATAATTATTATTAAAGAGAATTGCTAGCTCGAAATTTACTAAAGAGATTAATTGCTCGCTCGAAATTTACTTTCTTATGTAAATCCAAAAATATTATGGGTTTATAATTCAGCAATGCTTAAAAAGAACGTTTCCTTTTTATTTAGAACCTCTTTTTCTCTTCAGCCGCATCTTTATGGGGCAAAGACGCGAACATTTTACTTTTAGCGCATTTTCTCATTTATGGAAAAAAGGCGCTATTGTGCTCGTCATGTCCGTCTGTCTGTCCGTGACTTCACGTTTTCGTCGACGAGAAAATGCGCGTTTTTTCACTCATTGCAGTGAGTACTGAGTTATATTTATTACAGATTGACTTTACTTTTGAAGTAAATCCGAAAAATGACCATTTTATAATTTGTCAATGCTTAAAAAAAAACGTGTCCTTTTTATTAAGAGCCTCTTGTTCTCTTCAGCCGCATCTTTATGGGGCAAAGACGCGAACATTTTAATTTTTAGCGCATTTTCTCATTTATGAAAAAAATGTGCTATTGTGCTGGTCGTGTCCGTCTGGCTGTCCGTGACTTCACGTTTTCGTCGACGAGAAAATGCGCGCTCTTTCACTCACTGCAGTGAGTACTGAGTTATATTTTTTACAGCTTGCCTTTACTTATGAAGTAAATCCGAAAAATGACCAGTTTATAATTTGCCAATGCTTAAAAAGAACGTGTCCTTTTTATTAAGAGCCTCTTGTTCTCTCCAGCCGCATCTTTATGGGGTAAAAAAGCGAACATTTTACTTTTTTTACAGGTTGACGGCGGTCCAAAGAAATGTCTTACCATCAGTGACGATGACCTCTACCCCATCGACAAAGCGCTAGCTGGCGATCATCACGAGCTCTTCAAATATTTTTTGAGCCACATGAGCTTCAACGCATCAGACGAACTCTTCGCCTGTCGCTTGCATCGCTACTTTAAAAAGAGTTTACAGGACGGCGTCATGTACGTACCATCCGTTAAACTTTATTCTATTTAAAGGAGTAGTAGACACAGAGTGTTTTCTTCTATTAATGGTAGTTTCATATAATTTTTCTTCCCCTTTGTTAGAAATCTGATACTTTGTTTAATATTACTATTATTATATTTTTATTATATCATTGATCTGCTCAAACTGCAAGTTTACCGAAAATTTAAAAGTAAATAAAACATCAAGCAAATTCAACATTTCTTCGTGAAACCCCTCCCTCATCAGTTCAAGTAAAAATATCCTCTGAGTTTAAAGCATTAAAGCATGTCAATCAACTGTCAAAATCCAAATTTACACAAAAAATGTCAAAACTTTGGTAACGAAATTTTAATATTATAAGAAGAGATTATCGTGGCATCACGTACAACAGAACTTCAAGGGCACGCTATATACCGAGTGGAACTAAGAATAAGTTTGCATTGCAAATGAACAAAAAGAAAAAGGAGACACAAAAAATAAGGGACAAATATGAATTGGATAGACAACGGATAAGAACGGCTATATTCAACATTCAAAGGCTCTCCGAAATAGTTCCGTCTCCAGGTGACTTTTTTGTTTCATTCTATATTCACGAATTTTTCATCATCATTCTGAGTCGGCTTGGGAATTCATTTAGTAACAACAGGTGTTGTTGGGTCGCCCTGCGGTGCATGCAATACTGAGGTTTAATACCTCGGAGAGGTTCAATTCGGTTTATCATACTGAATATGTTCCGTATTTTGATTCAGAGAAGTGGTAGTAGCGGTGATGGAGAGCGAGTGGTACGAGGTTGAACCACCTTCGGAAAGATTTAATTTGTGTTTATCATTCTAAATACTTTCTGTATTTTAATTCAGAGAAGAGGTAGTGGCTGTGATCGAGAGCGAGTGGTGCGAGGTTGAACTAGGTACCCTCGGAAACATTTAATTCGGTTTATCATTCTAAATATTTTCTGTATTTCGATTCAGAGATGTGGTAGTGGCGGTGATCGAGAGCGAGTGGTGCGAGGTTGCACTGGACGGGCGCTACTGCGACAACATTCACCAGCCGCTCAGCAACAGCCCAACAGAGGCCGAGCTGCACGAAAATGTCAAGCCCTGCAAATCCTTTATGCTGCTTATCCAAAAATATCCCGACCTGGCGTGTCAAGCGATGGATAAGCACATCACCTTCATGCCAAACTCTGTCGATGAAATCCATAATTTTACGCCGTTCGAGTACATATACTACAGCGTTGAAGGTAATAATGAGAAGACTGCATGTACTGGGGGTTTGGTAGATAGTTGACGTGGATAATATTTCTGAGGACTGCTTGAGTGTTTGCCCAAAATTTGACGTCTAAAATTAAAAAAATGTATGTTCATTGTTCTTTTCAGTCTATCCTTCATTTTGTGAAGGAAATGCTGCGAGATCAGATATGTGAAAGTTGCCGCCTTGGGCTTGCCTCTTGAGATGTAGTATGTTCGTGCTGGGGCAGTCAGCCCCATTTCTGAGCGAGACGTTGTTTTTGGGCGATGAATATATGCGCATCACCTACATTATTATATATTATTCCTTTATTTTTTCTTCAACAAATGCACAATTAACGTCGAAGATTCGATGGAATGGATCATTCGCAGTATCGTCACTGATACAATGGAATGGGGCTCATACAGTTGAAATTGGATTGGACTTGTTTTTTATCAAGTTTCTTTTCCAACAGATGGCAAGGTGGCATCCCCGTTCATTCTGCCTAAAATCTCCACAACCCCCTGCCCGGGGACTCCTGTTGCCCAAGGACGTTCCCCGACCGCGGTTTCCCCCAACACTTCGCTCCCTAAAGAACCTTTAACTTTGGATAGCGTTCGCCGGGGCACGGACCCCGCAATGGGGATACAGATAAAGCCATGTGAAGGGGAGTTGTATGCCGTCAAGCCCCACGCAAGGGTGTTCCGTGGCACGGCTTGGGGCAGAGACCACCCCCTGCGTGCTGCAGTGGCCGGTGGCAGCTACGATGTACTCAACCATAAACTCACGAGGTGATTCAAAACTCACGCGTGATTTAGTTTCGGCTCATGAATGTAGATGTCGTTTCGAAATCGCGGAACTGCCGATTTTATGGAATCGTCAGCCAGTTTGCCGATTCTGTTGAAACAGTATTTCTATGCTATACAAATCTGGGTCAGTCAGCCAAGTCCTATTTTAGTATTTAAATATAAAGGAATTTTACCTTTTTAATATTTAAATATAAGGGAACTTGACCTTTTTTACTTGACCTAACCTTTTCTAACTTTAACTGTCGATATATGTTCTAACTCTAACTCTAACGTCCGATTTTCTGAATCAGCAACGAAATGCTGGTTCTACAGAATTCGTAAACTGGTCATTCCGCGATTTCGGCACGACTTTTGCCAATTCCATATAATCGGCAATTCCGCGATTTCAGCACGACATATACGCACTCATGAAGTGTTTTATCCCTTGTCGCGAGGTTGATATCTGCGTGACGACTTGATTTATTCGACTTGAATAAGTTACTAACGTAAATTACAGTGGACAGACCAGCCGGTAAAGCGGGACGCAGACACGAGTCTAGTCCGGAGTACACAAGGAAGAAGGCTGGTCAATTTAAGAATTTTTTTTGCTTTTTTAAGGCCCATATATTTACCCTCTCATATGGGATCTCCCTATTTGTGGTTTGTCTGCTTTTCGCCATAAATTTTGATGAACGTTAATTATTAATTTGATAATTTAACATATAAATAATAATTTAACATTTAATATTACCATGATTCACGAATTATATCGACCATTATGTTGTGGTCCGCAAAACTCAGGGCATATACCATGGGTAAATGCAGTTCATGAATTGCGTCCAAGAAGAGTCAGTTTTCAATGAATATTTCAAACGGTAAAAAATTTTCAGTAATAAATTCATTGGAGCAGGTACAAAAATGTGATATTTGTCTAAAAAGTTTTTATAAATATTGTGAATAATCTATTGTTTATTTGTGTCAAATTGATTATTATTATAGCCATGATATTATGTGTTCATTTTTTTGTTTCGGGAAAAAAATTATCACTTGAATGTTATTTTAAATCCTTGAGTACAGAACATTGCTCCAAACTAGGTATTTCTCCACTAAAACTGAGCTCAGAATTGAGGAGCGTCCAGCTATTGTATTTGGTAGGATGCTTCTTTGATAATTTCCTATGAATGACTGACGATGTCATGTGCAGGACGTGGCTACACAACAAGTACCATTCGTACGCGCGTTATCTGCTGTACTTATACGTCTTCATCGATGTCATCACTGTGCTCGCGATGTCGGCTCTGCAAGCAAATCTTTGGTACGAGCATCCTACCTGCACTGTGCCTTCTGTCCAAAAATGAAATTGTAATTCAAACATGAATTTTATGAGGAAACTCCATGTATAATATTTTATTCAAGCGTCTTAACGAATACAATCTAGGCTTGTTTATGAGGGGACTCCATGCATAATATTTTATTCAAGCGTCTTTACGAATACAATCGAGGCTTGTGGGAAACGATATTTTAGATTAAGGTAAATAAGTTACTCCGAATCCTTCAAATAATTCACGTTGCTCTGAAATCGAGAGTGTAAGTTTGCATTAATTTTTACTTAATTATTTATAGCAGTGAATATAGTTTGGCTGTTATTCCATCTTAATTTTCGAATTCACTGAAATTCATTTTAATGATTATGCACTCATCAATGTACGAAATAATGACTTATCATTATGATCTGATATAGCCGTTGTAAAAATTTAATGGATTACAAATCCATTATATCTTTGCCTTAATGTTGCTGGTAATAACTTGAACGTTAATTACGGTATTTGTCATGTTATTTCCATGCCTCTTCCGGAATTTCAACGGTAAGCATGTGAACACCTACCTCTACCTTCTTGCTAGAGATTAACATTATCGAGAAACTATTTTCATTAAGTGAGAAATGTAAGCAGTAAATAAGTGAATCAATTTCCATATATTGCAGAAATTAAATGAATATTTTTTCAACTAAACTTTCATTTGTTAAGCATGCTTCTAACATAAGAGTTAGTCATAACTGTTCACTCATTCTGATGTCTTTTCAAAATTCACTCATTTTGATGTCTTAATATAATTGTGTACTGTTAAATTAGATGGCTCCTTCCTAGTTATTCGGCCGGCTAAACATATTTTATCACATATCCCATGTTAAGTTCTTCCTGGTTAAATTCTCCCAGGTCGTATCAAAATTCAACCTGTGAATAATTTAAGTTGGCCACCCTCAAAAGCTATTCATGATTAAGAAGGCGCTGATTTTTAGCGAATTTTCTCATTTATGGAAAAAATGCCCTATTGTGCTCGTCATGTACGTCCGTCTGTCCGTCCGTCCGTGACTTCATGTTTTCGTCAACGAGAAAATGCGCTCTCTGTCACCCACTACAATGAGTACTGAGTTATATTTTTTAATTGAACGCAACAACAATGATGATTAACCGCGCAGGACGACGCACCACCTGGAACGTCGCTTCTCCGGCACCACGCGCGCCCAGGTGGAGAGTGTGTACGCCTCAGACGCCAAGAAAGACGCCCGCCTCGCTATGATTATAAATATTTCCGCCACAGACCAGAACTGCTCGTCTTGGGGCAGCGTGAGCAGCGTAAACACGGGTGAGTGTTAGTAGCTGGGTTGCTGCCGAGCGTAGGTAGCCTGAACAATTGTGGGCGTCTGCAGGGGCAACGTAAACTCGGGTGAGTGTTGGTAGCTGGGTTGCTGCCGAGCGTAGGTAGCCTGACCACTTGTGGGCGTTTGCAACATGGGATGCCAGGGGTTGTATGCAATTGGGCATCTTACGTTTGTCAACACCTTGATGTTATTCTTATTGGCTTAGATCAATGTTCTAGCTGCTCTTTGAGGTGTAGTAGTAACTATATTTTGCGTGGTACGAAAGATATGTTGCGATTTCACTATTTTCAAACTGATTGGAATCCTTATACAATAGAAAAAGTAATAATTCATTTTAATTCGTTAATTTTTTCATCCATGTTAGGATTTATTTGCGTAGCAACAGTAAACTCTTTAAGCATTGGGTAACTGATTAAAAATAGAAATCAGCGGGATTCTTCAGTAGGTTTTAAAAAATAGGATGCCCAAAGACAGATTCAGAACCTGTGAGTATTAAACTGTTCCTATGTGTTCAGACAATACGGCAAGCGACGGAAGATCAAATGATTCACCAGCCCTCGTTATGAAAATAAAGTATTTAAATGGGACCTATTGCTTTTCTATGCGTTCAGACGATCCAGTAGAGGGTGGAGCGGCGTGGAACAAATCTTCCTGCGTCATCTGGCACCTGGAGGCTGGGTCACCGCTAGTGGTCGGCCTAGAGTGCTGGGTGCTGCTGATGCTGCTCGTACACTGCATCCTCGAGATTATCTTCTACATCCGCGTGAGATAATATATCACTGTACTTGATAATTTATCCGTTGAACTTTCAGCCTTACATCTCGCACGATACGAATGGAAATTTGTTCTTTATCTTTTAATGCGAAAGTAAATTATCACGATCGTGTGCCCGTTAGCGAGATGATTACTTTTTTCGGCTAAATCAACTGCTAAGTAATCAATTAGTGTATGTTAGACTAATTGGCCGGCCAATTGCTTGAATGAGTCAAGTTATTGCCCAGCAAATGATTGTAGTTCATAATCATCGCAAGATTCGCAAATCGACTGGTTGTATTCAATTTTTAATTTCATTCGATGGAGTTGAATACAATATAACTACATTTAAAGGTGATTGAAGTTAATCTAGAATTTTTTAATGAAAATCAAAACCATCTAGTCATGCTCGATTTTACTCGATGTTTTCGAGTTGATCGCAAAAAGTCTAAGCTGACTCGCTAAACAGCTGCATCGCGTGCCATTCTACTACAATTCTAGTCAGTCTGCTGACACGCTATCGACACATGATTAAAATCAGTTTTATGTTTCCACATTTTGTTCGTCGATAGCTTAATTCATTCAGAGGGGTCATTTAAGCATTTTTGTAAAGGTAATTATCAAACTGCATTTAATGAAGTATCCACATGAACTTTCATAGACTTCATGTGCATTAAACCTGAAGAAAACCTAGTTGCGGAAAGTCCCAACGACAATTGACTGATGGCATGCACAGAAGATATCAATCATGTATGAGCGAGCTCAGCCCATCATTGCACTTCATGGTTATATAGATATTATTATGTTCACACAGCTACCATGGAGGTACTGCAGTTCCTTCTGCGTAACGCGCCACCTGAGGATCATCTCTCTGTTCATTATGCTTCTCCCTCTTTCATCGTGCGACTTCATATTAGGATGCCGTCACGTAAGTACATCAATTACGGCGGACTCACTACAGAACTCAGTAGCCGACTTGCAGCATGCACAATTAGCTTAAAACTCAAGTTTTGATGTCATAAAGGACATAAATTATTTGTATTTTTGCAATAGTATTATTTGTATATAATAGTATTTTTGCAATAGTATTATTTGTATATAATAGTATTTTTGCAATAATATTATTTGTATTATGCAATCAAGGGAAATTCTTTAATTCTTCAAGTTAAATAATTCGAACATTTTTCAAGAAACTACTACAGTATAAAATATTTAACAATGCAATTTAAATTAAATACAGCGTTTCATTTCGTTTTCACATATTTTAGAAGCAAACCATACTAAATTAAAACTTTTAATGAAGAAACAGTTGTTTTTCCAAGATCGACACAATGCTCATATTGCATGAAGAGCTTCACGTAGTAGACTAAATTATCACCTGCTATAAAATTCTTATTTGTGCAGGAAATCATCTGGCAATTCGGCGTGATGGCGGTGCTTTTCGGTTGGCTGAATTTGATTGGAACTGTTAACCAAGTACCTAGCTTTTGTGTGTTCATGCCAGTGTCAGCGAAGTTTTTCATGAGCTACCTACTAGTTGTTTTTCATATTTTTCTATTCATTCTAGCATTTGCATTATCTTTCAACTTTTTGTTAATGGACAACGCTGCGTTCTGTTCGATTCCTCGTTCATTAATCAAAACCTTGGTGTGGATGCTCGGCGATTTAGGTTACGATGACACTTTTCTCGATGAGAAATCTCCAATAGTATTCGAAATTCAAGCCAACGTGTTGTTTGTGCTCTTCGTCACGGTGATCGGAGGACTTGCTTTCAACTTAGTCATGAGGAATCCAACTGATCAGCTACAAGACATGAAAGACAAAGCGGATTTCCACAAAGCCGAGTCCAGTCTTAACCTCCACCTCCTTATAGACGACTGTCTTCCTGATACTCGACGCTCACGCACGCGATCGCATCGCGTACGGTTGAGTTGCCGCTCTAAGCACGCTGTCTTCTACACGGACCGACGCAGGGATGAACTAAAGTCTCACAGAGAAGCCGAGACTGGAGAAGATGACCAGGAAAATCTTGTTTCTGGTATCAGAGATGATCTCAAGACCATTCTTGAAAGGATGGAAACACAAAGGGAAGAAATTTGCGATCTATCGCGCAAAGTTTCTTCCTTGACGAAAATGCTCCCTACAAACTCATGAGTTGAATCCTCCCCCATGAGTTTGCGTTTTAAATTGGCTATATAACTATCCGCATTCTCAGTTTGTCGATTAATGATCCATCAAAACCACTAATGATTATAATGATCGAATGTGCCATATTCGATCGAATTCCTATCTTTACATATACAGTATAGAGAAACTTCCCTGTCTATGGAAGCAAGATAATGTTGGTCTTAGAAACCCCAATGAAGAAAGTTTTCTAGTTATGCAAAATTATATGGCTGCGCAACGGGCTGTTATAAAGCCTCGAGAAATTCCAGTCATATCTGAGTACGATACATTTGCCACTCCCCGAAGATACATAAATTTTCCAAATCCTAGTCAATAAGTTCGCAGATTTATGCTGATAAAAACTTGGCATTCTTATTTATTAAAGTCAATATTGAAAAATGAATTACTAACTGTCGAATAAGAGAATCTCCAACCTTGCGGTAATTAATTTAATCTATAAAATGGTAGTCTGCGATAATTCAATCTTGCGAATTTGGTCTTGAACTAGTGTAATTTATTAATGTATTTATTAATATAGTGACAATAGCGGGACATTTGTACATGAACCGCGCTGTTTAAATATTTTTGTAGCATTGTTCAAGTATGCGTTATTGGTTACTTTTTAAATTGTTCGCTATTAATTTAAGCTCATCATTATAAAGTTTGATGTAAAAACCAAACGTTCTTCAGCATTATTAATTTTTTTAAGGCCTCGAGTGCTTGCACTTTCAATATAACAAATATGCGAGTGAATATTACATTTTAAGATAAAGTGAACCTTGTTATCATGTGCCAGTTTGTAAGATATATTCCGAATTCTGATAGTCAAGATCCTTATTACTTTCATTGTTATTATCACAAAGGAATAAAACCTTATTTTACATCACAACCATTCGGTAAGTCATGTGCTTCAACTAGGAACTATGATATTTTTCATGGTTTGAATGCTGTATATATAAGTGAATGTATATCATGTTTTGAATACTGTATGCTACTTAATATTAAATCAAGTTTACCGAAAAGTTCACTCGCCTCATAAGTGTTCTTTATGCATGTTGCATTATTTTTTTTTTTTGCCATATATTTCACTCTGTATTTTTATTACTTATTATTGTTATCATTTGTCATAATATTTCACTCTAACGCTTATCTTATTGCTTAATCACTATGATATATTTTATTATTAGACTAACGGTTAAACCACTTACGTAACTCTAACCCGAAAATTTGAAGTTGAGCATTTGCCAGTGATGGCAACCAAGTGTTGTGTTGATAAAGATCTTATGTACATATTTTTCTTAATTTGAATTGTTTCTTAGTCAAAGGATATTGTAAACATAATTAAATGTGATTGACAAATAAATTACTTCAACATTATTGCGTCCTTTTAATTATCGCTATCTAAAGAAAATATTCTAACTTAATAGCGGGATAAAATCACGAATTTTCGAGAATCAGGGTGCAATTGTATTTATTTCACTAGTTTAAAAAAAGTTATTTTAATCGAGTTTTCCACTTTGCATTGTTGGGACAAAATTGTCGCTACGTAAGAGTTGGGCACGAGGCACGTGACGTGCTAGGGATTGGCGCTCCCTCCCATTTCCATGCCAAGAATTTATTATTTTGCTTTGAATGTCGCAGCGTTTCTGTAACATTGCCTGAAATAATATTCACGAAACAATTACTCTGTTTTATTATTATTATTATATTATTATTATTATATTATATTATTCACGAAACAATTACTGGGCTCCTCTGCCGGGTGCTGGTGATTCCTGCTGCCGCATTACAACTTGAAGGTCCAAGAGGACACTCAAACAAACCTTGGGTGGTTTATTCCAGTAATTATTAATTATTATTGACTTCTTAATTATTTCATTGATACACTATCATATCACCTAGTGATTACAGTTCAGAATACCAAGATTGATGCAGTGAGTTGCGTGTTCGTGACCCGCATCGAGCTGTGAATGTTCTGCGATGTAAAGAATCGGCAACAGTTTTTATGGCACAATCAACACTAACACCGCTATACTACACTATTTGGCATTATATTCAATTATGACTTAATGTATTAATTCATCACCTCATAGCGATGGAAGTTATTCTAGAAACGTATCGAAAAAATTTATTCCCATAGGTGATAAATATGTAAGTAATTGTTAGGAAACTATACAACTTGTGATCGATATCTAAAATAAAGCTGGGTTCTTGAAGCAAAACTGGAGCAATTCTTGGGTGCCCTTAATTGAATATAATTAGTTGACATTAAAAATTTGAAATTCAATACAAAAATTTCTTCATGGAAGAATGAGTCGTGCAAAACTATTTGTTCAACATCATTTTTCTAAAAGCTTTACCGATAACACCTCATCAATTGGCTATTTGCCATATGATACTTGAAATTGCGATATATATCGTTTACTGCATCGTGTACCAATTCCCCTCAGGGGGGACTTCTGACGGGTGTCTGTGCCCGTCAGAAGTCCTATGGGATTTCGCGTTCCTAGGGGGATTGTTCCTGAGCGCCCCACCGCTGAGCTCGCGGTGTCTGACTGCAGGTCTCAGTTGTGGGGTTAAGTTATTATGTAGGTAGGATTCCTTACATTTCCCTTCTCTGTCTCTCTCGTGCGGGCGGCCGACGTCCCGTGTAAGCGACCTCTTGTTCGAGTGTCTTCGTTTCTATTGCTTTTTACCTGTCCCTCCTTGTCACTTCGTCTCTTTTGAGATGCTAACGCTGCTTCCTTCGAGCCAGCTTCAGCGGGTTGGACATCTGAGACCTTCCGCCCCCTGTGGGTGATGAATAATTGAGACCTTCCACCTTTATGGTGATGTTCATCTTGACTTTCGGTGCGAGATAGCTTAATAGCTGAAGCGCTAGTAAACATTTGGCCACTAAACTAACTAACTAACTCGTGTACCAATTATTTACCGACTATGATGAAATCACTGCAAATAAAATGTAAATTATTAACTCTTCATGAGTACATTTTGCCGGTTCTGTTGCAGACCGTCAAGTAATTCTTATTGAAAATTATTTTTATGTTCTCAATTTGGCGAATGAAACTTTTAGACTCTTGGTCTACTTTGCTGTACTGAAAAGAGCGATGAGAAAATGTTAAATAAGAATTGCCAACAAAACGAGCGTTAAAGTATAACTTCTACCGACTTTATCAATATTTAGTAAAAGTAGCTGCAAATATTGGTAGTATACATAAGCCCAGACATCGACAGTTCAACTATGTTTTGAAGATGCCATTCATGATTTGTATTCCTAGGCTTGACCGGTAAATTTTACCTCATTCAGCACTCACTTCTTTCGAGAAATCAGAGACATAAATAATAAAGCCGCCGATCATTTCGCACCCATATCTGTTTAAATTCAAAAACTATTCAAATTCAAATGGACTTTCACTCAAGAAATTTATACCTTACCATAATGTAGCTAGAGCTAATGTACTGTACATGGCCTCAGTATACTTTTATCCTTTCAATTATTCATTCTCATGAATGTTTGATTTTATCAGTCCTTTTAATTCATCACATTTTGCAGACATTTCGCCATGTCGGAGAGAACGCCACTAACATCAAATGACGCAGAGGAAGATGAGTCAGTATAATTTATCATGTTATATATATTATCTTGCGTATTAGACATGCGTGATTTTGGAATATTAAGGCCTGAAAATTCGCGTGAATGAAATTCCACCATTTTATTGTGACTGCTGATGCATATTAAGGTTTAAAATGTGTTCTTTTTTTGGTTTAATTTCAGAGCTCAACGCGGTAACGAAATGGATATCGATAAAGCCATTGTAAGCGGCAACGTGGAGGAAGTGGAAAGACTTATTACTGAAAGCTCCGACCCAGACTCAATGATCAGAGACAAAAAATTGCTTCACAAAACTTTATCGTTTGGGAAGCGAAAGCTTTTCGTAGTCCTGAATGTTCTGTTAAAGCATGCTTCGCTGGAAACTCTCAAACAGATATACGAAAACGATAAAACAGTTCTTCACATTGCTGTAGAAAAAGGCCACGATCGCTGCTGCGAATCAATTCTCAAGAAAAACAAGGCCATGCTTACTTCTGTAGATAAAGAAGGTGATACACCTCTCCATTACGCTGCTAAACTTGGTCAGACGAAGGTATGTATGAAAATACGTGCATATTTAACTCCAGAAGTCATCAACCAACAAAATGCAAAGAACTTTACCTCACTACACTTTGCAGCGCGAGAAAAAAGGCATGATATTATGAAGATCTTATTGGAAAAAGGGGGAGATCCGAGAATGACCACTGAGCAAGGCTATACCCCACTTCATTTTGCCGCTCGTTGCGGATCACTGGACTGCGTCACTCAGCTGCTCGCGACTCAAACCTGTTCCGAAGACGAAAAGGAATACGTAAACATGCAGACTGAACAACTAAAGACTGCTTTGATGTTCGCTGCGCAGTCCGGCTTCGCAACGATATGCAAGAAACTTTCTGCTACAGATGTCACAATTTCCGACGTTGGCGGAAAAACAGCTCTTCATTTTGCGGCAACCAAAGATTGCATTCCTGTGGTACAGTTTCTCGTTGATGAGCTAGGTGCTGATTGTTGCCAAGAAGACGACAAAAAGCAATGGCCCCTGGAGATTTCAGTGACCAAAAAAAATGATAAATGTTTCAATTTTTTCCTGCAAAAGATTCCTGCTGAAAAATTAGTTGACAATGTCATCGAGAAACTTCTTAAATTGGCTGCTGGCAGTTCACTAAAGTGTCTCCGACATATGGCTGAGCGGCAAAAATTTCATAGACATTTAGAAAATTTCAAAGATGACAAAAAAAATAACTTGTTACACCTCACAATTGCAAACAAGAGCTACGCTACAGCAAAGCAATTGCTGGAAAATGTTCCATTTGATAGGCTTGCGATTAATGAAGATGAAGAGACACCACTACACTTGTTGGCGAAGCAGTCCACAGCCTGCTTGAACTGCCACGAAGAAGATATACAGTGGGTAACTCGATATCTGTTGCGGAACGCACATGAAATAGTCAACTTGCCTAATAAAAAGGGGGAAACTCCTCTGCACTTGGCAGCTCAATCTGGAAATTTAGAAATTCTCAAATCGCTTCATCACAAAGACCCAGAAATCCTCAAAGCTTCTAAGCAAGGCCTAACCGCTCTCCATTACGCAGCCCAACAAGGTCACGCTGATTGTCTTAAATTGCTCCTCCGTTCTCTGAAAGCCGCCGATTTTGCGAAGCTACGTGAAATTCACATACACCCGTTGCATTTGGCATCAAAAAATGGACACTTAGAGTGTTGTAAACTGCTTACTAATTACACAGGGGTGAGTTTTGATCTGTAAATGTAAATAATCAAAAAGTTGTGTTCCTCTACTAATTGTGGATAATATGTGCATGTATCGTTTTTTTAATTACATGATTAGTTAGAAAACTCGCCTCTAAATCTCTTCCCTTCATAAGTCCATTATCTAGGGCAGGTTCCTGAAGGTTCATATTCTTATTTTTGTATTCATTGTTCAACAGAGTGAAGACGGCACAGATAAAACGCTATTTTCCCTCGACCAAGGCGGCAATTATCCCTTGGACCATGCGTTCAAAGGCAAGCATGCTGAGCTCTTCCATTTTATGCTCTGCAAAATGAAATTCAATAAGAAGCATGAAAAACTATCCGGCCGTTTGCACCACTACTTTGAAAAATGTTTACGAGCATCAGATAGGTGAGAAAACATAGTTCTGGTGATAAAAATTATTACATTTTTTTCCTCGAGGCTAAAGTTGAAAAATTGCTCGCCTCTTCCACAGGAAAATTTTAGAATGAAGGTGAGTAACAAGAATTTTGAACTTTCGTCGAGGACATCACTGCGTGTTCGAGGATATCACTGCCCCTCCCGATAATTAGTTCGTATTAATTTCCCTGGGAAATCAGGCTAAAAGCTATGGTAGTTTCTTATCAAAATTGAGCTGAAGACAAACTCTTCATAGTATTGAAGTAGCGTGCTAAAAAGCGGCAAGCCATCGAAACAATAGCCAAAATCTATTCGCCCAAAAGCAGCACTGAACTAACCCCTGCAGCCGTGTACCGTCACAATATTCACGAGCGACAGCCTTAAACTTCTTTCTATACAACAGTCACTCCTCACCTGGTGCTCTGCTCCGACCCCACATAACCTAACCTTAAACCAAACTCGAATAACCTAACCAAGGAGCCAACTCGAATAACCTAACCTAAGCAAAAGGGCCAACTCGCATACTTTGCGAGAATTTCACTCATCACTTTTTATTGATTAAATTGCACTTATTTTATCTAAATTCTTTGTAGTCTTTCTTCATTTTTATCGGTTTAGATTTTCATCATTTAAGCTTTAGGTACCTGCGTCTCGGAATCATTTACTCGGAATTAATCGGATCAACGGCTAAAAAAAATATCCCGAAAAAATGCTCATGAGACAAGAAAAAACCTGGAATAAAGATAAAAATAAGAAAGACTAAAGCTTATCGGAATAAAAATAAAGATCTATCTGTATCGGAATAAAAAAGGATTTCAATTCAATGAATTGTTACTGTTTGATACTCCGACTCTGTGTAGCCTCACTGGTGGAATGCAGTAGAAAGAAACCCTCATCATATCATCCTTTGTAAGATATGAAAAAATTCAGATGTAAAAAATGCCTGTAAAAAGTGCATATAACGTTTGATTTTCACAGAACTTGAACATCGAACACTTCGCTCTCCATTTTCATGCAACTCTCGGAGCACTGATGGGTTAATCCTTCCTCTTTCTCAAACCCAAGCAAGCCCCACGCATCTTCAACCAACCCAATCATGCGCTATACACTTTTGTCATCTCCAACTGTCTTTTCCATTTCTCATTTCCCATTATGGCCACTCAGTACCACCTAATGTTCTTCTTCACACTTTCCTAGTAGCACCGCATGCAACACCGGAAAGAAATTCTCATCCAGACTCGTGAGCGTGCATTTTCGTGCATGATATTCTGGAGTCTATATTCTAGACGTACTGCACCTAGAATGTTGACAATGATAATCTAAAACACCAAGCATCAAGAAGTATTGCTTCATTTTCAGGACCAAAGAGGATATGAAGAGAATAATTTCCTTTCGGAACATTTTCTAAACCACATCTAATGAGAATAAATCTTCGACATATATTGTATATCCATCCGATTTATGCTCATGGATTCTACGTCACGAATAAAGATTGCTTCCAACTTCACTATTGAAATAAAAACATCGTTAATCACGTTATTTTTATATGATCCAAATCCTTTAGAAGATGACTCTTATAAGTTTGAATTAATGAGTGTCATTTTTATACATGAGATCAAATAGCAACGTACAGCAACAAAAAATACATACTAGTTCATGCCTCGAATGGATATCTGTACAGGAACTAGTCAGGCTCGTGCTCAAATTTCCAGCTAACTTCCACAGGCTAAAACATTTACTACGAGTGCCGAAAAGCTGGATGGCGAAAGCTGGCCGGCTCGACACTGGACTTGAATACACAGTGAAATCTGATCAGCATTCTCACGTCTCAGATAAAACCCCAGCTCATACTAAAAATTACACTATATATATATATATATATATATATATATATATATATATATATATATATATATATATATATATATATATATATATATATATATATATATATATATATAAATCACAATCAATATCTATATATACATAGGCTAAACATCGCACGGTTGCAAGTATGGTGTTCTGCAATGAATGGGTTGGGAATTGTTATTGGCTTGGTGGCTCGCTGCCGAAAGAAATTTGTGCCTGTGGCTTATCCAAGATAATCACAGACTACGTTCATTGCTAATATGCCTTCCACGGAAAGGAATTTTCGGTTATTGTTTAGTTGGGCAGCCCGGGTCCAATCAAAAGTTCACTCAGATTTATCACGTCGAAAGTCACTAAATTAGATTTTTAACATTTTGAGTTTGCAACTTGTCTAAATGAAAAGATTTTTTCATTGTCTACAATGTATTATAATTTATATAGACGAAGAGATTCAGGTGAAATTATTCAAAATTGTGATTTTTAAACACGAAATATTTTGTATACAGGAATAGTCAATAAAATCTTAATTTACGTAACTATACCGTACAGAATAAGTAGTTCCGCCTTCATGCTCCCTTAATCATTGAAGTAGCTGAAAGGTATATGGAAAGATTGAAACTTGATATTTACTATTCTTACTAAGCTTATGCTTTTCATGATGAAAGTTCATACTTAATGTTGTGTTTCCTTTCGCGTTTTTCTCATCAGGCGGCCTTGGCGCGAAGCAGTGTCACCCGAGACAGACTCTTCCTTCAACGTTGCCGTGTTGACGGCAGTGATCGAGAGCGAGTGGTGTGAGGTTGCGCTGGATGGGAGCTACTGCAGTAACATTCGTCAGCCACACGGCGACGGCAAAAAAAGAGACAGAACTGCAAGACAAAATCATGCCCTGCAAGTCCTTTGCGCTGCTTATCAAAAATTATCCTGAACTGGCGTGTCGTGCAATGGATAAGCACATCACCGTCATGCCAAACTCCGACCAAGAAATCCATAATTATACACCGTTGGAGTTTATTTACTATTGCATTGAAGGTTTGTGTATTATACTAAGAATGTGCAAATTAAAATAACATAACTTATTTAAGCGAACAACTTATTCTTAACTAGGAAATAACAACCTTCGGACGCGCGTTGCATCGCATATACTCCTCTTGCAGCTTCTTGCCAGTCCCACACAACCTATTACTCTCCTATTGCTCTAACCTTCAGTACATGAAGAACGTACTAAGCCTCCTCTCTGCTTTCTTTTAAAATATAGCATTTAGAGATTTGATAACTGATATGGAACCTCCATTAACAACAAAACATTTTTAAAGTAAAGGGCTTGTTTTTGGAGTGAGTAAATTTTAATTACGCCACATTGGCTGCGCATAGGTGTGTGCCATTTGGCTTCATCTGTCGGGAAGCCACAGACATCTTTACGGAACCATCCGATCAAATCTTTATATTTTTATGTGATTTTGAAATGCCTCCATCTATTGAGAATCCCTCCAACTCCTAAGTGCGTGCGCTTTTCTTTACTCAAAGCTTCGAATCGCCAAATCTATAAAGTGTATGGTGAAAACGTTACGAGTGATGTAATGGGTTATGGCCTCCGACGATGAATGAGCAAACTTTTATGATGATCGAAATGGGAGACTTTCAGTCATTACCAATGATGCGAATAAAAATTGTACTGTAAATTGTACTCTAGAGAAAAGACCATTAACGAGCTTTTTAGTATTGGATGACAGGACTTCCAATCTTTTGTGATTGCGTAACCACTTGGAGGTCACATGCATTCTCCGCGTGATACAAGTTAACACAGCGTACACAATGATACTGAATTTTATTCGATAACATATATTTTTAGTTGCATTTTATATTATTTAATGGGCTACTAATTATTGCAATATTTCTCTCAATGGCTAAGATTCTTATTCTCATTCTTTTCAGATGGAAAGAGGGTGTCTCCATTTCAGCAAGTAGCACCGAGTGTCGACCTGCTAGCGAACAACCGCCCTTCCTCAAAATCCAATAACAGAAAAGTCTCTGTACGCTCAAACGCTGCAAATTCTGCTTCATCTGACAAAAGAGATAATTCTCGTGGTAGCCAAATTACTGGATTGAACACTGCTGTTTCGAGTGCTGCTCAGCCGAATAAGGCTGATGAAAACCTAAAAAAACGCCTAAACCTGCTAAAAGCGCCTAAACCTGCTACTTCAAAAACTTCTGGGACCAACACCGCAGTGCACAGCGTTACACAAGAGAGTGCGAACATTACCAGCGGGTCGCCATCATGCAGCTCTAACATGCAACAACCTACATCGCACACCACTATCAACATTGAATCTCAAGCCACGACTTCTGCTGCTGTGAACTCTGCCTCAACCATAGGCATGAGTGGCCAACCTAATAAGTCTGGCCACTGGTGGCTATTTGGCTGGCGATTAGGCCAGCCTAATAAGGCTGGGCCTAAACCTGCTACTTCAAGCACTTCTGGGACCAACACCGCAGTGTACAGCGTTACACAAGGGAGTGCAACCATTACCAGCGGGTCGCCATCATGCAGCACTAACTTGCAACAAGCTCCAGCCACTGTCAACACTGAACCTCAAGCCACGACTTCTGCTGCTGTGAACTCTGCCCCAACCATAGGTACCAGTAACCACACAGAATCTTCATCGGTGAAGAGCAACGCTCAAGAGTTCAAGGACATATCTTGGTACAAAGATCATCCTTTTCAAGAAGCTGTTGCTGCTAAACATCGTCAAGTTCTGCATCACAAATACACCAAGTAAATAATTTCAACGTTGCAATATTATTTGTTGTTCGCATATTATCTAATTCCTTATTTAAATGGCACTGGAAAAAAATAGTTAAGAATGTATAAATAATATCTTCGTTGAAAGAAAATCTTACGAAGTACTTTATTTGAGCTCTTTTACATCTTATAGGCTGATGTTTGATGATAGTATAGTATCAATAATAGTATAGTAGTATATCAATGGTATGAATTTCCTGAAAAACCGAAACTAATCCCAAGGTATTTTTATTTAATTCAAGAAAGAAAAATTCGCTATCCCTCAGGACGCCAATTTTTGAACTTAGAATTACTAACTAAATTCGTGTACACTCCAAAATTTATCATTTTCATGCATCTAATAGATTGACTCTCAACAATGTTTTGTAATTGATTGTGTGGGCTCCAAAGGGGTTACTTCAACCAATAGTTGCAAACTTCCTTTGAAAGCGAATATAATAGGAAACTGTTGAACTAATATTTACCCATTTACGAGTATTCCGATTTTTTTCCATTCCAGATCTTGGCTGCTGTATAAATTCTCCTATGCTCGGTGGATCTTAATTCCATACCTCATCCTGGACCTGGTCACTGCCGTCTCTGTGTTCTTCCTTCAGTTGCTCCTCTGGTACGTGGTTGTTGTTGTAATAGCCCATCCTGGCAGTGGCGACCAGGGAGGGGAGGTGATAGGTCAGTTTTTCCGGGCACTCGGTGCCACTGGTAGTTCCACGACCATCACTGGCTCGCTGACCCGCCAGAACCATTTCGTTGCATTACACAACACCCTGGACAAGCCAGGTACTCATTTATCAACCAGAGTTGGATGAAATGGCTGAGTTGACCATGAGCTGAGCTTCCCGGTAGAACTTGTCCTCAGTGGGACTCGAACTCTGGTACGTAGTAGTATAGGGGAGTTGTTAAGCAGTGATAATAATGGTTGTCTAGTTGGAAGACTCTGTTCATGTATGTAGTTATATACGGTGACGGTAATGACATTTTTATCATAAGATTAGGTTGTGGAAGTTGTTACATGGTGATGACATTCTAGTCGTGTGAGTCGGTGGTAGGAGTAGTTATATGGTGGTAATGACATTCTGGCCGTGAAACTCGGTTGTGGAGGTAGGCGTACGGTGAAAATAATGATTTTCTGGCAAGTATCATGGCGTTGTTCAATTATATTTATACCAACCAACCAAAATTTCGCCGATGTCATCACACTTCCTTGAAAATTTTGAATACATTACAGGCCACATATATATCAAATCTGTTTAATAATTTCACGCTAACGTTGATGAACTTTCTGAGAATTACGAGTCGAATTATAATTTAATCCAGATATTCTGCATGAATTTGCTTTAATTGTATACCAAGCCTAGCTGGCATTAAATATTTCAGCAAAAGCAATTATTTTTACAGGAACACACATGATATCGAAGACGTTTTCAGCGGGGCTACGTGGGCCCAGGTGACTGAGGTCTACCCAAATCTCTGGTCTGAGAACAGCGACGTGCAGACTGTCATGGAAGACGTGCAAGCCATTGCCGCATCAGACCCTCACTGCTCTTCCTGGGGGTCTAGTAAGTCCCAAGCAATACTATTACAATGAGAAATAGTAAGTCCTATTGCCCCTTATAGGTATGTAGAGTGCATACAATTGATCTCCTGTTTTATGCAGTGCATGCAATTGATCTGTTTTATGCAGCGCATGCAATTGATCTCCTGTTTTATGCAGCGCATGCAATTGATCTCCTGTTTTATGCAGTGCATGCAATTGATCTCCTGCATGCAAATTATCCTGTTCCTGATTACCCACCGCTGAGTTGGCTTTATCTGTCTACGGGTTTCGGTTGCGGGGTCAAGTTGGTATGTAGGTAGGATTCCTTGCATTTCTCTGTCTCTCTCGTTCTTGCATTTCTCTGTCTCTTCGTCTCTTCGAGATGACAACGCTGCTTCACTTGAGACTTTCGGCTCATTGTGGGTGACAAACGATTTTTTATTTGAGAAACTTTCGATAACTGAGCCTTCCACCTCATTGGTGATGTTCATCTTGACTTCCGGTGCGAGATAGCTAAATAGCTTAAGCGCTAGTAAACTTGTATCCATTAAACCAACTACCGCTTTTAGCAGACGTCGCTGCTTTGAGAAATTACTCTTCCTGAATTCCACTTTCGCTCAGGGAAGTTTCGGTCGAAGTGTTTGCAAGACACTTCGGCCTAAATCTGAGTCGCAAATAGAGGCCTCGTTTATGATTTTAAATTTTAAAACAAACATCTATTAGTTTCACGCTTCTCGCGTGCATTTACTTCACAGCTTCATTCTTATTTGACTTGATAGCTTTTATGTTTATAGCTAAATTTCTGTTACGTTGTTTGATTATGTTGCAGAGAACGCATCTTCCGAAGACATCCTCATGGAGGTCGGGACGTCGTCCTGGAACCGTTCGGTTTGTGCCGTTTTCCACATGGAAAAAAAGTCCTCCGTAGTCGTAGGCATGAAAGTATGGATGGTCATCCTTTTTCTAGTTCATCTCTTCATAGAATTATTCTAC